>NC_136492.1:11296302-11528802 GCF_053919585.1 Euprymna scolopes | reverse complement strand
TAATAATAAAGGGTTGGGTTCGAGACTCCTAACAAACGGTTCCCAAGTTCGATACAAAACACCTGTTGAAGGCCGAAGGGCAAAACGGCCGAAACGTTGTGACTCTAACAATCAAGATGAGGAAGTCAGTCCGACAATCTCAATCTTATTTAAGAAGTTCAATGCAATTACAGGGCAGTATAATGCATAAATGACAAAATACTATATTCCAAAGTTTACGATGTTGGCCATCTTATAATGTATTTCTTTAATTCAGTTTCAAATAGAATTCTTGACAGTATATGTTTGCTTGCG
The DNA here is from genome assembly GCF_053919585.1 of Euprymna scolopes. Lineage (NCBI taxonomy): Eukaryota > Metazoa > Mollusca > Cephalopoda > Sepiida > Sepiolidae > Euprymna > Euprymna scolopes. The sequence goes on along the minus strand of NC_136492.1, from coordinate 11,528,508 downwards.
CAAAATCAATCACTTAATAATTATATCAATTAGTGAATCTATTATCATGAGAAAAAATAGGAACAATCAATTCGTCACAAAAAGCTTTCCATTCGGCAACCACGCATGCGCGTTTACTGGTCTTTTTTGAATTGGTTAAAAGAGAATGAAACAAGACGTTATTTCGTAGACGTCTAAGTGGAGCAATGGATAGTTTTAGTTTTTTGTCGGGGTAATTTTTTTATTTTTGCTTTTCTTTTTTTTTTCTTATGATGATAACAGAGATAATTGCAACCAAGTATCGCAGTAAGTAATGGATGCAACAATGAAAGATAAATACACAGAAGAAGTTTAATTTCTTTTCCTTAGGATAAGAGATTCAATGTTTTCGTTATTAAGTAAATTTTTACTTCTTTATAAAACCAGGAGACGAACAATTTTTAGTCGCAGAGGCCGGTAAGTAACCAGTAAACATATCCCCCCCTTCAAAATCTAAATGGATTTTTTTTATTTCTCTCCGCCTAGTCTGCCTATTGGGTCTATTTATTTATTTTTTTTCTACTTTCTGCTATTTTTATTTTTTTTTTTTTACCACTGGCTTTTGTTCATTACCATCCATACACCGGGTCTCTTAACCCGTTCTTGTTATCTCGATAGGCGTTCTTACCATTAGGAAATGGGGGGGGGGTCTATTACGAAAGCCGTTCGTTATATGAAGAAGTTCGGGGGTGGAGAGCAGCAACAGCAAAACAACAACAACAAATGTACTATATTTTTTCGACGGGGTGGGACACGCTTCCAACCGGGCAACGCCCGTTTGCGAGTATTGCAAGTAAATTATATATTCGAAAATAAAACGAAAACTATGTTATTACAATTTTAGGGATAAGTGTAATCGCCTTCCTAAGATTTCAGATGCTAACTCGTGTATATGAATCGAAATTAATTTATTCGTCATAAACTTCATTTTGTTTTAATTAAAACATTCCCTAAATTAAATTTTAAAATTCACCTCTTGTGCAGTTCAAATTAATTTCTCAGTTCCTCGTATCATCTAAAGCTTTAATCATACATTGATTACGCAAAATTGTCAATAAAATGAAAAATGGTAAAAACATACATTTAATTTAATCCTAGATTGAACAGAGATTGCTTTCATATATAAAGGTATTCACAGAATCTGAAATGGGTTCTAACATATTATTAATATAGTGTCGGCTAAAACCATAGTTCAGTAAGTAACATTGGGGAAAAATCAATCAAACATAATAGCATATAGAAACATATCAATCAATCAATCAATCAATCGATCAATAAGGTTATAATCATTCAATGAGGACCCCTTCCCGAGACTTTAGCCATCTATCTCTGCCACAAGCAAATCGCTGCCATTTAGGACCCATGTGTTGTATCAGGTTGTCCCTCAATCTTATTCTTTCCTCTTATGTTCAGGAGGTATGGATTCCGTTGTCATGAGGGATCATCTGTTGACATGTGGCATGACTATATGTCCTGCCTATATGTGTGTTGACGTTTCGATGGAAATATTGATGTAAATAACACGTGTTTGTTGTTTCTAGAAGTGTAAGCCATGTTTATGTTCAGAACACTTTTCGATAGTTAGTTGTTCTACACACGTCCTGGAGGTGACTGGTTTGCAGTAGACAGTTCTCGAGTAAAAATCCACAGAGAAAAAGATTCATCCCGTGTTGACTCGAAGAAAACATATGCTAAGTTGCTACGGAAAGGTTTAATATTTGTGTATCGATTCTTGTGTCTGATTGGTTGGAAGCAGAACGTGAATTAATTTGATTCGTCAGTTCCTAGCAATATCGTTTATAAATAGAATCTCCCGACTGTGCGGGATAATACTCTATTATAGTCCAACAATGATTGGATGTGTCTCCTAGCGGCTTTGGCTGCAGGGACACAGGGTAGAAGTACTCGTAAAGGATCCGTTCTTGACACTCAGCCCGACAAGTGAGGGTCCGGGAACCGACCCAGCAACTGTCGGACTGAAGGACACCGCCTGAGTAATACCTAGGAGGTCCACCCTCCCAGGCCTTGCCACCGAGCTTTCCGGTAGAGTAAGTTCATTGCTTACTGCATGAGGCGCCCCGACCGGGGAATGCCGACGGGGTTACTCAGCCATTTTTTACAATTGCAGGAGTGCCCCTCCTTTAGGGAAGCCTGCTGGATCCCCAGCTTCCGGCATTGGGTCACATATTGCTGTGGTGGGCAGCAATTAAATATCTACCCCATTATAGTCCAACTATGATGGGATGTGTCACCTAACGGCTTCGGCTACAAGGAGACAGTGTAGTCGTACTCGTCAAGGACCCGTTCTTGACACTCAGACCGACAGGTAAGGGGACAGGAACCGGCCCAGCACCTGGCGGACTTAGGTACACCGCTTGGGTACTACCTAGGAGGTCCACCCTCCCAGGCCTTGCCACTTGCAATTTTGTTTAGGCGAGAGTGCCACTTATTTAGGGGAGCTCGCCTGTTCTCCACCTTCCGGCCTTGTGCCACATTTTGCTGTGGTGGGCAGCAAATAAAAAAACTACCCCATTATAGTGCAAAAATATTGCAACCCTTCCACTATTTTCTATAATGGGGACGTCCCTTTTTATCATTCTGCTCAAAAATAAATATATAGTTTTATATTCCATTATACATAACAAAATCAGAAGTCATTTCGAGCTTAAAACTTTAGCATGTAAAAAGACGCCATTTTTTATTTTCTTCAAATGTCAAACATATATATATATATATATATATATATATATATAGTAGTACAGAAAAGAGAAATAAAAAAATGGGTCTGTACTTTTTCCTAAAAAGGGGTGGGCATATGAAAAAGACGCCGTTTCTTAAATTAGATTATGCAGTTTTGTCCAAGAAACGCATACATATATACGTATAAATAAATATCCATAAAAATAAATATACATGCAACCCGCTAAAAAGAGAGTTTTTTGTTTATTTGTTTGTTTTTGTTAATTAAAATAATGCAGAAAAATAGTTGGTCATTTTTATAAATAAGGAAAACTAATGTCCATAAAAAGTAAAAGTTAATTTTATGGGCGCCTTAAAATAAGCATGCAAAAAGTATTTGTCAAAAATAAAATTTACAAAAAATGTTTTTAAAAATTACTTTTTTTTATTTATACTTTTTATCTATATATTCGAAGCAGGTTCAACCAAATACATGCATTCTGCTTAAATTTTGTTTTCTACCGCAGAAAGCTTCATATGGGGTTTTAGATAGTATTTTGTTGAAGCACCTGTATACGTCCAGAGGTTTTTGCGAAGTTTTGATTCAATGAGTAGACATCTGGCGATTTCAAAAAGTGTCCACTATGCTGTTTCTGTAGTCCCGTTTTCGTGTACCGATTTAGGCGCCGATTTTTCATGCTTGATACGATGGTTGATTAGTAAAGTTCAAAGTATTTCCTAGTGAATTTCCTACCACTGTCAGAGCGAATACACTTTACTTCACCGTATCAAGTCATGTCGAATAAATATGTTTTAGTTGCTAGCAGCGTATCAGATTTATTCTTTAAACACTAAACCATTTAACACCTGAATGGTACTCTGCGAAATTCAACATATCTATAATGTTCTCTGGCCGTCGGTTCCACGGGACCGTTCAAGTCACAATTATGGTTTATGATTGGCTGATAGCAGAACGTGAATTAATTCAATTTGGCATTTCTTAGCAGCATCGTTTATAAATAGAATCTCTCGACTGTGATGGACATACTCCATTATAGTGCAAAAATATTGCAACACTGCTGATCCAGGTGTTTGTCTTTCTGTCTTGTAGAGTTATGCTTAACATTATTTCTCCACCTTGCTTTATACCATTGTCACGATTTCTATTTGGCGAGTTGTCAGGGCCTATGTTTCTCTACCGCTGATCATCATAGATAGTATATATTCATTGAAGATCTTCCCTTTAATTTAGATATTTGCGTTTCAGCTTCTCATGATATTCTCCGCTTTCCCAAAAGCTGTCCACCCCAAACGCAAAGTCCGGGGGAAATACGCCATCTAGCTAAAAATGCTCTCTTGGCAACCACTCATATATATATATATATATATATATATATATATATATATATATATATATATATATATATATATATATATACATATACGGTATAATCACGTTGACACACCGGTTCTCGCTGGACCACCGAAGTTAAGCAACGTTGAACATGATCAGTACTATACCACTGCCTGGGTCCTGTAGTAGGGGGATACCCAAAACTGACTGGAATCATTGTCGAGATAAGCGGAAAGCAAATACAGCAGCTGAAATTCCCAAATGGTGTCCCATCTTAGTACTGACCAGACTCCAGATTATATGATTAATTTTAATTGCTTCACTCATCCCTGATGTTTTGCTTTTCTAATAGAGTATTATAGCTATACTTTGTATGCTAAAATATTTGGAGAGGTCAAAAGCTTGTAGATATTTAATACGTGACCTTTTAAATTTCAAATTAATAAGAATATTTTAAATTATACCCATCAACACCTTTCCTTATAGAAATTAATAACTGACTAAAAGAGCTCGTGAAAAGGCGACAGAATGAGAAATATATTTAATCAAAATATGTAAATATGTAAATATATTTCCTTAGAAAGCATGAATCCATAATCTTAAGAGATTGAAGAAAGACGTATTAACTAGAATAGTCATGATTGATCGTGCCAGAGAATTTATCGTACTTAGCTATAGGTATTATGTTCTTACGTATATAATCTAGCAAAACTTTATTTTTTTTTAATTAAATAACAGTAGAATGAGTAAACATATACGCCCTGACAATCGCTTCTATGAAAAAAAAATTTGTTTTACGAAATATCAACCCTTTTTAGGGTATTTAATGCTGAATCCAGTTATTTTGAAGAAACATTTTTTAATAGAATATATTTGTTTGTTTTATTTTCAAGCTAGTTTCTATTTACCCCATAGTTAGAACTCTAACAGGTACTACCACTTCGGGTCAGAGTGGACCTGGGAGCAATGGCAATTAAGGGGTGTCTCTACACTCCTCAAAGTCAGCAAGCTTGAGCCTCACCATCGGATATAGTTTAAGCTCATATCCAGGGCCTCTATAAAAAGAAAGACGTTGACTTGTGTGTAAAGATCAAATAATATTACCTTGAAACCAAATAAGGATTTTCTATTATTTGTATTAATGCCCCGATTTGTTAAGATGAGGGTTGATTGTTTATATTATTTTTATTGATCGTACTATTGTGCTCATCTTTAGTGTTATTTGTTCAGAATTGCGGTCGGATTTTCCTTCAGCCTTCTTCAGGTAGATTGTTCAAAACAACAAAAAAACATGACAGGAAATGATCGAAGCATAATCCGACCGTAACGTTGCACAAATAACACTCAAGATGAGAACAATAGTCAAAGCACTAGAAGTAATATAAACAATCAGCCCTTTAAAAAATCAGAACATTATCATAAGGATTTTTTACCGCTTTTCACAATCGGCGCTTTTAGAAGGCCATTCTTACCGCTAAAATGTGGGATGGTTTTATTTCTATTATAAAAAAGAGGACGAATAGATATCTAATGGACATTGACGTGTTCCCCGATTCTAAACATAAAAGTGTCATGACGAGTAATTCCTTTTCATGACATTTCGTAAGGAAAATAGAAGGGTTACGTGGCAATGTCCATCTTCTAGGCACTTAACGTGTGACAGATCGAATTAACTTCACGTTTCTTGAAGCAAGAACCGATTTCGCTTTTTGAAATGCGTTATTTAATTTTTTTACCCCTATTTAGCGAGCAGCCACGTCAGAGAAATCTGATGAGGACGGTTATGCTTAGGGCTAGTTTTTAATCGCTAACATCACGATCGGTGTGTACGGAGTAATGGGTTTGCTATCTAGCATATATCTATGCACACATACTAGCTCACATGACGTGTGTAATTTCACATTTCTTCTTGAACACATGACGAGTCAGCGTAAAGGTAATGGATTCAACTTGAGATTGAGATTTTTTTTACACATAGGCATCACCACATTATCAAGGTAAAGAGGCCACTCGCGGATAAGGGTTAAAGAGTGTACAGTAGAAATTGGACAATCTAGTAATCGTTAGCAATGGAAATTCGCTAAATTTATTAACTTATATGGAACGTTTCATCAAAAACTTGTTTACGTTGGACTTAAAGACAACCATATTGTAGTCAGCTGGAAAGCAGGAAAACGGAAGACAATTCCATAGGCGTGCAGTTCTAAGAAAGAAGCTTTGCTCATGGAATCTTCGTTTAGGTTAAGGCACAGATAAAGAGTGGGGGACATTAGTGACAGTGTTTTCTGCTAGACGAGTGTTTCTTGTGAACGTTTTGCGAGGGGCGACCATAGATTGTAGCTCAGCCGAGCATTTCTTTAATATTTTATTTTTTAAGATTCTAAAATATATACGTGGATAAAGAAGTTATTTAGCGTTTCTGAATTTTTTAGATTGCTTATTTTTATTATTTGGATTCCTCAAATTACTGCTTACATCTTGAATGCCATTTTCTCAACATTTTGGCAGATGTAACCTCCGACCATCTGCACATATATCTTGTCGAACTCGGGAACGTTTCTGTCGAACTCGGAAATTTGAACGGGATTTAAACCGGAACAAATTATTTACTTCACGGGAGTAGCATGCTGTCGTTCCGTCAGCCATAAATGTATAGAGGTCCTAAATAATCCGCAATTTTATTTTTCGATCGCCCACACCGAGAATGGAACCTTCAACTTTCAGGAGAATATCACTTTTACACTTGTAAAAGTACTAAAACCATTGAGCACATTTTAAACCTTTTAATTTTCTGTGTGGGCGATCGAGGAATATAATTGCGAATTACTTAGGACCGCTATATATACATGGCTGACGGAACAAGATCATGCTACCCCCGTGAAATAAATAAATAGTTCTGTTGGAAGTTCCGTCCAAATTCACGAGTTCTACAGAAACATTTCCGAGTTAGGCAAGATACACATGAAGAAGGTCAAAGGTTACATCGACCGAAATTTTTTAAAAATTACATTAAATAAGAACAGAAGATCAATCAATCCAAATAATACGAACTTATTTAGGTTATTGAATGATGTTATTTCCTCGGAGTACCACGTGGGGCAAGGAGTCGCTGGTGATCATGCATGTTCAGAGAACTTTTAACATTACTAACCAGCAGTATATTTTTAGATGAAACCTGCTTCATAACACATCTTCTCTTTACTTTCGTAATATATGTATTTGCATATTTCTGTACTTCTATCATGTTTAAAGTTTTTGCGAGTGGACGAATACAATCTACAGATAAACGGAATGTTCTGTTAAAATAGAATTGACATTAAGGATTAATGTCGTTCTATAAGCCTAACTAATAGCTTTATCTTTATATTGATACGATAGCGTATGTGTTATTTTCTGTGCTCGCTTACGTCCGAGTCGTTTAATTGTTATGTATTTCCATTTCTTGTCAGAAATAATTTTATCAAGAATTCTTCACAAGTTTTCGGTTTCGAGCATAGCTAAAGGAACTTCATAATATATAAAAATCGCTTGAATATTAACTCTAAAATATATACGAAATCTGCAAGAATTACCATATCCTATTTACGCGTAGTTTACTACCGGGTATTGTCGGGTGTTCATGCTAGCTTAGATAGATACCTTTGCGGTTTTAACAAAAAAGCTACAATAATATCAGAGTGTCTCTATTTACGCTGAACATCTACAGAATGCCGACATCAAGATATTACATATGAGTCCCCCATAGAATTTTATGGTGGATCCTTCTACAGCTCCAGTAGATATCTCACTCCTGATGCAATTATCTACCTATATAAAAGCCAGGTACGGCCAACGGTGGAGTACTGTTGCCACACCTGTGCAGGACCTGCTAGAAGCCGCTAATTCTGCCTTGTTCGAAAGCGACTTTGTAGCATAGTGGAGAATGCAGTTTCGCTTCTCTGCAACCTTTTTCCCACAGAATAGACGTCGGGAACCTGTCTCTACTTAATAGTTATTTTCATGGCAAGTGCTCATCTAAACTTCAATCTATTGCCCCCCTCGCCAAACTTTCACGATAAACACTCGTCTAGCCAAAACCACTATCAATAATTTCCCACGCTCTTTATTTGGGCCTAACCCTAAATGTCGATTCCATGAACAACGCTTCTTTCTCGAACTCTCTTCCCATTGCCTGCTTTCCAGCTGACTACAATCCGATTGTCTTAAAGTCCAACATAAACAAATTCTTGATGAACCGCCCCCTAAGTAAACCAATTTACAGAATTCCCACTACTTATGTTTAATACGCTATAATCACATTGACTAATGTATACCCAATAACCCTTATCCTCAAGTTGCCTCCGCGACTTAATAAGCAATGATTCATGTGTAAACAAAACGTCCAGTTAGTATGGACCGATTCTATAAAGAAGTTTTCTCCACGCAGTGCTGCCCTAACTCACGATCAATAGTGATTGCTAATTGTTTTCTATATAACGATCCAGATATAGTCTATCTGAACGTTTTAAGGTCGACCACTTTTTCATACTTCCCTTAAGCGTGCTCAAAGTTAATCTATTTGAGGGACTATTTACAACTATAATATTTTAAATTAATATTTGCAATTATATTATATCTACATATACTAGTGTTTATGCTAGGTAATCAATAATATAAGAAGTAATTATTAATGCTGATGAAAGGATCACATCTAGTCACAAAATAATGTTTTACTGCATTTTCACCTAAACAAGACTGAGTGCTATGGGGGTGAATTAGGCTACTATCTCGGACATAATTTGCAGAAATACTATGTAATAATGAGCAGCAAAGTGTCTGTTTACATTACAATACAACCACTGCGTGTCAATACAGTTAGGAAAACAGGAACCCGGAACGGAATTCCAAAGTCTAGCAGTCCAAGGGAAGAAGCTATTAGAGTAGAAGGTTTTCTAGTATTTGGGGATATTTACAGCATAAGGTGGCATTTTTCTTCCTGTCGGGGTTGCCATTAGAACAAAGACGTGTAGTTCGTTGAAGCACATACCATTAAATACTTGTAAACAAGCAGAGGGCTGCAATATTTCATCGACGGGACCGAGGTTGACAGCTAGCTAGCATAAAAATGCTCATCTCAAAATAAAAAATAAAAAATTCCAATTAAGGAATAATATATACATATAGCTAGCTAGCTGTACGAGATCTTTTTGATGGGTGACACTCTTTTGAACCCTGTCTAAGAGAGAGAGAGAGAGAGTCAATACTCCGTACAGTCTTTGTTTCGTAAGAGAAATTGAGTGCCAAGTAATTCCAAGAACATTGTAATAGATAGTATACAGTCGGAGAATATAGGGACCGGAAGTAGAATTGTTGAATTTGCGCTCAAATGGGGTTCTTTCATAATTCCCTAAAGAGGACTCAATGTAGACATCTTATAGTTATATTTCTGCAAATAAACTGTAAAGTTAATTTCTATACCAACATACATAAGTGTTCCATGCTTAAACAATCAACTGTGTATGAGACGATGTGTAAATTACACCCGAATTGCTAACATCATTGTGCTGAAAATAACATTAATAAAATAATGTCGCAGAAGAAATGTCACAGTCGTCATTAAGTTTAAGTATACTTAAGTATACGCTGAATATATTATTGTCGTAGATGTAGATGTCTAATTTGTGATTAATATGCGGTTTAAAAAAAATGTTGTTACATTAAATAGAGCGTAACGGCAGAATTATATGTCATGTAACGAATGGCCAAATGACAGCAATTTTTTCTCCCATCAAAGACTACATTTTTTGTATATTTTCTTTAATTTAAATCGCTAAGAAAATTGAATAATATGCATATGAAAAATAGTTAAACTATTACAAATGTGGTACTTGTTTCGTTTTATCAAGCAATTAAGAAAATGAAAACATTAAAAATATATACATTGTACATACGCGTTATGAAATTAATTTCTCATAATAAATTTCACTTAATATGATAAAGTTGTTTTTAGAGTAGCTGTTTTTGAATTTTGTACACCAGAAGGAAGGGAGGGAGACCGTGCAAGGAGGAGATAAATCAGTCTTTCGCATGCTTGCGTTTTCGGCCAATAAAAAAGCAACATTTTTCGACACACTTACTCCCATGTAAAATACTGGCTTCGAAATAATTGACGTACAAATGTTACTTCGATATCGCCGTAATATCAAATAGTTTTTTTCCGCTGTAAAAAGAAATACTTGACCAAATATATATATTGATTGATTAATCAACTTTAACCAATCTACTAATCAAATACAAACCAACCCACCATATAATAACCCAACACCTAATCTACCGGAAAATAATTACACTAAACAAGAGGCAATATATTTTATTTCGACATCTGGCTTAAAAAACATAGAATTTCAACGCACAAATATTCATTTAAAAATCACTCCCTGTTAAACCAAACTACCCTATCCAAGCATATTTGGCGACTCAAGGATAACAATATTTCTTTCAATTTGAAATGGTAAATCATAGGGTCTTATAAAGCATACAAACCGGGAGAAAAATTCTGTGCACTGTGTACAAAAGAGACCCTATTTTTTAAATATGAAGATATAAAAGATATAAAAGATAGAACCACCCTATTAAATGCGAGAGAATAACTTATTTTCACATGCAGTCATAAACGTTGGTTTAAATTTAATAAGTCTGAACCACCTTAAATCATTAAAAATGTTACTTATTACTATTCAATATTAAAATTAAACTATAACTTGACCTACTTATTAATAAAAGTATTTGATCATCAATATTATTGTTATTATTAATTGATCTGATAAATCGACCATTATTATATATTATCAAAATATATTCTTAACCTTAAACTATGATATATTTTTAATTTCAATAAATAAATAAATTATCATATATTAAATTCAATAATTTCAAAATGGATTATAATATATTGTTTGCCTGATTTATTAGTCCTTAATAAATTAAGTTAAACACTCATTATTTCCCTTGCATTGTTTAATTATAGAAATAAGATTATCTTCCCTTTTCTTTCTTCAGTTTTAAATTTAGCGTTTTAATCAAACGTATGCTAACCGATATAAAATATTCCATTAGCGTTCTTTTTGAAAAGTTATCATTTCATAAGTTGGGAAGCTACAATAAACATCCATATGAATACTTTGACCTATATTGCTGATTTCAAAAGGCGAAGAATTAAAAGGTAAATAATTATATATATTTATATATATATATATATATATATATATATATATATATATATATCTGTGTATGTGTATGTATGTATATATATGTATATATGTATATATATATATATGTGTATGTATGTATATATATGTGTGTGTGTCTATGAACTTTATTAGAAATATTATAATATTATATTTAAACCAAATTCAGATTTATAGTTTTATTATATTTTATTTCTATCTTTAACCCATATTAATTTTCTTATCAAATAAATGTATAACTTTATTTTAATTTTTTCCATATACATCTGCCTATACTTTTAATGCTAGCTTTATTTATGGTGTCATTTACATATATTAAACCCCTTTCCCAATACTTTGCTGATGAGGAAACTTTGTTTGTTAAAAATTCTATATATAAAAACTATTGTCCCTGGCTTAATGTCTACCACAATAGAAACATTGTTTTCCGAAACGATCGTACAAATTATTGATTTTGTTTTTGTTACTTTTTGTGAAACGAATTTTTAATTTAATTATAATTTGATTTTTAAATTATCAATCACATTACTGAATATTAAATTAGCTCTAGGATATTTACCTCTCGAGCTTATTATATATCTAAATTACAACGATCACTTTCCCCTTTATTTTAATTAAACTAGTAATGTCACTATTACATTAAAATACCCTCTGCTCTTTAGACTATTGTTCTAATCTATTTTAAATATATATATATATATATATATATATATATATGGTAGTAAGTTATAAAATTTATATGGCAATCAAGCTACATGGAATATACCGCGTTTCATCCACGCTAGTTTCTGTGTGGCTTGATTGCCATACATATTTTATAAAAAACTACCTGGCTCTACCTCACTATTGAGAACTGTAAAAGTAACTACTTAAAGTTTACGCATAAATTTATACTTCTGTATATTAATTTATGTGATTAAATGAAGTAGTCATATATATATTTATATATATATATATATATATATATATATATATATATATAATATAAAGCTAAATGTGTGTGTGTGTCTGATCACGAATAGGTTCCTATATGGTTGACTATTTTAAAAAACTGATTACACATAATGATAGAAGATGTATCGAGACACAGGAATGGTCATGTTTGATCTGGCAGAACGGTGGTTCATTAAAATTGTGAGGTTTGCGTACGCGCCTGGTCCACAAAGTATGGAAATAAAAAATTTAAAAATTTTAAATAAAAAGTTAACAGGGGTTTTTGATATAGATGTTCATAATAATACTTCGATAGGTATGTTTTAACTTTAATATGGAGAGTATAATAAAATTGTGGGGTCTGCGTTCGCGCCCGACATCAGACGAATGACATATGCACAAAATTTAATAAAGACTTTTCATATCTATCTGCGTAAGTATACTTTGATAATTATGTTTCAGTTTGAAGAAATATGGTATACTAAAATTATGGGATGTTCGTTCGCGCCTGACCCCCATAGAATGGAAATATGTCAGAAAGTTTTACAAAGTTTTTTCAACAATATCCACAGAATATTGTGATAAGTGTTTCAGCGTGTACAGATATGGTATAATAAATTATGGGGTTTATCTATTTTATTTTTACTTTCATCACATATACACCCCTATATATATATATATATATATATATATATATATATATATATATATATATATATATATATATATAGATACCCCCAAATATCATATATACACCTCCAAATTCGAAGCTCTCTCATTACAACCCTTCCTTTTCAAAACCTATAATACTTTCATAAATCAGAGTCCATTCTCTGTCGGCTGTTTTTGAACACAGTCAACGCCGTGTACTTTTGCTAGTATATATATATATATATATATATATATATATATATATATATATATATATATATATATATATACAAAACATACAGCAGCACATATACTTGTGCATATATTAATATTTGGATCGAAAATGTGAGCTACTAAGCTACTAATTTGTAAATGTATGTATGTATGTATTTATGTATGTGTGTATGTCATGCCATGTCATGTGCTACAGGTACAAAACCCAGTACTACCTGCCTCATGGTTGGGTCACCGGCGACTAAACTGGTTCCCCCACCAGACTTGTTTGGTGAGGAGGGCGGCTAGTCTCCCTGAAGGATTAAAAACAAGACTTCCAAAGGGCGAATGAACTCTTTTTCTGGGTCAACAGCCAACAAGCACCGTGTATATTTGTGTGTGTATATGTGTATTGGGGTGGAGAGGGCTCCCGTAAGCCGTGGTGGAGGCAACTTTTCTAGGAGAAGCAAATCTCTGATTTAAAAAACCATAAAGCGGAAGACCATTACCCGCATTAAGCTGGTCTGCAGTTTAATTTGTTGCTGGCTATCTTGCTCTTGCTTGTTGCTGGATCTCAACATTTTGAACCGAGAGAGAGACTTAGCTGTCGTACAAAGCTAAGACTCTGTAACATCATCTGTTTATAGATACTCCCTCAGGCATTTGGGCTCATGAATTTTTAATGTCTGAGGGAGTGGCACTCGTCTGACGAGACGTTGCAATCATCATCATCATCATCATAATCATAATCATGTATGCCTAAAACTTTCGACAGAAGCAACGTATTTTCACAAGATCAGTATCGTTTCGAAGCTCGACGCTTCAGGCGACAAATACCGAAATGGCTAAAAACATTAATTTCTTCACCCTCAACTAGGCACATTTCACCTGGGAGACGTCGTTTTTCGCCGACATTTTCGAAAGTCCTCCCCTCTTTTCGATTGTCTTGTCTTAATTTTAACCTACGTCACTTCCGGTATTCCGGTGGTCAAAAACGTCAATTTTTCCCCCGTTACTTTCCTCCTTCGCGGTACGGGGTCGAGCCTGCCTTCCTACTATCACTTTTTTTTTGTTTTTGCTCCACACACACCTCAAAACACCCGGGCAACGCCGGACCTCCATGCAAGTGTACATATATATATATATATATATATATATATATATATATATATATATATATATATATATGTATATATACATATATGCATATGTATATATATATATATATATATACATATATGCATATGTATATATATATATATATATATATATATATATATATATATATATATATATATATATATATATATATATATATATAAACAGTAAGAATGTGTTTGTGAGGACAATTCTACAAACTTGAAACTTGGTATATAATAAATTCAGGCAGGTGGAAAATATTTTAAACCGGTTTTAATCTAGAAGAAAGACTGCTTAGGGATCAAAATTGAAAAAGTCGTACATGGGGGGGGGTTCATCGGATTCGTACCTTTTTTTCAACTGTTTCACATGCGCGAATCCTTCACGTGACGGCTTTCCATATGTTAAGATTAAATAGGTTTAAAAACACTTTTTTAAAGATCGTGAAAAGCTGGTCTATTTGTTAGTGTACTTGACTCACTAGTTTTAGGTTTTGGTTTCGATATCAGCTCGAGTGATTTTTACTTACAAAAGGTAAACGGTTTATAAAAAACAATAATATTCGCATATACAGGCCTCTGTGTTATTCCGTGTTTTTTTTTTTTTTTTTTTTACTTATTGTTTTAAGGAGTTTAACGTTACGTTTAATAGCGGGCGACACCGGGTAATCTACTAGTCGTGTATAATGTCGTGTTATAAAAGGCTAATGCTTCTGGTGTATTTTTCTATAGGGGAAGATGCTAATTCGTAATTTTATTTGGATAGAAAGACTAAAACATAATTATGGTTCCAGGGAAATCACTCAGCATTGAAATTATGGCTTAGACCCGATGAAATTGTTGCCTCGATTTCCATCTTTGTTTGTTCGCTGACACGGAATAGTCCTTTCCCTTCTCAAAGACCGTCGTGTGGTTCACTGCATTTTCGTGCTACGATTTATTGATGGAACAGACAACCCTATGGCAACATTCGCGTAATCAGAAGTACACAGCAAGTATTTACACTATTCCTTCGACGTTGATTCGAGTCCAACTTTTTATTGGAATAAATATCTGGTGGAATTCCTGAAATCAGGTTTGAATTATACAGCGTGCTTGTAAAATTAAACGCATAATATTGTTATTATATTGTACTAGCAAGGAGACCCGACGTTGCCAGTGACTGAATGACGATAAACGGATGACTGACACATTTCTATATTTACTTGCATGGGTACCCGGCATTGCCCGGATTGACATGCAGTTTTGTTTGAGCACACCTAATTGAATGTAATCATTTTCATCAAGAGCAAAAATTTTAAAAATATCAGAACGGATAAAAACGTAAAGGTAATCACCCCAAAAAAGGTACGTGATACCCTATTTCGGAAGAAGGGATACAAAGAGAAGAAACAGTTCTCCCATTATTGAGCACTTTTTATTGTGCGTGCGTTAAAATGAAACCCCCATCCCGAAATAAATGAATAAAAATAAATAAAAACAAAAT
This sequence comes from Euprymna scolopes, assembly GCF_053919585.1. NCBI lineage: Eukaryota > Metazoa > Mollusca > Cephalopoda > Sepiida > Sepiolidae > Euprymna > Euprymna scolopes. Next base: position 11,512,809 of record NC_136492.1, on the reverse strand, counting down.
TTTGTTTCAATAAAAATAGCAGCGAGTGCCCGAACGACCAAAAAAAATTAGCTAAATGCGTGCGTAATATATTTTTTGTTGTTTTTGTTTTTATTAAACCACTTTTTTAATTGTTTTTTCTCATAAATAAGGGAAATGTTTAATTTGCTTTTTACATGGGGGCTTTTTTCAATTTGCTTTTCTTGAGTCAAGGGTTGTATTTTGTTTCAAAAACTTGTGTCTGAAGTTTGATTTCGATGCGGTCACACTTTCTGTATAGCCGTTTCAAGAATATTAAAAACAACCAAATTATTGTTTTTCATTTTATTCTTGTTTCTTTTTATTTTAATATTATTTTTTCCTGTCTACACGCAATTATTTTTTTCAAGGTATAAACTTATTTATATTTACAAATTATTTTATTTGGTGAAGAGTTTATTCTTATGTTTCGAAATTTCTAGGTGGAGATAACTCTACGTCTTTAAAAAAAGTCAATGTAGGAAATAATTCCAAATGAATTGAATATAATAACAATTAAATTGTTATTTAAAGTTTACTAAATAACAATTGTAAATAGAACACTTAAAACAATCCTCTCGCTAGAAACATTAACAAGCACACGGCTATTTTGTAAAATCGGGTTTCCTTAATGAAATATACATATAAGGCGGCCTCTTTCTTGTATATTTTGCAAGAATCATGCAATATATAGAACTAAATGAAAGAGTAAAGTAGCGGACCTTTTCTATATATTAATCAAATTGTGAACTAACAAACAAACAAATAGACAGAAATACAACTTTATATATATATATATATATATATATATATATATATATATAGATAGACTGTCATCGAAATTATAAAATAGCTCATATTTTAAGCCCATTGATTGATTGCTTGTTCTACAAGGACACTAATCGCGGTGTACCGGGAGAAACTTCACCCCCCCCCGCAGTAATTTAGTTCAACATATATTATAGACTAGTTTGGACTATAGATAACCTATTGTTTCTTCTATAAAATTATTTTTATATGTAATAAATTTAATCAAAGTATAAAACACGAGAGCAGTGTATCATGTTTTAATGTTGCTCTAAACAGAAACATTCATTTCAAACGTGCCCCTGCCATATCAAAGAACTTACTGTTGATTTTATATCTGTGAGATTGTTGGGTGTGTGGTCATAGTGTCTTGAATGTAAGGTTTTATTGCAGTCGTGTTTTCAACAGAAACGCATATCGAACACATATAAACGAACCTATATATAATACATATATGGCGATTAAGCTACACTGAATATGCGGCGTTTCCTCCTCTCTAGGATTGCTCAGGCTTATGCGCCAATTGTGTGGTTGTTTATCGTTTTTATATGGTCCTCTTCTATTGAGAATTTAGTTAGCCAATCAGCTTTCTAGTATCCACCACGCCCCTTCCTATCAGCCAATGGGCATGCATTTTATCCGACAAAGGATCTGTTTTAAAACTAGGTTATTGGGTTTTTATTGTTAGTTTATATATAAATATATATATATATATATGTGTGTGTGTACATACATATATGCTCATATATATACATATATATACACACACACCTATATGTATGGTCATTTATGTATATTCATATTTATTTAATTTATTTATTTAATTTATTTATTTGTTTATTTTCTATTGTTTTTGTTAGTTTTAAAACTATTTTAATCGCTATCCTAGAGTAAATTTTATTTTGTGAACACAGTTATTTGCTATTTCTCTTCTACAGTTTAATAGGTGTTGTGGTTCTTAAAGTACAGGATAGCAAATTTTTCATGAAGGCATGCTCTACATGGGTCGTCTAGATGCCTACACGTGGTAGTTTGTCTTATTATTTTCCATTCGACTACCGGCGAATGTCCGCTTCCTTTGAGTTCCTAGTATTTATTCGCAAGTGTTGTTTTTATACGGTGTTTTTTATTGTTGATTGTACATTTGTGGTCATAGTATCGGGTTTTGAAAGCTAAGGAAGTCATGCCTACGTAATATTTCTTGTTATTCGGGTTTTCTTTCGCAAATATTGTTGCCTGATAAACTACGCTTTTAGTTAGACATTTATTTTGAACTGAGCAATAAAAATACTAATAACGAACAAGATAAATGCAACTGTAGACACCGTATACTTTGCCCAGCTCAAAATAAATACTGGGAATTCAAAGAAAGCGGACATTCGCCGGTAGACGAATGGAAAATAATAAGACAAGCTACCACGTGTAGGCATCTAGACGACCCATGTAGAGTATGCCTTCATGAAAAATTTGCTATCCTGTACTTTGAGAACCCCAACACCTATTAAACTGTAGAAGAGAAATAGCAAATAACTGTGTGCACAAAATAAAATTTACTCTAGGATAGCGATACAAAATAGTTTTAAAACTAACAAAAACAATAGAAAATAAACAAATAAACAAATTAAATAAACATGAATATACAAAAACGACCACATATATATATATGTATATATATATATGCATATATATGTGCATATATGCATGTACACATATATTTATATATAAACTAACAATAAAAAACCCAATAACCGAGTTTTAAAACAGATGCTTTGTCCGATAAATGCATGCCCATTGGCTGATAGGAAGGGACACGGTGCATACTAGAAAGCTGATTGGCTAACTAAATCCTCAATAGAAGAGGACCACATAAAAACGATAAACAACCACAGAATTCGCGCATAAGCCTGAGGAATCCTAGTGGACGAAACGCCGAATATTTAGTGTAGCTTAATCGCCATATACATTTTATAAATTACTAACTAGCTCTACCTACGTATTGAGCACTTTTGAAGTAAACACTTAAAATTTACGGGTAAATCTATACTTTCGTATATTAATTTTATGTGAGTAAATGAAGTAGTTATATATATATATATATATATATATATATATATATATATATATATATATATATATATATATATATATAAAACGTTGTCTGAATAACATTACGATCGGAGCAATTTTCGAACAATAAGAAAATACATGTACGTAAATGTTCTAAGAGAATTCGCTTATTTTCTCCAGAGACAGAATGAGGTCAGTCGATTAGAATAGAATAGACTTATGTATTGTATTTGCTTAGAATGATCGAATCACGGGTAATCAATCAGTGTTTGTATCGATTACGAGGTCTTACCAGATACACAGATGAACAGCGATGTCTTTGTGGCTTGTCCGCATGCTAATCTATTCGATCGACTATCAATCACGTTTTAACTCAATCTACATCGGTATAATGATGCCATCATTCATTAGAGAAAAAAAAAACTCAATTCGAATGATTATCTTCACATAAAATTGTTATATATAGCATGCTCAATAAATCATAATTATTCGAGTAGAAAAAGAACAGGATTGGAAAAATGAATTCGTATTACTTGTAGATGTTTTTTTTTTATATATATAATGATTTAATTTAATCATAAATTCGTGATTATTATTATTATTATTATTATCATTATTATTATTATTATTATTATTATTATTGTTGTTGTTGTTGTTGTTGCTGTTGTTGTTGTTGTTAAAACTGCCCTTATATGAGCAATCATCTCTTCTTATTACGTTTATTTATTTTATTAGCTTTATATATATTGTAAATAATAATTCTTTTATGTTTCCACTACGCTCATTTTTTGTGGAAAATATAAGAGACAAAATAATTGTGTTCGTACCGGATAACCGGTATTGTCCATATAATAATAAAATTAAATACATATACAGTCACACACACATAGACACACGATCGTGCACAGACACACAGACACAGACACATGCACACACACACACACACACAAACGCATATTTATATTTTTGGATTTTACCGTCATTGGATAATTTACCTTTCACCAGACTATCCATTCACGTCTAATCACCTTTTTCTTCGCCTTATTCCCTTTGCTTCACTTTTTGTTATCAAGTAAGATCTTTGACTTACTTGAAGTTTCATCAAATACTTTTGTATGCAAAATCCGATCCCGCATTATGCTAATTCCTACCCTCTGATGAGAAGGAAAGTATTTCTTCGAAACTCCGCGAATTAAGGACTATCCATTTATCTAGTGTTTCCTTTTCAGATTAAATATGATTTAATTCTCTTTAAAGGTGTTTTTTTAAAATGTTTTAATAACTGTTTTCTCTTATATATATATATATATATATATATATATATATATATATATATATATATATATACTTGCAGGTTGCACGGCATTGCCCGTTTAGAAATTACGATTAAATATGATATTTTGTTAATGCAGACTTCGTATGTATTATTAATGTATCAAAACTTCTACGGGTTAACAGTATGATGTAGAAAACTGGATGAGTACACGACGGTTCTAGGTTCAATCATTGGCTATGGAGAGATGCTAGTCAAGCGGCACTGATGAGTTGTGATAAACGAAACAGGCCTCTGTGTCGATGACTACAAATATATTTTAAGCCCCCCTCTTTGGGTAGAGCACTGTTGTAAATAATCTTACCCGCTACTTAATTGGGTGAAAAACGCGAAGCTCGTTGTTTGTTTACAAACAGGCGATTTGAGCACTATAAAAGTGGTTGCGGGTGTCCATTTAACTAGGCATTCCGACGAGTTATCACCTTCATGGTCGAGTGGTAGAACTGCCGACTTTCAACACGACGGTTCTAGATTCAATCCTTGGCTAGGGAGAGATGCTAGTCTAGCGGCACTGATGTGTTGTGATACAACGAAACAGGACTCTATGTCGATGACTACAAATATATATATATATATATATATATATATATATATAAAATAGGACAACATATTACCACACAGCAACAATACCCCCTATTTAACCATAATACATATACCCCTTAATCTCAATACTATGTTAAAAACCATATATCTTCTTATATAGCATACTATATATAAACAGCGTCTCCTTATTTATTTAGGAATTCAATAAAGCTTCCCCCAACATTCTATAATTCCTCTTAATCTTTTTCGTCCCTAATGAACCCTACGCTAGATGCCGCACCTCCCCCATGCAACCTAGCATCTTCTCTACTCTTCTGATGAGAAGCATTAGGCTTCGAAATGCCCGGGCATAAAGAGTCCCTTCTATCCCCCAAATTTTGCCTGCATTCCATTATTCAATAAATGATCTATTCTATGTCTACCAATATATAGTTTTGTGTCTTCATTTCATACTCTTGTTGTCCTATTGTATAAGCTCCAATAATTATTGTTGAGCTTGGCATTATCCGGATAAGTCACCTTTTGTGGAATTGCTCTTTCTCTTTTCCTTTTACATTAAGCTATATATATATATATATAAAGAGAGAGAGAGAGAAAAAGAGAGAGAGATATTTGTCTGTGCTTATGTGTGTGTTTACATAGGCATAACCACTTATCAAGGGACAGAGGCCACCCGAGGATAAGGTTTAAGAAGGGACAGTAGTCAATTGCACCTTATAGTAATCGTTAGTTATAGAAATTGGGTAAATTTGTTAACTTAAGGGGAACAGCTCATCAAGAACTTGTTTACATTAGACTTGAAGACAACCATATTGTATTCAGCTGGAAAGCAGGATAACGGAAGACAATTCCACAGGCGTGCAGTTCTAAGAAAGAAACTTTGTTCATGGAATCTACGTTTAGGTTTAGGCACAGATAAAGAGAGGGAAAATTATTCATAGTGTTTTCAGCTAGACGAGTGTTTCTCGTGTGTGTATGTGTGTGTGTCTGTGTCCGTGTGAGTGTGTGTGTACGTATCTTATTTTATATAATCTATACTCTATAATTTTAATAAAGTATGATGAGAAACAATAGTTAAACATATCTATTATTCGGAAACGACAACACAAGTAGAGATAAAAGTCCTTAATCCGCGGAGTTTCGAAGAAATACTTTCATTCTCAACAGAAAGGAGGAGTTCGCAAAATGTATTTAAAATAGCTTTTACGTTTGTTTTTAAGAAACTTAATATGAAAAGGATTAAACTAGCGTGAAAATGCAATTTAGAATAATGAAAAAGGGGGCAAAAAGAGGCAAAAAGGAAAACATATTTTCACGTCTGAGTGTGTTCGCATGGTTTTGGAGTAAAAAACACAATGAATCCAAGAACGAGGTAAAAAGGAAACATCCATGTTTATAGTTGTCCGAACGCATGGTGTTGGGGATTATAACTCGTGTAAAAAAGAAATATTTGTGTGGATAGGCACAGATTAAGAAGTCCAGCCTGTGAGGTTATCGAAATTAATATGCATGGATGTGTTGCATTATATATTTGATAATCAAATAGATTAGTTACTAGCAGAAGTATACTGCAAATAACTTCATTTCAGTGGGGGTGTATGATATTTTTGCCCGATACTTATTTAATTATGGTAACAATATTTTTGATATACGTACTTATAAGCATAATTCGTCGTTTTGCTAACTACATATCATGCACTCTGATGATATAAGCTAAAAATGAAAGTCTATGGATGTTTAAACATAAGTTATAATTCGATTGAGGATTCTTTGTTTGCAAAAAGAGTGTTCGGACAATCATTTGTAAATCCACGTGATATAGTCACGTTAGTAAACACACTTCTGGCGTCATAAACAAAGGGGAGTTCTCAATATAGGAATCTGAGGGTTGGAAGTTAGAGGATGCGGATAAGATATTCAGAGCAAATGACACACGGTGATAGTAAGTTGGAGAGGAGAGCCCCTTATAAGTGAAGGGGGGAAATAGACCATGTAAATCATAGTTTGAATTTCTGGCATCACCGATCGATCAATTGACGAAGAAAGGAAAAAGCTATGTTTGTAACTGTTGTCTCGTGTGATCATTGCTTACAACGAAAAGGTAAATGTGTTTTGCATCATCTTGTAACGAAGTTTTTTTTAACCCTTCCAAGCATTATGTGTCATCCCCGCCATCTTAAGAGAAGTTTCTCCTCTCCTCTATATGTTATAAGAACTGCTGCATCATATCTCTCCCAGTCCGTATTAATATGACACCTCCAAGTATGAATTAGTTAGATATAACTGTCTTTTCCTCATCATCACCATCGTTATTCGTGTATTATATGTACCCTGTTATAAAACAATATGTACCCGTATGTAACAATATGAGATAAATGAAAAGAAACACGTGTGAAACTCAAGAATACATCTGTTTATTTTTAAACTCCTACAATGACCTCGATTCATCGATTATTTTTTAAAGTCGAATGGTTTGGGATATGATTGAGTAAGTGTCTTATATTTGATTTTTATCCCATACCAGTCAACAGATATGGCACATCTAGGGATAAAATGGTGCTTAACAAATGGGCTACACTTCCAATACAATTATTGTTATGGAAATCGGTGAAATCCTCCATTTAAAATAAAATCGGTTGAGTGCCTGCTCTAGTTGGCGATCTATCGTATCTATGCTTTATCATATAATCTATTATTGCAAAACATTGCATAGTATGCCCTTGTACGTCTTTTCAGTCTGTGTAATAAGATATTTATTCCGGAGTGAAGTAGCAAATGTATGTATATGTAGAGTTGACTGTGATAATCAAAGAAGAAAGCGCCCGCGTGTGTGTGTATTGTGCGGTTATACAACTTACCTTCGGATGGGATCTAAGAGAGAGAGAAATTAAAGATGGCAGCCATGGATTTATAAGGTGTAGTCTCATTGGATCTCACGAGATCTCATCTTCCACTGCACACGTATGTAAATGGAATGGGGTCAGTTTTCTAATAAAACGCCCGTTGGCAGAGGTGGTCGGCAGAACACATGCTGGAAGTTGAGAGAGAAAGTTGACAGTGACGAATTCTAGCTGAACTTTTACTTATTATTTTGTTTTGTTTTGCTGTGCACCAGCCCAGAAATAAGGATAATAACACAAAAATACACGGAAAAAAATAATAGCAATAATAATAATAATAATTAATGGGTAACAAAATAAGTAAATTACTATAAAATAAAAGATAAGCGAAAACCACCTTGATTAAAATTACGTCAAGTACAAATAAGAATAAAAGCGAAAAAATTCCCTTAATTTCCAGATTTCGGATTCACTGACAGTAATGGCATACAGAAAGACATGTGCTGTGTAAACATACATCTTGCTGCTCAACTACCTTCTTAATATCCTTGCGAATATTATCACATATAGTAAACCCACTACAATATGGTTGTGTTCAAGTCTAAAGTAAATAAGTTCTTAATGAGCCGTTCCATATAAGTTATTAAATTTACCAAATTTTCATTACTAATGATTACTATATTGACCAATTTCTACTGTACACTCTTTAACCCTTATCCTTGAGTGGCCTCTTGGTCTTGATAATGTGGTGATGCCTTTGTAAAAAAAAAACAAAAAAAAACCTAACATTAAAGTGGCTTTATGCCTCGTTTGAAGTTTAGATGCAATGAGAAGTATTAAAATAACGTTGCCAAACAATTCAAAAATTTTAAATAAGTTTCTGGCTAATCAATAATATATTTAAATAATGGGGTTTTAATCTATTATATGATTCAGAACAAGTTATTTTAAAATTTACTCACATAGAACGATATAAGGAGAGCCCGTGTTAAAAATAGACGATACATCTGTGCGTATATAAACGCAGACTACTTGCATATGCATATGGCTTTCATGTGTGTATCTGAGAGTGTAGCTTAACTGACAGGATACTCTTTCTCACCTTTTTATGTTCATCATCTGATATATTAGTTGTCATAGGGTTGTCTCGCAAAGCTTGTGTCTGTATCAATATGTGTCTGTGTGTTCCGTCAGTTGTACATTCACCGCGATCAATAAATCGATAGATCGATTGATCTTTCTATTTTTGGTTCACTGCGTCTATCAGCTTTTCAGTACGTCATTCAGACAACCCATTTAATTATTCGTTTTTCATTTCAAGCATCGGAGTATCACATTTGCCCCATATAAAATAACAATATGCATGTATATATATATATATATATATATATATATATATATATATATATATATATATTTATTTATGGTAAGTTTTGAAAATATATGAAGCCATTTTATAAACTTGCCACCAAGCCTTACATTCATAACGAACGCTGTAGAAGTACATATTGAAAATATATCAATATGATTGTAGATAAATATACATAAAATAATAATAATAATAATAATAATAATAATAATAATAATAATAATAATAATAACAATATATGTTATATATGTTATATTATGCATGGATCACTGTATAATGATTAGATCACTCTGACGTATGTAAAAAAACATTTAAAAATAAAATGTTTAAATTTCAACCTTATTTCACGCTGTTAACGGTAGTCAAATGGATATGGTCCTTGCTAATTAAGCCAGAGATTGCCCGTGTCGCCGGGGTCGAATATTTTGACTGGTGTTTATCGTGACACCCTGCACCGAAGATAACCGAAAGGATGAAACACTAATGTCTGTAGGTATTTAATTATTATAGTAAATAATTACACACCCACCCACACACACACACACACACACACACATATATATATATATATATATATATATATATATATATATATATATATATATATATATATATATATAAAATCGCAGGTCCTATGGTCGCAAATGCGTACAATTACGGATTTTGCATCCTAAAAGGGTGGGTATAATGTGTTCTATCGATTTTCAACCAATTTTTATTCCTATGGTTTATATTTGTTTTTAAACACCTATTCAAACTATATTTAAACGCTTGCATGTAAAAGCTAAGCAGGAAATCGGGCGGGAATTACAATCTCTAGCAGTCTGGTAGAAAAAATAAATCATAAGAGCAGAAAGCATTCCTGGATGTAGCAAACTAACAGTGAAAGTGTGCGTTTTACTGCTTGCCGTATTATCTATCAGTATGTCCATCAAAAAAGTGATGTGCTTTAAATCGAACGCATTCCATTAAATACTTGTAAAACATCGTATTAGATTTGAAACTTATTTTCGTAATCTGTCTTAGTATCATATTCTTATAGAAGATAACGTGTGGATACTATATACTTGGCATCTCTTGATCAAATATTTTGTCTGATTTTTGTTGCGATATATTTAGTATTATTTATGACTAAAGATTTAGTTTTATACTTTTTCTCAATTCAGCTTTGTCATTCGTTCGGTTAACAAAGCCCAACCGTAAATATGATTGATTGTTTGGGCATTAGATAGTATCTGCCCCATAGTTTGTATACTTGTTTTGAACCAAAGCTCCAACAGGCATTCTATAATGTGCGAACGATATAAACGTCCAATGAAACGGTGATATTTATCTCAACTATACCATAAAAGACACTTATGAGCGCGTATAGGGGGTGAGTTCTCGATTAATACTATAACGGCTACGCTATGTGTTTTTTTTGTTCACATAACACACTTGGTGTATCGGGGAGAGTTCTTACGTAGGAATGGCTCTGAAGATTATCGATAATTGATAACGGAAACGTCCGATTATAGCAAGAATTCCTATTCGACCAAGTTTAATTTTTATACGAACTAACATCATGAGTGCATTTGGTAAGTTATTCACCGCACAAGCAGAAAGGTTGTCGATTAATTCATAAGACAGGAGCATGTTCTAAATAAATGATTCTTTTTAGAGAATAATTTAAACATGCTACATGAGTTCTGTACGTGAGTCTTTAATTCGGGTCGTAATTTAATCAAATCAACCGTTGGTTCTTTGATGACAGAGCCGCGTTCGAATTGAATCTTTTAAGAGCACATGGAACTATGACACTTGACTTTGAATTTTATCTTAAAGTTAAGCCAATTTTACAAATGGTTTTATAAAATCAATACTAGATTCTCTACAATCCAATATATATAATGTGTTGTTGAGAGGCACGTGAAACTTTCATTCCGTCTGCCTGCTTCCCTCCGGACTACAACTTGGATGTGTTCAAGTCCAATGTTTACAAATTCCTAATGAACCGCCCCCTTAATTAAACACTTCATAAAATCTCCACACTAACGTAATGTACTTGCAATAACCCTTATCCATGAGTGGCTTCCGGGCCTTGATAAGTGGTGATCACTGTGTAAAAAAAAACACACACACACAACGGGGGTATATAACTAGAGCAGACAATTAATCGATAGGATTGAAAAAATGAGCGATTTCACCGATTTTGATGAGAAAAACGTAGGGGATGTTGAAAAATGTGTTGGTCATCATTCAATCCCTGAGAACATCGGGTTTCTCTGCTAGTATAAATATGTATTTGTTTTTCAAACTTTTTGTTTGAAAACCTTTAATAGTTTATTTTTATTTCATTACATTATTATTTTCAAGCACATTAAGCTTTGATGTCTTCTATTCTTAAGTCAGTAAATCTTCGATGATTTTTCTTTTGAACAGAATAACTGAAAAAGAGAACCGTTCACGAGAAAATATAGAAACTATTGATATAGTGACAACGCGAAGCAAACTTGAACTGCTATTAATGAAAACATTTTCCAATGAGAAAACTATGATAAAAAAAATATTATTACAATTCGTTTGATACCGGCAAATAGACAAAACAGTTTTACAGTTCAGTAGTCTTTAAAAGAAATTGACTTGCGTTTGCCTAAATACTTCATTGAGATAGTCAACACGGAAAAGAGTATATGAAAGTTAATGGAATATAAAATGTTGACTGGAGTAAGAATAACACAAAAAAAAAACAGATAAATTCGAGTACGTAGTGACTTCCGATTTGACCTAGTACATTTGATCGATCCTTTAGCTCAATGAAAAAATAATGACGCATTTATCTATAATATTTAGGTATATAATCTGTTCCTTGAATAGAATAACTAGCACGATTTTTACTGTACTCATAATTCCCTATTATATTATTTGTTTGTTTGTTTTTAATAACATTTATATTGTTTCGCCGTAGTATACTAATACGAAAATTAATTGAACTATGCATCACATTTCCGGTTTAATACTGCACGCCTCATAATACTTGTTTCGTTTCTAGACACATATCCTGTTACGAAATCTGAATTTTATGTATCTACATTAGGCAGTTTAATGTCAAGTATACCACAGTTTATTATTTTCGTCATGACTGAAAACACAATATTGCCAGTTTAAAAAACAAACATTGTAGCTTCACCGTCTTGTGTTGAGTACCACACGTTTTATTTTATGTCAGTAGTCTTCTAGTATGATAGGGTTTTATTTTTTCTTTATAACGTTTCTCAATCAATTAAATATTCTGAGCTCATCACTCACATAACTAAGATTCTCTAAAGTGACAGTTTTGTCGAACAACTATACAGACTTCGACAAAAAAAGTCCTAAAATAGATTTTCTATTCAAAGTTGCATATTTAAATGGTTTCAGATATCCGGTTCATTTTTGGTGTTGGAAAGAGTTGCAGGAAAATATGTAAAAATGCTTAATATATATTTTCCTTTGGTATGATAAATAAAATGTTTACCTTTTTAAGTTAGTTGGTTGTTTTTGTTTTTACGGCATATAGACCCTTTTCAGGTCATTTAATGCCGAATCCAAAGATTTTGAATAAAAAAATGTTAATATACTATATTTGTTGTTTTCAACTCTGTATCTATTTAACCCATAGTTGGGACCCTAACAGCTACTACCACTCCGGGTCAGAGTGTACCTGGGAGCAATGGGAATTAAAGGGTGGCTGCACACTCCCCAAAGCTTGGTTCTCACCACTGAATTTACTTTAAGGTCATATCCAGGACCACTTTCTTAACAGTTGTGTGCCCATGGATTATTTAAACGCCGGGAAACTTAGCGAAGCCGAAATAATTATATTTTTATAATATTATAGACAGAAAATATGCCATCAATATAGGCTACAGTTAATTGCTCTTGACATATCAAACGCTTTCGATAAAGTATGGCATAAAGTCCTACTTTACAAGATTTCCAGTTACGGTATAAATGGAAATGTTTTCTCAATTATTAAATCATTTCTCACTGATAGGCTCATAAGAGTAGTGGTTGATAGGGCAGAAATCAGAGGCCAACAGTATTAATGCTGGAGTCTATCAGGGGTCTATCCTGGACCCAACTCTCTTCCTGATGTACACCAATGATCTCCCAAAACACATACTTAAATCATTCGTTGACATCTATGGTGGTGACACCACCTTTTACGGCAACATATCAAAGGCCATAAATGACAAAGTTCTCTCTGATTTTCTCTCCTCTGATTATCGTCGAAGAGAATTGGGTTTGTGCTATTGATTAATGCTGGGTGTTGTCTAATTATCTGAAGCATTTAACCCATTTGTTGAAAGTACTTGTCCATCGTAATGCTTTCGGTTGGATTAAAAAAAATGTAATGGATAAGATATATCAATGAATACCAAACCGTCACCATGGGTTTCTTTTTTGTGAAACTATGGATTCGCGAAGTGTCGTGAAGCTTCCGCGGCGTCTGACAGCATTGTCGGTTGTCGTAAAAAAAAAACAAAAAAAAAAACGCTTTTCATCGCAAGTAACAACCCGGTCTAGAAACGTTTTTTTTTGTTCCATAAAAGAAGGGAAGATGACATTTTATAACGGCGTATTTTAAGGTGTTCGTTCACTTCGTAAGGGACACATTTATCAAGTTTTGTCGTCGTTCCAATCTCACTTATTTAATTCAAAAGCGTTGTATGCGTTACGTTTTAGTCGGAGACAATTTCTCGACCAGTTGTGCTTGAATTGGCTTCGACTAAGGCTCTTAATTGATTGTTCAACATCTGATGGTCAACCACTACGCTCACCATCTTCGTCGTCGTAATAAAATTAACACAATTGTGCTGTGTGCTCAGTAGATGTTTCTGGGCCAAAAGTGTGTGTTCAGTAGTGGTTTCTGGACCAAACGCTTCGTTTATGTCGCGATCTGTTAAAGCAGATTTTCGGCCTAGTTTGAATTGAAATAAGACAATTGTGTGAATTTGATTTCTTTCCATCGTGTGTTCAACCTTACTAAAGAAGACACAATAGTTTGAAACGATTGTAATTTAAATAATATATATATATATATATATATATATATATACTAGCTGTACCCTGCCACGCGTTGCTGTGGCTCAAATTGGCGCAATGGAAAAAGTTCCAAAATGAGAAAAAGCATGTGTCTTATAGGTTTAAATTTCCATTTTGCATGGGTACAGTTTTTGTTGTTCCATTTTCTTAGCTGATATAGAGATTTTCCGGTTTGGTGACTCTTGAATATGCAACATAAATTGTCCATGTGAAAAAACAGTCAGTGTGTAACTGTAAGGTCCACAATTGTAAAGATTGTTCCCTGTGCTTTGTTGATGGTTATTGCAAATGACAATAAAATTGGAAAGTGCAATTTGCTAAAGTGTAATGATGTATCCGGTGGAATCATAGGAATGCATGGAATGAAGATATATTCATCTGTGAAATATCCTGTTAAGATTGTTGTTTCTATGATATTGTTAGGTAATTTTTTTTTACTGCAAGCTATTTGCCATTGCAAAGCTTGGATTGGTTTATATTTCACAACATGATAATTAGTACACCAAATTTCAGTTACAATACATGCGGTGGCATCCCTGTCAAATATAACTGTTGGATAATTAACCACTTTATCTGCTTTCACAACAGTGTCGATGGATTTGTATTTGACTGCCTCACTTGGAATTTTACATTGAATAATAGCGTTAAGTTCATGGGCATCTTTGTATTGACCTGCAAGAATAGATCATTCACTCAGTCAAATGGAATTCTTATAATTTGAATATCTGCAAAAACCTTTTAAACTAACTATTCTTTTGATGAAATAAACAGAAATTACAGAAGTTAAAAGTCAAAGAATTTTGCCCTTAACTCTGATCAGCTGGCACTTTTTCGTACCCAATTTCCCACAAGTGATGCAAAGGTTTTTGTGCGGATAGAACAGTCTGCAACTGTACATGCATATTTTGAGTTAAGTTTAATGTATTCACATGGAACAAACAAGTAGAGTATTTGAGGCAAGCATTTATTTTATCTGCTGGTGTTTATTGAAGAATAACAGGTAACATTTGTCTAAAATCTCCTGCAAGCAATATTACTGCATTCCCAAATGGTCTTACATTGCCACGCAAATCTTGCAAGGATCAACCAAGAGCGTCAAGTGATTTTTTGCGTACCATTGTGCATTCATCCTAAACAATAAGTTTGCATTTCTGCAATATTTTTCCCCATATTGGATGTTTTTGAGATGTCGAACATGAGATTTTTGAAAAATTGAATGTTTTAAAGTAGAATAAATAATTCTTTTACTTGGCAGCAAGGTCGCAGGTATTCCTCATGCAGCAAGGGCTAAGGCTATGTCATTTTGTTACCAAATAGCTACCAAAATCAATTTAATTAGAAAGGTTTTACCAGTTACATCTGGTGCTGTTCAAGGTAGCAGTAATTTACAAATAACTTCTATTCTCACAGTCAGTGAATTAGGTGACTAAAATAGGATTTATCCATGTTTTGACAATGCCTTATTCACTGTAATTAATTTAGGAGACTAAAATAGGATGAGGGATTAGAGATGGACAGATAGAGAGGAAGATATATAGATAGAAAAGAGACAGAGAGAGGGAAATAGAGAAAGAGAAGGGCATAGCGAGATAAAGGGACTGATAGATAAACAGAGAGAGGGAGAGAGTATGAAACAGAGAGGGATGAGACCGAGGAAAGGAGAGAGATAGGAGGAGTAAGAGAGAGAAAGTGGCTCAAAGAGAGATGGAGAGGGTGATATAGAGAGAAAGATAGATTGAGAGAGGGAAAGTGAGAGATGGATAAAGAGAGATATTAAGAGAGGAAGAGAGAGGGGGAGAGAAACAGAAGGTGAACTACTCTTCACCGTTTTTTCCTCGTTCATTAGAGAAGAAATCTTTCGAGACTGAGGCAATTTTAATGTTTTGTTATTATCCAGAGTAACCCTTGGGGGAGGGGGGGCTAGATTTCCCTCGCATTAGAAACCGACCGGGTTATCTGTACTTTCACTTAACAAATTAATAAAAGAAAAACATATTGTAAAATTAGAATTTAACAGGAAAATACTATTTTAAAACATAGCACGATAACATAAGTGCATAAGTGCCACTGTAGGTACTCCTTGGGCGTTGAGTTCCATGGCGACCAGCATAATTATTTAATGGTCGCTCCCTGAGCCCCCCCCCCAGTCAAGGCTAATGCATGCGCACGTAACATCTTTTTTATTTACTGACGTTGGCTTAGTAACTAAACGATTTATTGATAATTTCGTAACCCTTAAACGCATGCCGGAAGATTTAAATTGGTTCATTATTGTTGTAATGAAAAGTTTCATTCAACACAAAACCAAAAACACATTAATGATAAATGATTTAGTATTCTATTCATTGAAATTTTCTAATTTTAAATTAAAAAGTAAAAAAAAAGTTAATAAAAAAATAATTGCTATTGTGCGCATAAAAAACTTGTTTTTTTTTTGTTTTGTTTTTTTTTAGATTAGGTCCACCTTATAATCACCCCCCCCACCTCCTCATCTTAAGAACAGCT
This sequence comes from Euprymna scolopes, assembly GCF_053919585.1. NCBI lineage: Eukaryota > Metazoa > Mollusca > Cephalopoda > Sepiida > Sepiolidae > Euprymna > Euprymna scolopes. The sequence goes on along the minus strand of NC_136492.1, from coordinate 11,496,281 downwards.
TCCGAAATAAACACCACTTTTGGAGGAGGGGGCTATTTGCCAAATTTAACTGATATTTGTTGTCAGCATACTCACCCGAAAATACTATTAAAAAAGGGGGGGTTATCCTTTACGGAAATGGTCCCGACGCCCGCCTCGTTCTGAGTTCGGGGAGAGGCCGTTTGACGTAGGCGGTGTCGAGGCAGAAAATTATCCTAACCCTAAAATATGCGATATGTCACAGACAGATGCTTTTACAAATATTGTGAAACAAATCACAGAATTTTACAGAGTTAACTAACCACGTGGAACTAATCTAATCATATGGACTTTTTTTTTGTTTTTAAATTCTAATTATTTGAACTGTTGAATTATCAAAAATTTAAACTGTTTATTTTTTTAAATTCTAATTATTTGAACGGTTTAAAATAATAAAAAACAATATAAAAATTCTTATTATTGGAACGGGTTTGTTTCTCCTTAAGTTAACAACTGGGCACTTTATGGAAGGGGTAATTTTCTGCCTCGACACCGCCTACGTCAGACGGCCTCTCCCCGAGCTCAGAACGTGGCAGACGTTGGGACCATCTCCGTAAAGGTTATCCAAAACAGGAGGGGGTCAGTGCCCGTGGCAGAAAAGTAGATTTATTTATCAATAAAAGTTACGGAGAAGTAAATTTATTTATCAATAAAAGTCGTTATTTAAAAAAGAAAATTGTGGAGGTGGACCTAAATGTAAATATTTACCCAAAAACTTATCCCGAAGTTTATTACAAAAACGTTTTGTTTTCGCACTATTCAACAACTTGCTCATCCGCGCATGTAAATTAAAAAATATTTGTAAAAGTGAGAAGTTATCAGTAAATGATTTAGTTTTTTTTTTAATTTATTTATTTATTTTTTTTTACATTAGGTCCACCTCCACAAATGTTAAGAACGGCTTTCAGAATAAACACCCTCAATCTCTTCATGTTAACAACGGATTTCGGAATAAACACCATTGGGGGGATATTAAAAAAAATTGATAAAAGTCGTCATTTAAAAAGAAATTTAAAATCAAATGTTTGTAAAAGTGAGAAATTATTAATAAATGTTTAGTAACATTTTTCGGTGCTAATGCAGATAGTGATCCGCGCTATTTTTTTAAATCGTGTTTTTTTTTAATTCAATTGCAAGGTTAAAGTACAGAATAGGTACAAAACACCCTCCCCTCCCCATGTTAAGAATAGCTTTTTAAATAATAACGTTATTTTTTCAGCATGGATCACTCTCTGCATGAGTACCCATTTTTCTTTTAATATTCATAAAAAGTCAAACTTTTTTCAAAATAAATAAATAAATAAATGTTTGTAAATGTGACAAATAATCGTTTAGTTATGGAAACGTCAGTAAATAAAATATGTTACGTGCGGGGTGGGGTGGGAGACTAAGGGAGCGACTATTATTTTTTTCTACTGGTCGCCATGGAACTCAACACCCAAGAAATACCAAAATGTAATTTTTTTTGTCAAATAAATAAATTTCAAGCAATTTTTGCAATAAATAATAGATAGCAACTTCGTTAATTTTACGATTCGCCCCAGCATATTATAAACACCCTAACTTCCCCATGTTAAAATGGTTTTCGGAATGAACAACCTCCCCATATTAAGAACGGCTTTCGAGGTTGATGGAAGGGCGTTTTTTTAACATAGTTAGGGTTTTTATAATACGTTGAGGCATGTCGTAAAAATTAAATAGTTTAGAAAAAGTTTAAACAAACTTTTTTTATGTAAACAATGCCGTGAAAAGAAACGAAACAATTAAAACGTAATGTTTCATGAGTGAAAAGCCTTAACATAAATAAAATTAAAAAATTGGTAAGTGCATAAATGAATTTAAATTTTAAAAATATGGGATTTTTTTGTGCTAATGCAGAGAGTGATCCGCGCTATTTTTTTAAAATTGTTTTTATTCAATTGTAAGGTTAAAGTACAGAATAGGTACAAAACACCCTCCCTTCCCCATGTTAAGAATGGCTTTTTAAATAATAACATTATTATTTCAGCACGGATCACTCTTTCTCTAAGTTTTTTTTTTTTTTTTTTTTTTTTTTTTACTTATCGAGTTAACAGAAAATTAAATCTTTCGTCAATTTGTGGGTGTGAAATGAATCGAACCGGAAGTTCAGTTTTATCAACAGAACAGATTCGCAGTTACGATTAAAAAATATATTTATTTTATTTAATGTTTTAATTTTAATAATTCGCGAGGTAAATTTATTTTAATAAATTAAAAAACATATCTCGACTCTAAAAATGGATTGTCTGAAAATTTCAAATAAATTGGTAACGTAGAAATATGGTTTTATTCGTTTAGAACGAACCAACTTTACATTTATATATATATATATATATATATATATATATATATATATATATATATATATTAAGGTATTATGATTTTAACTTCTTTGAAAATACACAATTTGAAATCCAAAAAATACGCAAAAATAAGTAATTTTCAATATAATATGAAACTTTCATAAAAATATGTGATGCTTCAATAGTTTTGTGTATATATTCGACATTTACGGGTATATAAAGCAACGCTTTCCGTTTAACTTTAACATAAAGATACAATTTTAAAAGTTCGTGTAGATCTTTGAATATTTATTTCTATAGGGAATACATGAACATTTTCGATACCTAAACACAGACATACCCCCATTTTTGGTTTGTGAAATGTTCTCTTTTTTCCCAACGTATTATATTTCGCATTTGTGTTCTGATAATACTAGTAATTCTACTGAGTAAAAAGGCCATTTGTTCTTTTGATCTCAGGAAACTGGAAAATTGATTTTATCTGACAAACACTCTCATTAAATGTATTTAAACATGTACAGGAAATATATATCTTTGAATATCATTTTGGGTCCACCAGAAGTTATAATATTTTTTACTAAATTATAATATAATGATTTCAAAAACTAAAAAAAGAGTACGTCTTTTAATTTTTATCTTTTAATTCATTATATTAAAATTTGGTCGATATTAAGCTATTAGATAAATGCTCCTATTACACACACACCCACGCACAAGTATATATATATATATATATATATATGAAACAGAGATTGTCAAGAATTGTATAAGTCAACTGAATTAAAGGAATACATTATAAGATGGTCAACATCATACATTTTGAAATATAATTGTGTGTAATGTATTATCTATATTGATCTGTAATTACATTGAGCGTCTTAAATAAGGATTTTTATATATTAAAAGAAAATATATTTCTACAGGAATATATATATATATATATATATATATATATATATATATATATATATATATATATATATATATATATATACTAGCAGGGAACCCTTAGGTATTCGGGATTAAATGATGTTTTACGCTCCCATATTTTTGTTGTTATCGAAATCACTGCAATCGCCTATTTTTCAATCCAACCGATTCAATCATTTTCAAAAAAACCAGCTCTGATTGGGGACCTATCCCGATGTACGACATCAGTTTATACAACCCTCTCTGCACTGACTACGAATCTATACTACATTGTAGTCTACATTGCACTGTAGAGAACATACTGTTAATTTATAAAATTATTTTATATATAACGGCTCGAAATAAAGTATAACATTTAAAACGATTGTAATTTAAATAATATATAGATTAAGGTAGTTTGATTTTAACTTATTTGAAAATACACAATTTGAAATCAAAATTAAACATCCGTAAATAATTCATTTTCAACCTAATAAGAAACTTTCATAAAAATATGTGATGCGTCAATAGTGTTGTGTATATGTTCGCCATTTACGGGTATATAAAGAAACACTTAGCGTGTAACTTTTACATAAAGATACACTTTTAAAAGTTCGCGTAGATCTTCGAATACTTCTTTCTATAGGGAATACATGAACATCTTCGATACCAAAACACATACATAAACCCATTTTTGGTTGGGAGAGTGTTCTCTGTTTTCCCAACGTATTAACTTCCGTATTTGTATAATTCTACCGAGTAAAAAGGTAATATGTTCTGTTGATCTAAGGAAATTGGAAAATTGATTTTATCTGATAAACACTCTCATTAAATTTATTTAAACATGCACAGGAAATATATATCTTTGAATATCATTTTGGATCCAGCAGAAGTTATAATATTTTTTATAAAATAATAATATAATGATTTCAAAAACTGAAAAAAGACAACGTGTTTCACTTTTTTATGTTTCAATTCATTACGTTAAAATTTGGTCGATATTAAGCTATTAGATACGTGTTCATATTACACACTCACGCACACACACAAGCATATATATATATATATATATATATATATATATATATATATATATATATATATATATATATATGAAACATATATATATATATATTTCATATATAAATATATATATATATAACTACTTTATTTACTCACATAAAATTAATATACGAAAGTATAGATTTATGCGTAAACTTTAAGTATTTACTTCAAATGTGATCATTACATAGGTAGAGCTAGTTAGTAAGTTATAAAATGCATATGGCGATTAAGCCACACTGAATATTCCGCGTTAGTGGGCAAAGTATGCGGTGTCTACAGTTGCATTTATCTTGTTCGTTATTAGTATTTTTTTATAGTATGGTTGTTCTTGTCCGGGGTTGGTTTATGAATAAAATACTACGAGTTAAGAATAAACGCATTTTCTGGATATTAAATAATGGTGATCTCTCTCTCTCTCTCTCTCTCTCTCTCTCTCTCTATCTCTCTCTGTCCATATATATATGTATATATATATATATATATATATATATATATATATATATATATATATATATATATATATATATATATATATAGTTGCGCCCAAAGAAAAACGCATTTTTCTATTTTTTTCAAAAACCACAAATTTACGCTAAATTGATTGTAACTGTTTAAATAACCTATACCTCTTCTGGTTCGACTTTTATATCTCTATAGTTTTACACGTTCATATTTGACATTTAACTGAATGACTCCACTGTTCATGTCAATTTTCAAAAAATTAACTTCAAACCATGAAGCCAAATAGAAAATCCGTACAATGAAAACTTTTAATTTAAATTTTAATTTAAAACATTAATGCAACACAAATACAACAGGAACACAATGCACAGTAAATAGTAGCATAGCCCTTCTGCAATTTAACAGCCTGTACTATTTTGGGTATTCCTTGAATTAGACTGGTACAATACACCGAAAAAATGCCATCTTAATCCCCTTTATTTTGTCTAAACTTCTTCCAGATTCGAAATATTATCGTCGCGTAATGCAATACGTGTGCGATAAGAATGAGGTCTGGAGATTGTGCAGGCCAATCAAAATACGGAATATCAAGCTCTTTGAAGGAACTTCGTGACATTGCTAGCTTTTTGAATGGGAGCATTATCCTACCTGAGTATCGGATTAACATATATTCAGGCCAAAGTAGGATAGAAAATGCTTAGTCAACATATGTATGTACTTGTTCGAATTAATTCCATCTTGCAAGCGCACTATAGTCTCATAGTGATTGGGATTAATAACGTCTCACGGAAAACCTGAACCTCCACCACCTTACAACGTTGAAACTGTGTACTTAAGATTAAATTATTCGTCCTTCTCTCGACGGACGTACGGCCTACCATCAGTGCCTAGCTTGTTGAACTTGCTTTTGTCGTTAAAATAACTTTCGACCAATCTGAAGAGTCATGATCGCCATTGCATCTAACGAAGTCCAGACAGCGCCTTCTGTTCTTTACAGAAATCATTAGTTTGCGTCTTGGAATACAGCCTCGCAAATCAAATTCCTTCAATCTGTTTTATCTGTAGAAAGAGAGCACATATTTAACAAGGTTAAAATGTTGTTCGATTTTGGGGGTTGTTTCTAATCTGTTTCTGAAGCTACTGATCTTGATAGCACTGTCTTCCCTGTAAGAAGTAAGTCTACGACGATCAGATTTAGGAGAATCACGAACACTATCGGTGTTTTTGGTGCTTTTCCACAGTTATTCGTACGGTTCGTCATCACATTTCAATCTGTAGCTATTTCCCGATTGGATACACCAGAAATGGTGAGCATTACTGTGCTCCTGAACGATCTCTAGGAGAGACGCAAAGTATATAGACTTGTATAACATAAAAAAACAACAATTGCTATTAGAGATGCTAGAAGGTGGAAATTGTTATGATTAGATATGCTTAAAGGATGATATTTTTAGCTGTTGTTAAGCACATTTGTTGCTGCTGAGTTTCTTTTTGATTTCTCGATGTTAAGCTTTTTTTTATATTGACGTGAACATTAAGATACTTCAATAAAAAGTCAAATATGAACAAGTAAAATTATAGGGGTATAAAAGGCGAATCACATGTGCAGTAGGTTTTTAAACAGTTGCAATCAATTTAGTTTATATTTACGGTTTTTAAAAAAATGACAAGTCGGACTTATTTTTATTATATAAATATATATATATATATATATATATATATATATATATATATATATATACATATGTGTGTGTGTGTTTGTGTGTGTACCTGTATATATATATATATATATATATATATATATAGCTCTCTCTCTATATGTATATACATATATACATATATATATATACATATATATATATATATATATATATATATGCAGAGTATTGGTTTTTAGCAATATGTGTGTTTTTTAAGTGATTATGTGTGTATTTTTTTGTATGTCGAACTAAATCGAATTTCCGATAATGTTGTTAGATACATTGCTTAAATTGAAAATAACATTTCCTTAACATGTGTCTGGTTTGAATGTTTATTGAAATCTAATGAAAACCGTAGTATGATTCATACCAATGTTAATTTGCAATCCTATTCATATTCTGCTAATAAAATATTGGGCATGAATTAATATCTGCATTTGATATATAACTCGAATGCTCGTGAATGAGTTTACATATAATATCAAGAGAAAAATTATGTCCGCCGAATATTTTCCCCTCAGTTACAAGTTCATGTTTTCCGGTTGGCTAACAGCCAACTAGACAGTTGGAAAACGTTGGCGACCCCGGCTTTGGCTTGGAGTTGCTTGAAGGAATTAATCAATATTTTGGATGTGGCAGTCGATGAATTAACTTTCGGCCGATTGCAATGGTAAAGACATAGCCTAGTGTTTTTTTTTGTTTGTTTTGTTGTTTTTTTAGCAATGTACAGAATATGTTTTGGTTTCTCACGTTGTTTTTATGGTTATTTTGATGTAGGGTTAAGAACTTCCTGAGCGAGGAACTTGTTTTTGTTGCTTCAGTCAGAGGTAAAGACGCTATGCTGAGCAGGATACTATTAACATTAAAAAAGTATGTTTATATCTAAATCTTCCATCATGGAGATATAATAAATAGCATACATAAATTAATGTATTAACTTTCATCGCAAAGTTTTATATTTGAATAGTGTCGATCCTAATGATCTGGGAATGTTTATTGACATAAGCGGCACATATACAATATAGTTTTTGGTAGACTTCATATGGGTTCTTATGCCATTACTCTGAAGCAATCACTTCACCGCTATTCAAGTGATGATAAAAAGAGTAAATATCATTTATAATATCAAAGATTTCTCTTTTTTACTTGATTTAATTATTGTAAATTTATACAGGGGGGGGGGGCATAAGTCACGCACCAAATAATTAAATGACGTGAAACTGTAAAATCTGCGGGGCAAAATATTTTTTTTTCTTTTAGGCGGGATATAAGATACATCTTCTTTTATGATTGTATCAGCGTGTACAACGTGTTTTTCGGTTTATTGGTTAAGTTTGGTTTTAATGAATAACGTTTATTACTATCAGAATTATTTCAAACACTTTGGTGCGCGACTTATGGCCCACCCTGTATAAAAAAAGCTTCTTGACGTGTAACCGTCGAGTCCACTACCTTTTCGGCTCAGCACTCAACAATATGGACTTTGAACTAGAACAGTTGATTTTCGTTGATTATTTATTTTCTTTCTAACAAATGAATGAATTTTGTAAAAGGAAATGAACAAAAAAAATAATATCAATATTTTGTGCATTTTATGTAAGGAAGCCGGTATCTTTAGACAGCCTGATCAGATAGCATTAGGAAAAGTAATAAAAACATATAATAAAAAAGAAGAATGAATTAAAACAAAACAGAAAAGTTTAAATATTTAGAAGCAAAAAAAAAAAGAGAGAGAGTTATCAACCAACAAATTAAGTGAAACCAAAGAACGATAAAAACAGCAATCCAAATTCTGTTACACTCCTTCACATTTGTACGTACCACCCTAGGTTCCCATCTCAACAATATGTCTGCCAGGTTCTGTGCCATTTCGATGCCATTGTATTCTCTGCCTGAAGTATTCTTTTTGGCTAGTCCTAGCAGGTCCACTATCTAAGGCGTAACCTCATTTTTTTTAGGATAAAGTAAGGTCGATCGCTTGTTGATGCGGACCATCTAAGAAGGCAGGGCCGTTTTGTTGGACACTATTGTACGAAAAAAAAAGCCAGCGAACGACACATTTTGGAGAACAAAACTAACGGGGAAATATTCAGGGGAAGGCAAAGAATAAGGGTATCAGACTGGGCATGCAGGGCAATGAGTGTTAACCGTATTATCGACATTCGAGAACAAGCAATGGACCGAAGCCTATTGAGAACACTAAGCATAATTTCATATATGGCATACATATGAAGCAGAAGAGAAAGATTAGTGCTTACTGCCTGAGGCTCCCCAATCAGACAATTCTAGCCGATATGGTAACACGTTTTTTTGTTTTTTTTTTAAATAGCTAATGTTCTTGTATTTTATAGACGCTAGTTTTTTCTCCCTAACCTTTCAACCTCGCGGAATATCTTCCTATAATGGGAAATGGACAAATTTCTAGGTTCGTACTTGAATTGTCCGTAAAGACCCATGGCGAACTGGTTAGAGTAGTGGGAAAAATCAGTTGTAAAAGTGGTATTCTCCTGAGGGTTGAAGGTTTAATCCTCAGTGTGGGCGACCGGAAAATCCAGTATTCCGATGGATAATAATACACCTATGTTCATTGTCTTATATTTTTTCGTTAAGGTGATGAGAACGTATGCTTTACCGACACTAAATTTTCTCTGAAAAATAGGCTAAACATTACTCCACTTTTTCACAATTCTGGCAATGGCATTAAACAGGATTGTTTTTGTGTCGTGCATAAAAAATTAGTTATTCCTTATATGTGCTTCACCCCATCATTATTGATGGTATTAACTTCAACTATGGTTGTTTATTTCGCTTTCTCTGTAAATACACTATGCCATGTTTAATAGGCTTCTTTTCTTCATATGTGGCTATAAGAATTGTTTAGTCAAAGTGGATTGTGTATGGTTTATTAGCAATTGCTTTATCTGTTATATGTCAACAAATCTTTACGCTACATTTAGTATTCAAACTTTTACAAATTCTCCAGTTGATTTGTAAACAGACTTGATTGTATCGCATTGTATAGTAGCCGTTTCTGACCAGAACCTCACACGTAGATCTCAGGTGGCTCACAGTTTTCTTTTTATGTACTGTGACCACGCATCTTCTTAAAACATGGCTCATAAAAGTCTTCATTTATTAATATTCAGTATTTAATTTTGGTGCTAGTGCACTTACTGATCCACGCTATTTTTTAAATCGTATTTCCAAGTTTAATTAAAGTTTTGTGATATGCTTTTTTTTAATTCAATTGTATATATGTTTTTCTTCATTGTAAGGTACAAAACACCCTTCCCTCCCCATGTTACGAATGTCTTTTTAAATAATAACGTTATTATTTCAGCACAGATCAATAAGTGCATGAGTTTTTGATGTGTAATCACACTTTATTTATCGCACCACAACCTGCACTCATCATTACTGTGACCAATCATCTTCTGAAAAGCATTTCTCATAAAATTCTTTTTTTATATATCGCCATTAAAATCATCCCATTGTCACAGTGGAGCGAACTTCTTTTTAGCTAGTCAATAGGGATTGCCTATTCTATACATTCTGTGGTTAATTTATCAGATATATTTGCATGCTAATATCGATTAATAATATGGGTTAGGGTTAGGGTTAGGGTTACGTTAAGTTTTGTTATCCAGTGATATTAATCAAGTGCATAGATTAACGCCAATAAAATATTAGGTCATTACTTTCATACAGTACTTTCATCCCCAAAATACTCTGTATTAAGTCGACCATTTTTTGTAAAATAACTTATATATGTTTCTTAGTAATTCATGGGAAGAAATTAAAAAGAAATACAAGCAGATAATTCTATGGTTCCGATGACGAGTGATTATTCGTGCGGATTGCTTGTTTAGGAGTTTAATTTTCGCACAGTTTCTTAACACTATGCAGGTATATCGAATTCAATGTAAGAATCTTTTGTCTAACTCGGCAACTTATATACCATTCCAGAACAGACACCTTTATATAATAACAAGAGGTATAATAATTTTGTTTCGTTAGCCATGGCTGATGAGAAGTAATAAGTAATTCGCCATTGTATTTTAAGTGTTGTCCGCACTGAGTATTAAATCTTCAACGTCGAGAACAGTTTAACCTACAAGTGAAATTGACCAATTATTTTATCTGCTACATTATGGGTCCTTAAGCATGATACCAATGTTTGACAAGATATACCGGAAGATTAATGCATATTAGCGCCGCTAGAAATTTGAAAATATAACATTCAAAGTGAGTACATTTTTCTGAAATATCGAATTACCTTAAATAAAGTGTATCTTGTTTTCTGATGATTTCGACTGCACGAAAATGTTATAAAAAAACTAAAAGAAAGAAAGTATGTTAGGTATTGAAGATACAGAGGCTACGACTTAATAAGATCATAATGTTAGGAATACATGTACGTATCGTTATTGAACTTTTGCCGGAAAGGTCGCCGGATACGAAGATTTCCTGCATCATGATCAAAACGATCTTGTGTTTTGTGTGTTATGTGAGCGTGAAAATTATATATGTGCACCACTTGTCTTACCTTTGAAAACAAAAACGAAAAGGTGTATTTTAAACGCTTATTAATTAGCGCTACCAGCAGTATATCATCAACAATTAGGCTTACAACATGCATAATATGCGAGTCAAAAGGGTTTGTAAAATTATAAAATAAAAAGAATGCAATTACATTTTACAGAAGAAAAATTACATTATTTATTGTTTGATATGTACAAATAGCCACTAGAAAATACTAAATCAAAATTATTATTAAAATTTCAGGTACACTACAAGGTTTTTGTGATAGTTAGAAAAGAGTAAGCGTTCGGTAAAATGTTTATATTAGGAAAATTGAATGCGATAACATTAATTTAGTTTTACGCAGTATGTAATTATAATTTTAAAGACAAAAACATGAAATGTGGTCTTTAATTTTAGTTTTGCGAGGGAAAATATAGTTTTGAGTTTTAAAAAAATATTCTTATTATTATGACATCCGTAGAATTCGCTTTTAATCATTTTTCATGCATCTTTCTTACTACGAAATTGATGCCGATCCTCGTAAACCTTCCTCCGAATAATAGACAATAAGTTTTCTACGGATTTAAATTCTGCCTCTGTAAATGTTCACCAACGATTCCTTGATGTTAAAGCAAAGTTTTTATGAACCGAAAAGCTTTCCTCGTGATCTTGTTTGTCATTAATATAATAAATTTGTTTCGTTAGCCATGGCTGATGAGAAGTAATAAGTAATTCGACATTGTATTTTAAGTGTCGTCCGCACTGAGTATTAAACCTTCGACTTCGAGAACAGGGTAACCTTCAATTGAAATTGGCCAAGTTTTATGCCTACTACATTATTGGTGCTTAAGCATGACACCGTGTTTGACAAGATATATTTGAAGATTATTGTATATTAGCGCGGCAAGAACATCTACGGATTTAAATTCTGTCTCTGTAAATGTTCACCAACGATTCCTTGATGTTAAAGCAAAGCTTTTATGACCCCAGCAGGTTATGGAGTTATGTTGGTGGTCATTAAAACTCTGTCATATACAAGCAATCTGTAAACTCACAAAAAACAAATTTTCTTTCAAGAACGAGCAATTATTTACTAAATTCAGATAATCGCTTCAGAATCCAGAAAAAAGACTCAAGGATTTCACTCTTAAATATCCCGCTATAAATCAGTACTCAACTTCCCTGCTGAAGTTGACGCATTGACGAGTGCTGGCGTTTTTTAGAAACCATCATTTTTTCCTATCATTAATAACGTCCAACCTCTCTCAAGTTGCGTCAGTCGATAATAAATTGTGTAAATCGTTTTTTCAGATGCAGAGTAGGGCATCCGACTTCTTATATGGTTTATAGAGTATACATGGACGGTGCTCTTTGGTCTTCTATTGGTTTCAAATTCAATTTCGTTTTTATTTTTGATATTTTAGCAGGGATTGCATGATTTCAAATTGCTTCGCTTGTATAGGTTGCGTTAGCAGACCAACCCTTTTTTTATTTTTAGTGAATCGTTGGATATAATCACTTTAGTTTGGACGATGTTTATTTTTTCTCCTTTCTTTTTAACCACATTAGCAATAGATTTCACGATTCGATGATCTCGCTTCAAATTTTTCGCAATTTAGCTTCACACTTTCTCAATGCAAGAAAGTCCACAACTTGAAAGGTTTCACTGAATATCAGTTATCTTGCTTTAACAAAATTAATAAATATTACTTATCTACAAACATAGTTAGATTACCTTAAAATGAATTCATGAGAATAAATCAATTTTGAAATAATAAGAAAATTTCATTCATGTGAGTATGTTTGAATGGTGGACTGCAAACAATAGTAGATTAGCGATCTAAGTACATTCAAAATTTCCGATTTAAGTGGGCAAAAATTTTATTGTAAATAGATTTGACCACCTACTTCTAATATTCCCAACAATTGTGTCAACTTCAATAATATTCATAAGATAATGTTTGATGTCACCAGATCACGTTGTCTTAACATATCTGTTTACTGGCTAAAATTCACTAAACATTGATGTTATTGTGTTTTTCCTTTTACCATGCTGTTAAGTTGTGAGGCATTATGTTGAACAAAGATGGCGGCATAGTTCAGATCAATAACCAAGATGACGACCGAGAATCAAATGCGGTCTGTGGCGTAGTTAACCTCTTAAGTTCTGAGATATTATGTTGAACACAGATGGTGGCGTAGTTCAGATCAGTAACCAAGATGGCGGCGTAGTTCAGATCAGTAACCAAGATGGCGGCGAAGAATTAAATGCGGTCCGTGACGTAGCAAACGGCGAACTGATTGAATCCAAAATTCGACAATTTTTATAATAATTTTGCGACGTTCTCATTGGTTGTTTAGCACAGACGTTGGTTATATAAATGATTAGCGAATCCATTCGTCTCATACTCCCATCAAAAACATTTTACCTACAAAGCTCAGTCATATTCTGTGAAGCAAAAAACAGAAGCAGCAATTATGCTATCTACGGCTTTATACACGGCGACAAAATATTTACAGATATAAAAAAAACATGAATAAAAAGCGTTTGTAAACACAACCGAACCTGAAAATTGTTTATCTATGAAAGTGACGTCCGACGGTGCCAGAGGTCTTCCAGCTTCACTGAACAGATATCGTCCCCCTCAAACTGGCGACCTCCGAGCCATTAGGGTGTAGTCATGCATAGTCAGCCTTCCTCATTGGGTGCTTGAAGATATAGTGGTTTCCCTCATAAAAAGCCGACGACTCTACTTTTGCATCAGACAGGAAAAACAAAGAAAAACAAAACGCCTTTCTAAAGTTAGGAATCTAGAACGTCTGGATCGTGTTTCAATGTCAGAATCCAAAACAAGCATAAAAATGAGTGTATAGACTAAACATTAATATTGCCACTCTGCAGCACACTAGGCAAGCAATAGCCTTAAAGCAAAACATCACATCTTCTGCTAGCAGGCAAAATAACCTTACTTAAACCGTGTGCATTGTGTTGATTTTGCAGTAAAAAAAAAACAGACTTCTTAAATCCATTATGTCACTAACTAACAGCAAAAAAAGGATAAATAAACTACAGCTTAAAACCGACCATGGTAATCTATGTATTATCTGCACATAAGCCCAAACTTTTGTAGCTATGCCAGATTCAAAAGACAGGTTCTACAACCAACTGGATTCACTGGTCAGAAGTATAGCAAGGTGTCCAGATGCACACTCGGGCAGATTGTGGCTCTTTAACCTCAGTCGCCTTTAAACGAAAACAACAACCTCGTACATCAATGTCCGTGACGTGCTGTTTGCAGATGCTGCTGCAATCACTTCTCATCCAGAGGAAGAACGGTAAGCTCTTCTCAGTAGGTTTGCGTAAGCTTGCACAAATTTTGGACTCACCATCATTATCAAGAAAACAAATAGTCCTGTGCAGAGCCAGGGAGATCCATCCCTAGAAATAGTCCAGAGCTTCCAGTATATTTCTTATTACAGCCAACACATCCCTGGATCTGGAACTAGAAAAGCGTATTGAGAAAGCCGACTTCTTTATGGCAGCTATTCTTGGCCTACCTATTCAAAGCGTGAACAAAGACGGAATGGTTTCCATCTACGGTTCATATGGCAGCTCCTTGAGATTAACTGGAAAGATAGGGTCACCAACAACGTTATCATCTCTCGCTTCAATCTGCCAAAGATGTGCACATTCCTAAAACAGCGCCGACTCCGCCGGCTGGGATACGTCACCAGAAGGAAAAATGGTAGATTGCCAAAAGAATACTCTTTGGCGAACTAACTTCAAGCAACAGAAAATTAGGCAGCCCCCAATTGCGCTACAAGGACATCTGTACGCGTGATTTAAAGACGGTGGGCATTAACACGCAAAACCAGGAAGAACTTGCTCAAGACCGTGAGATATGGCGCTACACCATCAGGTCCAAACTTAAGCATAGGGAGAGAATGTTTAGAAAAAGCCAAGAGTTCAGACGCTAAGAAACGAGCAAAGAAATATAACCTAATGAGTCTACTTGCAACTGTGTCAAATTCGGTCGCCTATGTCGCTAAAAAATAGGATTAATCAACAATCAAAAAAGCTGTAAAAAAGCATAGAGTGAAATTAGATGTGTTGGCTTTGCAACTGTAAGGCGTCTATTATCCTCAATTACATCAAACTTCACAAATAAGCGATTAGTATATAAAAAGTTAACGATTAGTTTATAAAAAAGTGAATTAATTGAAAAAAAATCATATTTCCACACACACACACACACACACACACATATATATATAAATATATATATATATATATATATATATATATATATGCGTGTGTATGTGTGTACACAGGAGCTGGAGTGTATATTCATAAAAATATGCGTATGCAATTATATACGCAGAAATATATACGCACATGCATATTGATTGATATAATATGCGGGTACATATATGTGTTTGCATGCAAAATGCATAACACATTTTAGATCTCCCGCGTTCAGAGAAAACTTTAAAAGAAAAATAACGGAAATATTATTGATATGCTCCAACTTATATACGCTTGTGACTCTATTTCTTGAATCAAATTACATATTCCTATGTTTTTCCTCAAAGAATAGTTAACGCCGTCATGGTTACACATTTCCTGTTTCTGTGTTTAATGTTTTGTTGATAGGTTTTATCTCGGAAGTGAAAGTCAAATGAATGCATTTTCTTGTAAAAAATGTCGCCATGTTTATATCTGGTATAATGTTATTGTGGTATTATGTGGAAATAATAACAGAAATAATGCAAATATACATTGAACACGTAAAAACATTAGTATAATACGAATATACAAAAAAGACGTATACTTGTCCGTTTAGTTTGTTAGTTTGTTTTTTTATTTGTTCGCATAATTCATATATAACGTCATAGCTTATGATGCCTATTATATAATTATATATATATATTTAAATATATAGGTATATATAAATGATGATTGCAGCATCTTGTCAGACGAGTGCCACTCCCTCAGACACTGAACGTTCATGAGCCCGAAAATGACATATAGTCCTGCCGGCGAATTCACATGCTCAAGCAGACATGCCACTAAAGACGGTCATTGGTATACACACATATATATATATATATATATATATATATATATGTATATATATATGTATATACACGCACGCACACATACATATGTACACATATCACACACATATATAAATGCATACATACACAATACACATTACGCACACATACATATACATACACACATATGCAAACATACACAAGACGGTCGTTGGTATACATACATGTCTATAAGCATACACTCATATATAACCACATACATACACAATGCATAATACACACACATACATATACATACCCACATGCATGGATACACATATACATACATATACATCCACATATACACACATATACAAATACATACACATATAATTACACATGCACATACATATACGTACACATATGCACATATATATACATACAGTTACCTAGATATACATACACATACACATATATATGCATTCATACACATACACACATACATGCACATATACACATACATATACATACACACATGCATACATACACATACGCATATATGCATATACACACATACATGAATACAAACATATATAAATGTATATACATACACACAAACATATATACACACAGACACATACACACATAGATATAAATACATATAAACACACATGTACATATATAAATATACACACATGCATATATACACACACATATACATACATAGGTACATATAATGATTGCAGATTAATTGTTACATGCATCCAGCATTTCAGGCGTACACACGTCATAGCTTTTTTTATCGCCACAGGACTTTTTTCTTTTCTTTTTTTTAATAGACGAATGCCTGAGGGGGGTATCTATACAAAGATGATGTTACAGAGTTTTAGCTTTGTACGACAGCTAAATCTCTCTCTCGGTTTAAAATGTTGAGATCCAGCAACAAGCAAGAACAATATACCCAGCAACAAGTCAAACTGCAGACCAGCTTAATGCGGGTACTGGCCTCCCGTTATGTTGTTTTTTTTTTAATCAGAGATCCGCATCTCTCAGAGGGGCTGCCCTCACCACGCCCAACGGGAGCCCTTTCCATCCCACACACACAAGGAAATGAACACATGCATACATACAGATGTATGCCAACATACATATGCATGTGCACACACATGCACACATAAACACATAGTAGCACACAAATACGCATATACATACACATGCACATACATACGTACGCATGAAGGAACATTCCAAAAGTCTTAAAAACTCAATGATCAGGACGACGATGATGGTGATGTGCACGATTAAAAAAATATGGCACGGATTTACATCTTGTTCTTATTTGTATAAAAAAGTTTCGCTATAAGACTATCACTTTTGGTGTAGTAAATGATGATGATATGGACAAATTCACACATTATTTCACAAATAAAATCGAAATAATATTGTGAAATTATTCATATATATATATATATATATATATATATATATATATATATATTGTTTATGTGGTTTCGTTTACATACGTCATCTAAGACGTCATAGCAGATGACGTAATATACATGTACATTATAAAATGTCCATATTCGTATCTGTTTGATGGTTTGTTTCTATTTGATTGCGTGTTTTATTGGTCACAGTTACATAGTATATGACGTCGTAATAAATTATATATATATATATATATATATATATATATATATATATATATATATATCAATACTCCTATAAATGTATTATTTTGTGTGTATAGATATTCATATTGAAAATATTTTTTTCTATTTATTTACAAATATACAATTTTGTTATATATAAGTCGTGCATAGATAAAACTAATTATAACATTGATTTTAATAAATCCCCTATTAGTTTTGTTTGCTTATTATTTTTTCTTTTGTTGTTTCTGCGTGTGACTCTTAGTTCCCATACGTTGTACCATTACAAACCGCATCATTTGTGCTTTAAAAATTAGTTTTCAACATAGTCACGAGCATCTTCAGTGCACTTTTTCAGCGATTAATAAGGGCTGTGTATAGACGTCCGAATAGTACAATACGTATATACGGGGTGTTTCAATAGTAAAGTCGCTTACTGTTTACTAAAAAAACTTGAAATCCTAGTACCGGTAAAATGAGTGAACGTGTATGCTTTAGTATTTATCATTTTAATTATTCGTTACTATTGTAAATACTGTTTTTTCCAAGAATGCAATGGCACATTTCTGTTTATAACGCACGTCTATGCCGGAAGATGCTTTATTAGAGTGTTTCACTGTCAATATCTTTAACAGCTACATGAAATTTTCTGAATATGCCTGTATAATCTAGCCCTTATAGTAATGCTAATTGTAGTATAGTATCCTTTGAGAATTTTTTGGCCAGAATAAGAATATTAGATTGAAATACGCATGAGACACATTTGAAAGTAACATCACACCGCAATATTAAAGAATTAACAAACTTTTATATTTGTGTATTTCATAATATTGGGTTGTAATGTGGCTCTCAAACGTATGTTATATGTATTTTTATGTTAAAATTCAATCACCGCTTTTATCACGGAAAAGAAAATAAGAATATTTAGTATAGTTACACTTCTCCTAGTCAACGTGTTCTATGTACAATCTTTAGACATTAAAAGGATAGGATGAGTCCATATCCCCATGAGACATGGAAAAAATGTGTTTATTTCCATGCATATGCGTGTATAGTTTTATATTGTCCACCTAACTAGAAAATAAAACTAGAAACCGTTCCTAAGCCATATTCGAGAGAGATTAACGTGTTAAACATTACTCAAGAGCTAGTTGAAAATATTCGAGGAAGTGACGATACTCGACTGGGTGTAATAGCTATATGCATACCTTAATAGACGCAGTATATATTATTCACAAATAAACGTCCATCTTGGTACCAGACATGCTCAACTTCGCTTAACTTCTGTGATTAAAATTAACTAACGAGTCTCTAAATATCGAGGCCTAAAGGCAACTAGAAGATACAGGTTAGTGCTGGCCAGGTTGCCGGATAGACAACACAATGAAACATTTTGCAAAGTTAGATGTTAGATTGGAAGCAGCCCTGTTGGGTTTAGGACGACAGACGCGTACGTAAAAAAATCATTAACTTTTGATTAAGTTTTAAAACAGAAAAGGCTAATGGAAAATTAACAGCGATAATTGTTAGATTACTTAATATATCATTTTAAGGAGTTTTTTTTCGCTCTATCAGGTCGTCTAAATTACAATCGTTTAACTCCAATTATGTATTCTTTTCAGAACGTCGAATACAAAATAGAAAAGAAGCAAAATCTCGCAATTCTCTTATTTCAAATCGAACTCGGCCAAAATACCGCTGAAATAGTACGCGACGCGTTTGGCCCACAGAACACTACTGAACGCACAGCGCAATAATAGTTTAAGAAATATCGGTGCCGAGTCTTGGAGATGATGAGTGTAGTGAGAAACCATTGGATGTTGACAACGTTCAATTCAGAACCTTACTCGAAGACACTCCAAGCATAATTCTCTGAGAACTTGCTTCTGAATATGACGTAATGTGTACGACGATTTCCAATCACTTGAGTGAGATTTAGGAGACAATATTACTTGATAAATGGTTGCTTTACGGACTGAACTAAAACCAAAAGAAACGCTGTTATGGGATGTCATTTTTCATTCTGAACACGCAACAAGAACGACCCGTTTTTTGATCGGAATGTGAGGTGCAATGTAAATTACTGCTTTCTGAGGAATGGCGGCGCTCGGCTCTGTGGTTAGAACTTCACGAAGCTCCTCAACACCTCTCAAAGCTTTAGTTGAACGGGAATTATTTCATGCTGACTGTTTGATGGGCTGGAATCGGTCTCATCAGTTAAAGTTTTTTGAATGCAAGCAAAACAATTACAGTGAAGACGTACTGTCAACAAATGGATTCAATACATCAGAAACTTCAGCAACTGAAAAAGTCCAATTCTCTTCCACGACAATGTCTGCCGCACGTTGCAAATCCGACCTTACAGACGCTGAACAAATTCGACTACGAAAATCTGCTTCATCCGCCGCACTTGCCAGATCTCTAATCACCGACTACCATATTATCAAGCATATAGAAAGCTTTCTGCGTTAGAAATGCTTTAAAAACCTCAAGCAATATGGAAAACGCAATAAGCGACGTTATCGCTGCAAGAATACAACTTTTTTTTTAAATTTTAAAATGAAACTCGTATAAATACACTTGTTTCGCGTTGGTAAATGTGTGTAAATCGGTGGTGGGTATTTCGATCAAGTCTCTTTTGTTTGACGGACTCTATGTTAATCTGAATTTAAATTAAAACCGCAAGAACTTTCTTGTCAACTTATATATATATATATATATATATATATATATATATATATATATATATATAGTGAATAAATGACAAAAAACTATATTCTAGATTTCATGATGTTGACTTCCTAACAGTTCATTACTTTAATCCAGTTGCCATTTACAATTCTTGACAGTATCTGTTTCGTAGCGCAAAATCAATTATAAAATTATCATAGCGATCAATGCATCTATTGTGCCTTTATCTTACTAGAAGACATAGCAACAATCAATCCGTCCAAAGAATTCCCATTTTCAGATTTTAATAATGTCAAATCACACTTTATTTCCTTTTGACGGATTGATAGTGTCTATTTCTTCTGATGAGTTAAGGCCATATTAGATTAACTGATTGATAAAATAATTAAAAGATCTTGCGCTACGAAACAGATACTGAAAAGAATTGTATATCAACTAAATTAAAGCAATAAAAAATAAAATAGTCAACATAATGAAATTTGGAATAGTTTCTTGTAATTTATTTACTATATTGCTCTGTAATTACATTGACTGTCTTAAATAATGATTGGTATCTATTAGATTCACCAGCCCAAATGTGACAACAATACTCCATACATGGGCGAATGATGGCCTTATAGAGGTACAGGATACTTTCAGGTGTCGGTAGTTTCCTAGCACGGTAGAGAGAGCCTACCTTTTTCGCAGCGGCCCTGGCAATGCTTTCAATATTATTGTTCCAACTCATCTTTCCTGTGAACATCCCGCTCTTACACCCCCGATGCAGCGCTTTATTATATTTTTCATCACTTTTTGACACGTTATGTATATATATATATATATATATATATAATATATATATATATATATATATTTTACATTTTATTTAGCTTTTCGCAATTTAAATGTGAGCATTTCAATACCTATATAATATCCAGAGATAATTTTATTTTGATCGAATTTTATAGCCATATTCTTATTAATAATATTTTTTACTAAGGTTTCTGCTTTGAGAAAAAAATTAAGGAAACACTATTTCCTTATAAAGATAACCTTTCGTTGATTTGCGCCCATATTATTACATATCTTTACACGCAGTTAATTTAAAAGTTGTCTTTCCTGGTACCCAAGACTGCACCATGGCGCCATTTTCTTGTACGCAGGCGCCATATTGAATTAGGCAAAGTATCCTTTATTTTTTTTTCAATTAGCGCCGGAAAGGATGTATAGGCAATGCACAAGGAACAACGGAACTGAGTTGTACGACTTCATTAGTTGTGTCTGTTTAGTGAACAATCGTCTTAATATGATTTCCTCTTTTCTACATTCATTTTCTCCATAGTTTTAATCAGTAAAGAAACGAAGCACATTGGAGTTAGGTTTGTGAGTTGATAGAATATTTGAGTTTTTCTTCGAGTCGGAAAACTTCAAAAACGAAGGGCACAAAACTATTAAACAAAAAGTATTAAACACCGTTAACAGGTTCTCTTCATATACATATTTCTCTTTCTTGTAGATATGCATGCCATGTTATCATGGTTACGTGTATTCTTTGAAACATAGACACAATAATAGTCAAGTTAATAGAAAACACCATTGAAGGAATAACATAACTTATTAGTTCGGAAGCTACGCAGTTCTATATAGACTGTCAGAACGAATAATACCAAATAAAAGCTACAGCTTCTATTATGCAATAATTTTCTTCTTCCGTAACAACAGATGTACCCTCCTCTTTACGGTCGGCTCCCCACTATATTGGGAGTTGATATTGAATCGCTGCTGATTAGTTGCTTGTCACTATGACAGCAACATATGATAATTACCTCTTGTCACACTACACATAAAACAGTGTTTTATGACCTTGCTAAACCGAAGTGTCCTATGATTTTTTCGTAAAATAGTTGATACTTTTCATTCATGAAATCCTTTTTTTTTTAGTTGGACAAAAGATGATTTATTTACAGGTATTTTCCAGAATAACGCATTAACTCTTGTCCAGAATTCATTGCAACACGTCTATTTCCGTCCTCTCTCTTACATAACTTTTTTTAATAATATTTTTCATTTTCCTTCTTCCTTGCTGTGACGTAAGCTCGCACATTGTGATTTGAGCACAGGTGCCATACACGCGTCCGCGCTCTGTAACACACTGATGCTGGTATAAAATTGACTGGTCAAGCAGAAAAATACTACTAAGTGTTAGAAAGTGGATAAAAACCGCTTCGTTTCATACACATCCAACATTATGGTGATTTAGTTTGTAGATTCATAGACATCTACACTGTATTGTCAGTAATATATTTTTTACTGGAGCTCGTGACTCAAACAAATTACCGGTTTGCAAACCTAAACTGCTTAAGGAGTAGATAGGCTCTGTCTATCGCCCGGCTTCCATACCCCTTCTTTGCCTATTAGTCAGGCGCAGAGACACTATCTCAGTGATTCGACAGAAACACGCAGCGGTAGATATTGTTTCTTGGCTAGAGCAAGTAACTGTAAGAAAGAAATAGCGACAGCTAAGAGAGAATTTACTGAAACCACGAAAAATCGCATCGAACACAGATATTAGGAACTCGCAACGTCTGGAAAATCTACAACAGTGTAGTAAATAATGGGCAATAAACAATCCCCCTACTATCCAACAATCATGAGGTCGTTTACTCTGCAACTAAGAAGGCTAACATGCTTGCCCGTCGGTTTGCCTCAAACTCCACACTGGACCCTTCCAACCACCCTCTACCTGACTTTCCTTTGCGGACAGACGCCACGCTAGACGATCTGAAAATCACCCCTGCTCAGGTGCATGCTATCATAAAAAACCTTGACCCTTAAAAAGCATGTGGACCCGATTTCATCCCAGCTGAGCTATTAAAAAATACTCAGCCGAAGTAGCTCCAGTTCTCTCCAAACTCTACAGCAAATGCCTTAATGAAGCTTGCTTTCCGGGCTGTTGGAAAACTGCTTCTGTTGTACCAGTATTCAAGAATTCTGGCGAAAGGACTGACCCATTAAATTATCGCCCCATTAGCCTCCTCCCACTTTTTACCAAAATATTTGAGACCTTAATTAACCATGCTCTAGTCCATCACCTTACTTCTGACTGAGCAATAATATGGATTTAGACAAGTCCGTTCCACAGTATACATCCTAACTGTAATCTCTGAACGTATATACCATTCACTGAACAAAGCCGGGGAGGGCAGAGCGGTAGTTCTAGATATAGCTAAGGCTTTTTGACAGGTTATGGCATGAGGGTCTCCTCAGGAACATTAGATCATATTGTATGATTGGTAGAATGCTTAACATAATTAAATCCTTCTTAGATAAGAGAAAAATCCAGGTTGTCCTCGACGGTCGTACATCTAAACAATATGATATATATGCGGGAGTGCCCCAGGGGTCTATCTATTGCCCCCTATTTTCCTGATATTCAGAAATGACCTCCCCGCCAAATTGCCTCTGAGATGGGTATATATGCTGATGACACTGTACTCTATAACAGGCACGACAGGAAGACGAATGAACACATTTCTAAAGAAATGGCAGAAACACTAGAAGACCTCCAATCTGTATTGGAATGGGGACAAAAATGGATGGCCACGTTCAATGCCGCCAAGACTAAACTAGTTTCATTCAATAATTACAAGAACCCCTCTCTACCACCTATAGACATTGCCAACGACTCTTTATCTGAGAGTCCATCTTTAAAACTCCTTGGCCTAACGTTCGCAGGAAACATGAGTTGGAACAATTACATTGAAAGCATTGCCAGCGCCGCTGCAAAAAAGTTGGGCTCTCTCTACCGTGCTAAACAACTACTAACACCTCTATAAGGCCACCATTAGCCCATGTATGGAGTATTGCTGTCACATTTAGGCTTGTGCATCTGCTACTAGTCTCTCGCTCCTTGACAAGGTTCAAAAGAGAGTCGCAAACCTGATAGGCCCTGAACTGGCATCTAAGCTTCAGCCTCTGTCCCATCGACGACATGTTGCATCCCTTTGCCTGTTCTACAAGTATTTATTGGTGAATGCTCTGACGAACTGCAAGCACGTGTGCCCCCACGACGTGAGCACCCCTCGAAAAACCCGACAGCCTGCTAAATCCCACCCCCACACTGTATAGATCCCTTGATGTAAAATATCTTTTTACTCCAATAGTTTCTTACCCAGAACCGCTAGACTTTGGAATTCCATTCCAGGCCCCTGCTTTCCCAACAGTACTGACGTGCAGAAGTTCAAGTGTAACGTGAACCGAAATCTTGCTGCCCAAACCACTTCATAGTACCCCTGTAGTTGTTGCCCCTGATAGTACCCCTACACCAAAGTGGCAATTTTCCTTGTTTGGGGTGAAAATGTAATTAAAAAAATGTGAAAAAAACTTTAATATTATCATTTATTTAATCGTTATATAAGTTTGATATATGTTATATGTGTCTCTTGATCTAGTTGGAAAGGTATGCATGCAAAATACGTTTATGTAAAAATGACCTGGAAAGTCAACAGGGAGGGGCAACCAAGCAAAGAAACCCTAAGAAAAGTTCATCCCCAAGAGACAAAACTTAAGTTGGCCTCCCAGGACACTGTATATGAAATTAATGTAAATATGGGCATATTTTATTGGTTTGAAAATATAAGTTTTTTAAACCAATTTTCATAAAATTCTAACCATAGAATAGTACAATAACTTTCAAACAGTGTACACATTTTCATGTAGTTCGTCCCATAAAATCAAAGATATGAACATTTAAATATTCAATTTGTCTACAGGTTTATATATATATATATATATATATATATATATATATATATATATATATACACTCACACGCACACACATACACACACATATATATATCATAGTTTAGTAATTTAAATTTTATGATGTGAAATTATTCAATTTAAAATTTAGAAGAATTATTATATGAAAGACAAAGAATACATTTAAATACTTATTGTCTTGCATATAATAAAAATTCTAGATGTGAAATTTAAGCATTTCACAACATAAAATTGAAATTACTAAATTATGATTTATTTGCTCTGTCTGGTATTTTTAGTAATTTTTATTAAGCTTGATTTGTCTTTATAAAATATTAAAGCCAATAATATTTTGGAATACCAATAATCACTGGATTTGATTACCAGTAGATCTATTGCACTACATTATTCTGAAGGATATATATATATATATATATATATATATATATATATATATATATATATATATATATATATATATGATGAAAATGATGGAAATAGTATTCCGACAAAATAGAGAAAATAAAAAGGAACAAACCGTATTATGTGTTCATCAACGTTTCGTCTTTATTTCGAGACTTCCTCTGGATGAATGAGATTAAGAAACAAAAAAATACCAGTACAAAATATTTGAAAATGATTCACGTGCACAGTGTGATGCAGTTCTATTTCAGAGAAACGGAAAAAAGACGTTGGAAATTCAAAAAGGAGGAGGAGGGGTGGCGCTGTTAAAGAGAATAAATTTTAGTGACGTCATATAGTCGTTGATGTAATTTTAAAACTATGAACGCAAGGTAATATTCTTATTGGGAAAAAGATATATCTGTTGAAATTCAAATATAAGTTTGTAAACAGAAATAAAATGAGTGTTTTTTATGTAATTTATTGATTGAGATTATGTGTTAATTATTACAGGGGGTGTTTGAATGGTGTGTTTATTCTCTTATTACATCAACATAACCACACCTTTGATTTAAACAAGCAAAAGTAGTTAAATTTATTTCAAATAAACTACGCCGGAGACTTCTTGAATATGCGCTTATCGCAATTTCAAGCACTAGTAAACAACGTGGATGTTTCTATAACATAGCGCCATTAATAAGTAAACTTTTATTAAAAGAACATTATTTAACTGTGGACACAGGTTAACTTTCTCACACCATTCACTGTGCACGTGAAACATTTTCAAATATTTTGTACTGGTACTTTTTGTTTCTTAATCTCATTCATCCAGAGGAAGTCTCGAAATAAAGACGAAACGTTGATGAACACATAATACGGTTTGTTCCTTTTTATTTTCTCTCTCTCTCTCACTCTCTCTCTCTCTCTCTCTCTCTCTATATATATATATATATATATATATATAATTATATATATATATATATTTTTTTTTTATTCGACCGTTTTGGATTTTACCATTCTTGGATGTTTTACCCTTCACCGGACTATCCATTCATGTGAAATCTTTTTATCATTTTTCTTTTACCTCCTATTTCCCTTACCTCACCCTTTTTTAACCAAGTAAGATCTGTGACTTACTTGTAGTTTTATTAAATACTTTTATATGCAAAATCCGATCCCGCATTTTGCTAATTCCTGCCCTCTGATGAGAAGAAGTGTATTTCTTCGAAACTCTGCGGATTAAGGACTATCCACTTATCTTGTGCTTCCTTTTTGAAAATTAAATATGTTTTTAACTCTTTTTCAAGATGTCTTTTAACATGTTTTATTAATCATTTGTTCATATATATATATATATATATATATATATATATATATATATTGATGGAAGGGAGACTAAAACTTGCTGTTATTGATTCACATGATCAAGGGGGGCACTAGATTCAAAAGAGTTCAAGTGCTTTATAACACAAACTGACTGAAGTCTGAATCACATCTGTTCCACAAACATCACTTTCACCTAGGATGTTGGCAAACTTCAAATGGTTTCCCATATACGAAAGCAATGTCATACT
This sequence comes from Euprymna scolopes, assembly GCF_053919585.1. Taxonomy (NCBI): domain Eukaryota; kingdom Metazoa; phylum Mollusca; class Cephalopoda; order Sepiida; family Sepiolidae; genus Euprymna; species Euprymna scolopes. The sequence goes on along the minus strand of NC_136492.1, from coordinate 11,469,181 downwards.
CGAAATAATTCAGGCTAAAAACTATCGGGGATACCTATGCCAACTATATTGTTTAAACAACATAATATTTTATGGTAAGTTATGAAAATATGTATGGCAATAAGCTACACAGAATATTCCGTGTTTCATACTCGTGAGAATTCGTCAGGTCGCATTCTTACGAGAATGAAACGCTGTACGTATGTATCGAGCACTGTTGAAGCAAATACTGAAAATTTTCGCATAAAGTTATATCTTTGTATATTAATTTATATGATTAAATATAAAAGGTATCTCTCTCTTTCTCTCTCTCTCTCTCTATATATATATATATATATATATATATATATATATATATATTTTAGTAGAAATGGTAATTAATGAAAATTAAAGAAAGTGCTCAATACTGTTGTAGAGTAAATATGCGTTTTATTTTTTATCACCGTATCTTTCTGTTCAGTTACATTATTTTTTCAGCTACCCGACCGTTTTTTTTTGGGGGGGGCCGTCTATAGCTTCCTCATACTTTTATAGTAATACTCGTTATGATGGGATGAAAGAGTGAATGATATATATATATATATATATATATATATATATATATATATATATATATATATTGTATTTTTTGTGTTTAAGGAAATAGAAGCATATATATATATATATATATATATATATATATATATATATATACATATTGTATTTTTTTGTGTTTAGAGAAAATAGAATCATAATTTTCTTTTTAATTTCTGAACAACTAACGACCGTTAAAATATTTGAACGTGATTGCGAGACTCTTCGCATTCAGACAAAACAATGATAGCTGTTGAATATAATTATGACACACATATATGTGCTCAAAATTACAAATTTTAAGTAGTCAGCTTGAAAAGATTGAACAGAAAGTATATTTTTTTGTTTTTCATTTAAGATATCTGTTTTATAACGTTTTCCACTAAGTCAAGATGAAACTGAGAACACAAAACTACCTAATGAATGTGAAAATATTGCATCACCGTGTGCTTTCAAGTCACTGAAAGACAACCGTCTCTGTTCCATCGTATGGGTTGGTTAGTTTTAGCAGAGGAAATCAATATTTACAAATTTCATACAAATAAGATTAATGGGGCATTCCCGCCATAAATTGATTTAACGTTTGATCTTGTCCAGGGCAAATTGCCATGCATATTTTAATAACGATTCATCTTTATGTGCGATTTTTTCTTTTATTGAAGGTTCAGTATTCAGTTGGACCGGTCGCTCTTTTGAGTTGTAGTTTTATAGTTTTACTAATTTGACCAATGAGTAACCGCATGCATGCATGCAGCGACCATACTGTTTTTAGTAGCGTCGGTGATTACATCTCTTAAAATTGTAGAGCTATAGTTATCTCGGGAAAATACGTAAAAACGGTAGTTTTCTCTTGTTTTCCATCTTTATTAGGGGTTCATCTCCCCATAGATAAAAGGCGCCTTCAGATACGAACCTGAACAGTTCTTCAACTCGACGCGCTACATACAGCGCCTAGTCTTTCCAAACGATCCCTTATCTGGCACTGGCCAGGTTCACCGTTGATTAACTTCCGTTATTCCCTATAGTGGGGACACTCAGAGATCATTATACTCATATCATGTGAATCCTCCTAGAATATTACTGCCATTGCTTTTCCCAATAAATTTCTAGTTAGGATTCTTTCTTGACAAATATCGGGTCAACGAGTAAGTTGTTTACATACTAAGTGAAGTTGATTTTTTGTAGAACGATCTCTATTCCACCCTGAACTACACTAATTGTCATTACGTGTTATTAAATGATAGATCTACGTTAGCTCCCTCTCCCAAGAGATAAAGGTTAGGTTAGTGAGAGAAATGATAAAAAAAACGACGGTAATCTCCAAAAATACCGTTAGGGCTTACAACATGGCCACCAGAAGAGTCACGTGATCCGGTTGAGGCAAAACATGAATCGTGCAAATGGAAAACGCAGCCTTGAAGGCAAACTTTGACAAACAATCACAATTTGTTTGTATTTAATTTTTTGTTGATATAATGTTGTTATAAAAATAGGCAAACTTTGAGAAACAATCTTAGGTTGTTTTTAGTTAAAACAGTGTTTATAAAAAGTACTTTATTCTTTGTACTTAATTTTTATGCTTGTTTGTCAAAGTTTGCTTTAAATTTGCGTTTTCCGGTTTCGTAATACGGCGATTCATGTCTTGGATCAACCGGATCACGTGACTCTTCTGGCGGTCATGTTGTAAGCCCTAACGGTATTTTTGGAGATTACCGATTTTGTGTATACGATATTTTGACACACCGATTCTATTTATGTAACCGAAATTAAGCAATGTTGAGGATCGTCATTTTCCATTTAGGAAGACTAGGCGTTGTCTATAGGAGAACGTCGATACCCCTATGTAAAGTCTTCTAAAAAGCTGAAGTTTTAATCTACCCTGACAGAGATATAGAAGCAAATGGAGGTTGCTTGTTAATTTCATAGACTCATGAATCTTCCTCTTTCAGTGAAAGATTTTTCACCCCATCTAGACAGAGTATAGCAAGTAGGGAATCGGTCTTGTGGTGTTTTGTTGCTACATATACAATTAAGCCAATCATAAGAATAACATTTGCATCATAAAAACTGGACACTGAATGTACGTATTCAGAGAGAACTAACAGGTCGCCTATCATTGTCCGGTCATAAAATACGCTTAAATATGGTATTTTGATTAATTCAGATTTCGTATTTATTTATATTGAACTCAGTATATAGTAATGATTTTAAAAGTTTTAAAAATGACTCGTACGTCACCACCAAGAATCGAAACCAACCCGTTTAGCTTACGATTTACTTTTTCCTTTGAAGTTAATGCCTGAGTTATGAAGCCATGTTTGCAGCAATGCGAAAAATTAAAATACGAATCAATAGCTATTATGTTACACATGCATATCGGAATGCCGTTGTTCGATCTTCACCTGGAAAATAACATATTCTTTTTTTTAATTTTCATACTTTTGCACCGATTTCCCCGGCTAAATCTAGATATAAAATATCGCATTGGTTGAATACCCTATATATTAATTTTCATGCCTCTTAACCAAAACTTGATGGAGGAATTTGGTAGGCAACATTTTTAAACATATATAAATATAAATATATATATATATATACATATATATGCGCATAGATAAATATATATAGAAAATGTTTGCGTTTACTATAAACATTTTTATGCAAATATTAAGCTAGTATAAATCATGTAGAATATGCGCATTGATATAATTACATTTAATAGTTTACTCAATCTTATCAGCGAATAAGAAAAACAAACAAAAACATTAATTAAAATGAATAATATCCATGGGCCCCTTCATGGAGCTAACACTTAATTTCGATTTGCATTTATATATAAGGGATCATTTAACGATATGCGATGTTCCCTATTTTTATTTTCTTAGAGAATTTTCTTCCAATAATTACATAAATATATGCAACGTCGTGTCATGTTTCTAACTCTGAATAAGCTTAACTACACCACACATTTTACGATATTTGCCAAAGTTTATAATAACATTGACGATGCTCCGAGGCGGAAATCTGCATAAAACTGAAAATACTTTACAAAATAGCAAATAATATGAACTTGGGCCAGTAGCATAACAGAATGCGTACTCGACAATAGAACCTATGTTTTGAGGCTCGAGACCAAAAATATCAATCTAGGCTGCAGTTCATCCCGCAACGAAACATATGTACGTAAAGTTCCGCAAAAACATGTAAAGTAACAATAAACAAAAATAGTTATTTGTATTCGTCATAAAAATCTGGGTGTTATAATTTAAAGACAAAAATAACTATTCTTAAACTTAATTAAAAAGCACTTCCCTATTAGTAACATACTACATAAAATCTTCAATAAAAATACAAAAAAACTTAGTTATAGCTGTAATGAAAACTTGAAAAATAATTAAAAAACATAATAACAAAATATTAAACAAAAATAGCACACCCATTGCTACCGAAGGGTGTAACTGTAGAATTAAATCAAAATACCCTTTTAAAGGAAATTGTCAAATTACTTGTGTAGTGTACCAAGTAAATATTTCTACTAAGGGAAATCCTAACTAAAAAATATATTAGATAGGAATGACAAATAACAAATTGAAAGAAAGATTTACCGGTCACAAGTGCTCTTTTGAAAATAACGAGTACAAAAATAGAACTTCCTTGTTTAAATATTACAATGAACTAGTAGAGCAAAGTTACTCCCCAATAGTAAATTGGAAAATTTTAAAGTCAGCTAAAACCTGTTCATCTTTAAACACACCTTGTAACCTATGTCTTTATGAGAAATTGTTTATACTTACATATAGATAAAGAGATAAATTATTAAATAAGAAGCGCGAAAATTCAATTAATTGCAAACATTATAAAAACCATCTTTTAAGTAATTTAGTTTAGATATAAAATTTAAATAAATTTAAAATTGTCACTGATTTCTATAATTTATTAAAACACTATTAATATACTTTCTCCTCGCCGGATTTGATTCTAAACTTCCCCTATCTCATATACCTGTGTGTCTATGTGGATCTGTAAGTGTCTATTTGTTTATTTTATGACCGTGTGTACTTATGTATATATATATATATATATATATATATATATATATATATATATATATATATACATATGTTATTTTGGACATCCACCGTTGTTGTGTACTCCCCTAATAATGTTTATTCAATCCATTTGTATGATTGTATGTGTGTATGCATCTATCTGTACTCTTGTCAAATAATTTTTATTCGTATGCATTTTATATATATATATGGTTTATGTGAATTATACATATTTGTGTGTGCCTATATATATATGTGTGTGTGCGTTTTGTATATTAGTATATGACTGTGCACATATATTTGTGTATTTTTGTATGTATGTGTATACATAAAATTATATATATATATATATATATATATATATATATATATATATATATGTATGTCTGTTGGTTCTTTGTGGGTATATACATATGTATTTTATTATTTATAATTTTGTTACTATCTACCTGTGTGTTGTTACTTTTGAGTATTTTGTTGATTTAATTACTCCTTTTGCCTGGATATATTTATATGTTTATATGTAAGTGTACTTGTATCTAGTCTTTTTAAAATACTGTCTTGAATGTGTTAATTTGTGACTTAATATGACTTTATATTTATATTTAGTAGCTTAAACTTTCAACTTAATAGTATAGAGTAACACCCTTATTTATATGCATGTATATATATATATATATATATATATATATATATATATGTATTGTATTCTTTTTATATACATAAATATTAGTAGATTATTCGTTATAATTATTAGTCCTATTTATATTCTTCAATTCCCTCTTATGGCTAAATATGTTATATTAAAAAGATAATAAATATTAATTTTATTCTATTTTATTATTATTATTATTATCATTATTACTATTATTTTTAGTATTACTTTTTTATCATTATTCTAATCTATAATAATTTTAATATTGTTTTATCATTATCTTTTATATATTTATTTAATAAAAACGCGAAAACTTTAAACTTATATCATTTAGTATAAAGGGTTTAATTAATTGTAGACGTATGTTTTAACTGCGTTGATATTACTCGTGGACGTATGTGAGATGATAAATATGTTGGTTTGTTTAATTCGCTGTCACTTTTTACATGTACACTTTTAACGCTAAGATTGTATTTTCTGCTTGATTGTAATAACGTGTCTCCTTACTGAAATGTATAATTGTTCATAAATTCGTTGACACGCAGATCTTTTCTTTTTCTATATCCTCTCAACATTTTAAGATTCCCCTTACTTTCTCTCTTTCTCTCTTTAACTATATTTCATCATTCTTTTTTTTCTCTTCTAGCCCTTGTTTTCTTTATAATAACCCTTTATATATTTTTTTCTTTTTCTTCTGCATATTATATTTTTTTCTTTTTTTTCTCTCTATTTTCTTTCTCTATTTATTTTCTTTTTCTATTTCGTTTTTCTCCTCCTAATCATTCTCTCTCCATTATAAGTTTTAATTTTCTTTAGATAGCCCCTTCCATCTTTACATCTTATAATTAAAGTTCTGTGTTTTAAGGTTTTTTTAAACTCCAACTTTTAAAGAGTTCCTACCTAAAATAAAAATCCATTATTCATTGAACATTTGAATAGTCAAGTCGCTGCCTGATGATATATGTTGTTTGATTGAAACAAGCGGTTGTTTGTAGCAGCGGGATATAAGCATATTTTTATAACAATAAACAAGTATATATATATATATATATATATATATATTCGCATAATACATTAAATGTATGCCTTTTTTATATGTTTAACTGAAAAGTATGCGCCCGTTGTAAAATATATTCGTGAAACTATACTATGGTGTGAGTTAGAATAGGGCCACTCGTATTCTACGTTAGACTTGTAATGCATAACACTATCTTCGTGATTCCTGGGAAACAAATCGATTTCTGCAGGTCGGATCAATACTGCATTACGATGAAATATTTTCAGGTTTAGCTTGGCGTGTTTTTTTTCTACTTGTGAACTATGAATAGAGAACCAAAATGATGTGAGAGGATATTTCAGACAAGTGACATCTAAAAAGATAATAGTATTAAGAATCTGCGAGGAATCCTGTTGATTTCTATTATATGTCATTATGTGGCCTGATTTAGGTTTCTAACGTATGAAGAACTAGCGATAGGTTCTTCGTCTTAACCCGGTCGTTAAATACGCCAAATACTTTTTCCAGATGTTGTATATATCATTAACTAGCCTGGCTACCTTGCGTTTCCCGGGTGTTTAGAGGTGTGGGCTGAGCAAGAAAAAATGCTGCAGTATTCAGGCAGGCTCGAACCCGTACCGCGAAGGATGACAAGAACGGGGGGAAAAACGTGACGCATCCGTCGTTGCGTCTATCCCTACACCAGAACCAGCGAAGTTTAAAATTTAGACATTTTAATCGAAAAGAAAGGATGACTTCTGAAAATATCAGCAAAAAAGAATAAAGTGCCTATTTGAGGGTGAAGTAATTAATGTTTTTAGCCAATTTTTCGATATTTGTTGTCCGAAGGGTTGTGCTTCAAAACGATACTGATCCCGTGAAAATCCGTCGCCTGTGTCAAAACTTTTAGGCAGACATACAAACATACATATATACATACTCACATAAAGTTAAACAGAGAGGCAAGATTTAAATTATAGATTATACATGAGTCGTGATTTCAAACGTAAATAAATGTATTTGGTTACCATTAGCTACAATTATAGCCGAATGAAACACTGTAGCTTTCAACGCTAATTACGTTACAACTCTACCAACGTGAACACACATGAACTGAATGAAAATTACAAATATAATGAATGTACAACACGTGTAATTTTTTTTTATAATTCTTACCTAATCTTGACCTCTTAAAAACTACTTTAACCGGATAAATACCCACCCGTGAACGGCCCATAAAAAATCCAATTAGTTGAGGTCCGTAGCGCCGCTCTGGGACTTTAAGTTTTAGAAGAGATAGTGTTTGAAAATATGCAGACAGACAGCTATACAGACAGACAAACAGACTTATAGTATTTTCGCCTAAGTATGAGAGTTCATATAGAAACGTTGTTTTAATTTGAATAAAATAAAATACGCATCAAGTGCGCTTGAAAGCCAAATACAACGTAATATTATGAAAACAAATATTTTACTTGTTGGAAATTTATCACAAATATATAGTGTTTTATATATTGGATTAGGAATAAAGATCCACTTTATACATGTTCTAATGACAGATTCGAAGTTCTGTCAAAAGAAAAAAAAGATATTGCCGAAAGCGACGTATAAAATTATGAAAAGCAAGACGAAAAAAGAAAACTTAAATAAACTGGACGAAAAACGACGAGAAAAGTGAAGTAGAAAGGGAGAAACACTGATGATAAAGAAAAATAAATAAAAGATAAGTAAAAAGAAAAAATGGTAAGGCAAAAATGGAAGAGGATAATGAGGAAGAAGCAGAAGAATGAGTAAACGTATAAACGTAAGAAAAACAACAAAGAAAACTATAAAAAGAAGTTGACAACAAAACTGGAAAAAAACTAGTAAGCTAAGCGAAATATAAAAGAAGTTGACCAAAAAAATTCAAGAAAGAAGATAAAGTAAAATTAAGAACAAAACGAAGCAAAAAAAAGGAAAAGAAAAAAAAGAAAAGTTGTTTGTGTAGTAATAAAAGAAAACGAAAATAATAAAAAAAAACAAAGAACGAAATATAAATGAGGAAAAAAAAAGAACAAGTGAAGTATGCATGGCCCCTCGTGAGTGCACAGTGAACGAGGCCCCTACAGGGGCAACCGGAGTTTTCCCAGAAAATTTGTTGTGTTACGTTTTTACTGATGTCATGTTTAATTTTTGTGCAAAATTCCAAAATATCCCACGTAGTTATTGAGAAAAGTGCGGGGCAGATGAACAGATGAACGCACAAGGATGAATTCACAGGTTACTCCTTCCATTCTCGGGGACTAGATGAATTGAAATTCATGTAAAAAGAAAATAAAAAAGAAAGAAGATAGTAAATGGGGTAGAGTAAAAAAAATACAAAAGAAAATTCAAAAAAAAAAGATAAAAAAATAGTAAGACGAAAAATTCCCAATAGGTAAAAAAAGAAGGAAAATGTAAAAACGAAGAATGAAACAGTTTCCGAAGTAAAAAGATTAGTATAAAAATCGAAAATAAAAAAAACAACACATCAATATCACGACGCTATAAAAGTCAAAAACATATGTTAGTCACTATAAAAATAAAGTGTTCAGTTCAGTTTCTGAATTTATTTGTTAAATAGATTTCCAGTTATTGCCTATCCGCTACCGATCATCTTAATATCTTAGAATTGTTAGAAAAAACACGGACGAAAAAGCATGGCGGTGCATAATTATATGAAAAATAGCAAGTTGTGCAAACGTTTTTAACGATTTGTAGGATGAACATTTTAAATCATTCTAATTTTATTTATGCATAATAAAATTATACTAATTAAACGGGGCATCATAATTACTTTATTTGATTTGCAATGAAATTAATACAGCGTCATTTATGGTTTTCTGCGATATATTGGCCAGAAAGCAACCGTCTTTAGTAAAGAGAAGGAAGTCATTATCCTTCGTTATGATTCTTGTATCTATTTAGGAAAGATTTTCTATCGCATTTGGTTTGGGAACATTTTCACATTCTCCTGACCAAATTCCTTTGGATTCTTACATGTGTCGAGAATTACAAAACCATTTAGATCGCGTAAGGTTTACACCAAGAAAGAAGATTAATAGGAGTTAGGTTCATATTTCACCTCAAAATACACGTAATTTTACAATCGAAGCATTTATAAGCTCGGTGACGGATTGGATTACGTTATTAAAAATCAAAGACTGAATTTAAATGCTAAATCTGCAAAAATAATTAAAACCAACCTTATATTTAATAACTACTCGGCGTTGCTCGAGTGTTTGTTTCCGGGACGGGGGGGGGTTAAAAATGTTATGGTAGGTAAGTAGGAAGGATCAACCCCGGAGTCATGAGTAAAAGTAGGAAAATAAAGTGTGAAAAAAAACCATCTGCAACGTTAACAGTTCGGCCACCAAGAAAAGTCCATTCCAGTTGTTTAGGAAAAAAAAAACGACTACGGTAGGTCGGCGCGAACGTGAAAATATAATGTGAATTGTCCAGCACGCTAACCACTACGCCACAGAGCACTGCAGCTTAGTTTGGTGATTTTAAATAATTTCACATGAAAGAACTACGAAGCCAAACCGATGTTCTCTTCTCAACTGTTCCTTGTGAACGATCCTCAAACGGTGTTAAGTGGTGGCAGGAGGAGGAGGAATTTATTAGAGAGAAAATATTTTACCACTTCCATTGATCTTAACCGATTTTGGCCGTGACTTCTCAGCAGAAAAAGTATAGGAATCTAAGATTATCGAGGAATTTGAGAAATAATAAGCCTATAACACACCTCAGATATTGTTCTGCCGTTTGTGCATATTATATTTGCATGAAATATCTTGATTTTTAATCCTATTAATGTCAAAATCAGACGGGAAAAAATGAGTTCATTTTATTTATATAGATAGAAGATAGAAGAGAAGAAGATAGAAGAAGATAGAAGATAAAAGAAGATAGAAGAAGAATAGATAGAAGAGAAGATAGATAGATAGAAGAATAGAAGAAGAAGAATAGAAGAAGATAGAATAGAAGAAGATATAGAAGAATAGATAGAAGATAGAAGATAGAAGAAGATGAAAAAAAAAATTTTGTATCTTTTCATACTCTATTTTATCCCAAACTACCCATATTGTCACTTAGAACGTAAGGCGTTAGTATTTTGGATCCATTCTTACGATGGGGTATTGCTGTTAAATCTTTAAATAGTGTTTAATGAAGTATTACACATTCTGTATACCAACCTGTAAAATATCATATCGACGCAGCTTCTTCAAAAACTGCTTAGCTTACAAGTAATTCCTATGAACTTGCTGCGCATATTCCTCTCAACACGACAATTAGTTTAATCCGTCCACGTTAGTGTCGATCTGTGTAAATACGTATTTTGTATCCCGTTTGAACTCTATCCTATCTTCTGTCCACTACTGTATAAATATTCAAACATCTAAATGTAATGTGAACAAAAAACTCGATGCACAACTCTCCAATTTATACCTATTGAAACCAGGTTCATCATTTACACTAGACAATCTTACACGTTTTCTTAAAGTTCCTATTAACTACTGACATCTGATCGTTGAACAAGGATTGCTTACTCTTACCCCAATCGTGGTGTCCCTTTTAGTACGTTGCTCGTCTATTTTTTAATGGTGGCCACCAATTATCAAGGCCCAGATGCCACTCAGGGATAAGGGTTATTGCGTGTACAGTAATCAATAGGGCAGTGTTGTATTATTCGTTAGCATTGAGGATTTGAAAAAAAGTGGCATTACTTAAGGGGGCTGTTCATCCGGAATTTGTGTATGTTGGACTTGAAGATATCCAAGTTGAAGGCAGGAGGGGGACAGGCAAGTACACACCACCAGAAAGTGCTTGAAAGAGAGAATCATATTCTAATGTAAGTGGTAATCGTTCAATGTGTCAGCATTAGTTGTTTTTTTCTTAACAGCTCAGCTACTGATATGCATTAAACTTTAATAAAAGAGAATAACTTTATATTCCATTACGAATATTATAAATGCTTCCTTCAGTCTTGACAGACTATGGATATCGACTGTAAGAGTGCCTGCGCGTGGATTTTTTTGTGGCAGGAGTTGCGCAATCTTCAACCATACCTCTCCTGACTCAACATTGTTGAATACCAGTGGCAATTGGAGTTTCAGGGCGACTGGAGACAATGCCGAGCTAAGCGGAAAGCACACGCAGCACCGAGAATTCACAAATGGTCACCCATCTGGTACTAGCCAGGCTCAATGTTGCTTAACATCGGTGATCTGACGAGAACCGATATGTCAACGTGATTATGCCGTACGTACGAATATTATAGAAATCTACTATTAACTCAGTGTGACTTGTGTTATATGATTACGAATAAACAATAAACAGGAAATGCTACCGACGGAGAAGATAATTTGATTATCTGCATATCAGGACTCCGAATCAATAAGAGTTAGGGAGGCGTTTATCTTCGCGTTTTTTTTTTTTTTTTTGGTTGCAAATAATTAACAATGTTGAGATTTGCTAAGATAAATCAGAGGATTAAGATGGAAAACGCCATTTGAACTTTTGACGGATAGGAGAAACATCGCAATTATTATTTGTCGATGTGTGTTTCGATGTTGTCTCTACATTCATTACAAGTTTACTAGAAAACAATCTTTTCTCTTCCTGCTGAACAGTGCGCAAAAGAGACCAGTGGATCGTTCAAAACGTGGAAATTCTATATCAAGCTCCACTCTCCCAAATGGTTTACTTCTACTTATGCAGCTACCATTGTTGAAAATCCGCATGTGTACCGTAGATTTTACCGAAATATGTCCAGTTCAAACAGACAGAAATTTATAGAAGCTAGAAGTAATTGACGAAAAAAAAGAACCAGTTAGACATGTCGACCAATCATATGGTTATATTTCGTAGTAACCCCCAACGTCTACAAACTACATATTTCTTAAAATCTATAGATGAAATAACATTTTTTTGTTTCTTCTTGCATTTTTGCGTTCGTGACGGTCCTTACCAGACATCTCTATTGATTTCTATTCTTTAGATTTGGAACTTTACATATAGGAATGCGTACCTGTTAAACAAAGTTGATTAAGGTTTTAGAATGTGGAAATAACTGCTAAGATACAATAAAAATTTGAAAATAGAAAGTTGGTAGGGTTAAGACGACTTAAACTGCTCCTCTACGCATGCGCAAATATAAAATTATACTTAAAACGGCGTCGATTTGCAGTGTTACTCGTAAAATGAATGTGAGCTTAGCTCATATAGTAATGAATAAAACAAGAAGGGTAAATGCCTTGGTTTCGTTATAATTTTAACTTTCGAAAGCACTACTATATAGTAGGTGCAGTATATTAATCAATACATGTTTGGCTCTATAATTATTAATACGACATCTGCATGAATTTAAATATATTTAAATGTGTTTTACCATCGGATAAAGCCGAGCCGCTTACTAATATATATATATATATATATATATATATATATATATATATATATATATATATATATATATATATATATATATATATATAGCGTGTGACAAAAAAAACTCTAAGTTTATTATATTCAAAACATCACATCAAAACACTTGGGTATTTGGCTTTTTTTCTCCGTTCTACAGCATATGTTATAGATGGCTTTCATTAAGCTCCGTGCATTACTTACAAGAAACCATAATACTCGCATGCACATGTCACTGTTTCTTCCCGTTTTCTTGTTTCATGTTTTTTTTTAAATTTAATATTACTTTTAATACCTACGGTATTTCTGTTTTTAATAAATAAACAATCTTTCATAATTAAAATCTAATACTTATGTTTATTTTACGAACGGGCAACGACAGGTGGCTGGCTAGTATATCTATAAATTGAAAATATATGTGCTGGGACAATTCTTAACCTATATGTTGAATCAATATTTGATCTGTAAACATGAAATTTTATATATAGAGTATGCAAACATATGAAACATTTTTAAATCAGTTTTCATCTGGAAATCGTGTCGTTGAAGGGTTAAACTAGAAAAATAGTATATGGGATTGAGCTATTTTTATCTGGTTTTCAACTTTTTCACGATTGCGCATGCGCAGTCGAGAAACAGGAAATCGTCCTTACGTTTAGTCTTAGTTGGTTTGAAAACCCTGTCTAAAATTATGTGTGCTGGTCTAATGGTTATCGTACTGGACTCAGTATTTTCAGGTTTGTTTTTCGATCTCAGCTGGAGTCATTGTTCACTTACAAGTAGTGAAATGTTTAGAAATAACGTAATACTCACGTGCACATGTATCTATCTTCTTTTCCTTTTATTTTAATTCATGTTTTTAGAAGGAATTTAACGTAACGTTCAATAGATGTTTGGTTTTACAATAATATTTATGCGTCTTTTACGACTGGGCAACGTCGGCCGGCCTGATAGTTATATATGTATATCTATATTATAAAGCTGAATGACTGTGTGTGTGTCTGGTCACGAATAGGCCACCTTTGTGGCCTTCGGGCCAAGATCAAAGTGTCTGAGACGTGGGGAGACAAATTCGGCCCTTCGCGGAATTGCAATACCCGGAGGCTCAGCCGCCAAGGTATCCGCGTTTGCCGATGATGTCACGGTCTTTGTGTCGAACTTCAGGGACATCGAGATCGTGTCGGAGGTGCTCGCTCAGTATGAAAGAATTACAGGGACCAAGATAAACCGTAGCAAGTCGGTAGGACTGCGGTTGGGCGCCTGGAGTGGCAACGCCAACCTCCCGGCGCCCTTCAGCTGGACAGATGGCCCGGTTCGGATACTCAGCGTGTGATTCGGACCGGGCGTCCAGCTTGACAAAAATTAGTTGGAGGTGCGGTCAAAGGCGGAGGCTGCAGTCAATTCGTGGCTTCCTAGGAAACTTTCCTTAAAGCGTAGAGCTGAGGCGTGCGACACTTACGTCTTTCCTCTCATCCTTTACCGACTGGCCGTACTTCCCCAGCCTGCACAACACCTAAAAGCTCTTGTCGAACTCTTGTCTTCGCTTCTTTGGCACAGAGGAAGACACTGGGTGAGCAGACAGTCTGTATTCAACGTCCGTGTGAGGGAGGCTTGGGAATGCCGGACTTGAAGTGTCATCGAGACGCTGAGAGGCTGGCCTTCCTGAGCCACTATATGTAAGATAACCAACCGTGGCACTCCGTGGTTACTGCCGCCTTCCCCGACCTCGTTCTCGACCCTTCTATCGAGAGCCGTCGTAGGCCGCGGGGAGAATCTGCCTACATGAAAGAGTGCTGAGCCTCGCTAAAGCGACTACCAAGGTCCAGCCACCTTGTGACTGCTACCCGTAGGGAACTCCACAGGGATCTAGGGAAGGGGGCTGCCGACGACCCGCTATGCGCGCATTTGGGTTGGCAGCAGAGTGAGATCCGCTCCGCGTGGAGCTGGGCGCCAGGTTCGAGTCATCTGAACAATTCGGAGTTCTCTCTGACCTGGCGATTGGCCCGAAATGCACTTCCACTCAACAACGTACAATGCAATTCCCGGTTTTTGGAGTCGCCTGATTTTCCCTGTTGTGGGACAACGGCCGTAGAAACGACTGATCATGCTTTCTTCGATTGCCGCAAACTCCGCCAGTACTGGTCGTATGTCAGCGAGGTGACGGGTTACATCGATCCTGAGCATCCTCGCCCAATTACCGTATCCAATGTCGTGGACAATGTGAGACCACCGTGGGACCGGGAAAGACAAATGGTCTACGTTATGATCCTGGCTGTGGCGAGAATGGTGATTTGGACGCCCCGTCTGCAAGGTTGCCGGGGAGTGTTGTATTTTTCTGATTAGGATCTGATCGTTTTCTTTAAACACCAACTACGGGTGATAGAACAAGGCTGCATCGCGCGGCATCTGACAGAATATGTATGCAGGTAGCAAGTCTGTGTGTACGAATAGGAGCCAAATTTGAATACGTGTTCCCCGCCTAGGTGTGAAGCGTGCAGTTCCGTAAAGTAAAATTTAATAAATAGTCTCTCAGCTAGCTGAGTGTGTGTTACATCCCTCCCTGATTAGGAAGCTTCAAAGATCCTCACCTCCTCTTTCTTGCAATGTTTGTTTTCGCCCCCTCCTCTAAATTTCACCCATCTTGGAGAGAAAGAAATACAAAGTAACCCCCATTCCTTACCCACAAAATTTTCTTTTTTCCATTCACCCCCATCTAGAGGGCATCTCCACTTAGAGACTGACCCGCAGATGCCAGGTTCCATTTACAAACCTAGTGGAACGGGCAGTCTATCAACTAGACGGGGTTGGGAGGGTCCTAATAATCACCCCCTTTTCCCCCCGCCCTCGACACAAATTAATTGTTATACCATTTTTACTGTTATCTGTTTTTGTTTTTACACGTCAATAAAAAATATTTAAAACATTGGGAGTTTAGTAGGATGTCTCCCAGTATGAAAGGGTTAATGCGGTATTATGGTTAAATTGATTTTGTTTTGTTCAACGAGCCCCCCTTTTGAGTTGGCCATGTGCCTAAGTTTTTTGTTCATTGTTGATTTTGACTGTATTTTTAACATGAATAAAAGATTTAATATCTCAAAGTGTAGTATCTGTTCCGGCAGATACTGCAAGCAAAGACCCTATGTGGGGGGGGGCGACCCCACAGATAAGACCTTGGTCAATGTAGGGGAAACCCTTCACACCAATTGTCAGTATCCAGCTGCCCTTCTCCCCGGGGAGTTGGTCCCTATTTCCCGTTCACTCCTCACATTAAACATCGGCCTTGTGCCTAATTTGTTCGGTGGGGGAGCAAATAAATACCTGGTCACGAAAGTGAACGTGTCTGTGTATCTGTCTGTGTGTCTGTCTGTGTGTCTATCTATCTGTGTACATTTCCCTACGCAATAACTCTGTCAAATTTTAGTCTACAAACTCGAATTTAATATACAGGGTACTGAGATTTGGGACAAATTGTGATCGGTTTTCGGTCAGAAATATGGCTGTTAAGAGGTCAAAGATCAATTATTTGACATATGAGAACTCTAAAATTCGAAAATTTTGGGTCTAAACACTTGAAATTTTAGATATAGTTCCTCGGACATGGATCTAACTTAATAACTTGATTTGGGTCCAAAATAATAAATGTTAAGTTGTCAAAAAGGGGTCAAAGTTAAAAAAAAAAGATTTACCTCTTCGTTCTCTTCGAAATTACTCAGGCAATTTCAGGTCTAAACATTTAACATTTTACATAAAGGGTATTTAGAGATAGGCAAGCTTTTTAATCGGTTTGGGTCGAAAATTTTTAGTTACTCATATATAAATTTATATGCATGTCTGTTTGCATGTCTGCCAAAACTTTAGACAGAGGCGAAGAATTTTAGTATCGTTTTAAAGTTCGACCTTTCATACGACAAATATCGACAAATTTGCTAAAATCATAAATATCTTCACCTTTAATTAGGCACTTTACTACAGGGGGGTCCTTTTTCTTCGAAATTTTTTAAAGTTATCCTCTCCTTTAGATTGTCTAGCCTTAATGTGTAAAAAGGTCGCTTCCGGTTTGGAGGTGACGGCATAGACGTCAGGTTTTACCCCGTTCTTATCCTCCTTCGCGGTACGGGTTCGATCCTCCCGTGCTACTACCACTTTTGGGGGGGGGCTTTTATTTTGTTCAACAGACACATTCTACACCCGGGCAACGCCGGGCTGAAATGTTAGTATATCTATAAAAGTGAACGTCTGTGTGTGTGTCTGTGTGTGTGTGTGTGTCTGTGTCTGTGTGTCTCTGTATATTCCCTACGAAACAACTCTGTCAATTTTATGTCTACAGACTGGAAATTTGATACACAGGGTACTGAAATTGGGGGAAAAAACATTGTAATCGGTGTGCGGCCAGAATTTTGTCTGTTAAGGGGTCAAAGTTCAACGATTTGACCTATGAGAACTCTACCAAACTCCCCCGGCAATTTTGGCTCTAAACACTTGAAATTTTAGATATCGTTATTTGGACATGGATCTAACTTAATAACTGGATTTGAGCCCAAAACAATAAATGTTAATGGGGCATAATAGGGTTCAAAGTGTTTTTTTTTTGTTTTTTTTTAGGCTCAACATACACCTCCGAACACCCGGGCAACTCCGGACTGAAATGCTAGTTTTCATTATTTCAGCTGTTTTGAAGGCGTCGAATCCGATTATATGAATCGTCAAGCTGGACTTATTTTTGAATCCATTCTCTCTACTTTGCATTTCGGACGAACTTGAAAAGAATTTCATTCAAGCTGAAATATTATACGCGGTTGTTGTTTTTTATACATATTCTTTTATACATCCGACATTTTTTTACTCTTTATTTGGCAATTCATTACTATAATAAATTGCGGTTTCACCTAATGCCTTAACTAGCAAATTCTATGATTGATACAAATATAATTTGCTGATTTTTTTACGTCCTATAATGAGAAGAATATATATATATATATATATATATATATATATATATATATATATATATATAGCGTAGTGCGTGAGAAGAACAGGGTGAGCTCAATTCTGTAAGAGGAGACTTATCAGGACAATATAAGATAATGATAAAGACCCTATAAACCTTTCTACATTACACTCGATATAATAGGCCCCTCCTTTATTTAGAATTCGATAAAATTCCTCCCAACATAATCTATTACTGTAATTGATCTATTTCGTTCCTAATGAATACACCGCTAGACGCCGTATCCCGATTATGTTACCTAGTATTTTCTCTACTCTTCTGATGAGAAGCATTATGCTTCGAAATGTCTTAGCATAAAGAGTCCCTTCTATCCCCCAATTAATTGTTTGTATTCCATTATTGAATAAATTAACTAATCTATGTTCAGCAATATATAGGGTTTTTTTTTACTTCATTTCCCATTCCTATTGTACTCCTTTATGTATATATACATGTGTGTGTGTGTGTTATGTTGTTTTATTTGGTTCATTTCAAGTAATATTCAAATGTCACTATTCAGTGAGAAACAATCGATTATACGATTTCTCTTTTTGTATAATCACAGACGTTTGTGAATCGAATTGTTTATAATTGATTTTGCTTTCGCGTATGATTTCCGTTATTGATCAACTGAGCAGTGTCATTTACACGGGCCGGTGGGCATCCATCGATCGTTCGAAGTGTTCGTGATTGAAACGATCAAGTTGTATTCTGACATGTAGCTGATCGGTATTGATCGATATGGATTCTGTAATAACGCATTTGTAAAGGCTCATATTGATTCACCCACGCAATGTATTCGATGTTGTTGTCCTTTGTGAATTCGATCGTTGATCATGTCCAGGTGAATGATGGGAATCGCTTTCAAGTGTATTCCGTGTAATTACGGGATGTTTGTTATTTCCATCAATGAAATCCAACAAGAAAAAAGTGATTATTCTTTTTAAAACGTTGTTTTAATACAGGGTGTTCTAATAAAATGTATTCGCTCTTTAAACAAACATACCTTAAACATTTATTATAAACTAGCATGTGGGGCCGAAGTTGCCCGGATGTTTGGAAATGTGCGTTGAGGAAAATAAATAAATAAATAAATAATAATAAATAGATAGAAAAATAAAAAAAGGAGTAGTAAACAGGTAGGCTCGAACCCGTACCGCGAAGGAGGAAAAGAACGTGAAAACACAAACATGACTTATTTGCTATTGCGCCGATTGCCAAACCGGAAGTGACGTAGGTTTAAAAAATGGCTATTCAATCCAAAAAGAGGGGATGACTTTCGAAAGAATCGACGAAAAAAGCGACTTCTTAGATTGTCCCCCGTTGAGGGATGAGTTGAGCATATTTTTCAGTATTTGTTCTCCTAAGGATCGGGCTTTCAAACGATTCCAATCTCGTTAATATCCGTTGCTTTGTCTAAAGTTTTAGGCAGGCATGCAAACACACATTGACGCACACACTAACAAACAGGTGAGGTTTATATAATAGATAATGTTTATATGTTAATCATGGCTAATACAAGACTAAACTATGAAGAAAATCATTCTATATTGCGATTGGAAGACCGAGAACATAAGTGAAGTGCAAAAAGGTGTTAGATGCACCAACAAGACTCACAGCTATTTGTTTATGAGATAAGTTTGAGTAAGAAGGAACCGTTTAATGAACAGTTAAAATATGTCCATAAGAACCATTTGTTGATTTTAAAGATTCGATTATTATACTTAAGATGATGAAATGTTCTTTTGTTCATGTAAGAAGAAGAGTAAGAGTCTTAGTGAGAGATTAGAGTCTTAATCATGTTGTTGGAAGAGATGCTAGTTATTATATATATCCGTTCATATTTTAAGAGATGGGATGGAGACATTAACAGGTATATATAAAGAGAGAGAGAGTACATATAACTACACTTTGAGAGGTGATTCGATATCTAGACAGATAGACCGAGAGAGTAGCATTTATGCTTTTGAAAGTTCTGTATGAAACGGGAGTGTTTATATAACATAAATAGTTTGACACATATTCTTTCTAACTCATATTTTTTAGATGATGATTTTATCAAATGGTTTTTTTACATAAATGGACAATACCTTTTCTCGTTGTAATGATGAACACAGAAGGCGGCAGTTATTAAAAACATGATGACCATTTATTTCTTCCAATTGACCGGTCAATGGCTTTGCATCCAGGAATTCAAATTTCTTTACATCCTCTTCTTCTAAAACCCTCTCGCTTCTAGACGGTGCCACGGATCGGTCTGAACATCTCTGCGTCCATGGTCGGACTCTCGTCTGACTTTCCGACTCTCTGACTCTCTCTCTAACTCTAACTTCGAACTCTTTCCTATATTGAGAAATCACATGTATGTCTGGCCAATATGACTATAATTCACGTGTCATCAACATGCGCGATTTGCACGTTTTTAAAACATTCTGATGAATAGGAAATTTCCCAATTTCCTTTGTTGTTTTACAAAGGAATTTAACCTACTTATCTAATTCATATTACCCATATTATATTAAGAACATTCTTTCTAACAATGGCCATAGTTGGCCATAGTTTCCAGCCAAATTTGTATTTATTAAATATTTTATCAGAATCAACAATTTACTAGGCATTCCATTTAAAACCTATTGTTCTTTAAAACTTATGTCCAGGGTTCGATTTCCGTTTTCTCTGATTTTATTTTCATTTACTAATTCTGTTTATTTTTACTTAGATGAAAAAGGGGACAAGCTTTTTTTTCATGTAACACACTCTGGAAGAGTACGACCTTCCACCAATCTCACAAAAGCAAGAGATATACTTGAGAGGTTTCACTAATCGGCTAAAAATCTATTAGGCAAGCAGCATGCAAGAGATGAGTTACACACTTTTGCATTCAATCAGTGATCCTCGTTAGCTGTGTATGGACCACCATAGCTACCAAATTGAACGATTTCTATAACTGGCTTGTTCTTATATTTGTTCACTGTATTATGATGTATTAATATATTCTTTATTATAATAAATTTTGATTTTATGATTATTGAAAGCGTGTATATCTTTTATTGAGAAACCCTATATATTGATATTTATTTTGGTTTGAGGATACATGGTCCAAAATTTAAATAGTAAATGTATTGATATAAACAAATATCTACACTGTCCGCTTATTCGGTGCTATTCGTATAAAGCGTCGGCTACTATAACCTTCGATCTTCTTCTCTTCTGTCTTGTGGAAATTGGGATCTTTCTGTCTAAATCGGGCATCATTCTAGTGAATTCGGGTATCATTCTCTCTAACGAGAAAAGTTTTCTCTCGAACTTGAAATGTTTCTGTCGAGCGCGTGGATATTCCTGTGAATGTCATCAATTTATTCTTTTTTCGATATACGAGGGGTCTGCAATAAGTAATGCTCCTGACCTTCTTCCCATATGTGTAGAGCAACGAAACTTCGCACAGTTATTAGTCTTTCTCTACATAGGAACCACCCAGAGGTATGCATTTCTCCCATCGTTTGATGCAGCTCTGGAGACCGTTTGTGTAGAATCCCCCAGGTTGGTCCTCCAACCACGACGTGACTTCAGATATCAAGGCTGCATTATCTAGGAAACGCGTTCTTTAAAAAAAAAAGAACTTCATGGCTGGGAAGAGGTGAAAGTCAGAGAGTGCAAGGTCAGGAGAGTAGGGAGGATGGAGTATTTTCATAACCAAACGCCCGTGCTTCTGAAATTGCGACATGCGAGTTGTGGACTAGAGCGTTGTCCTGCAGGAGGAGGGTGCCTTTGCTGATTTTGCACCGCCTCTTGATTTTGACAGCTTCCCTTAATTTCTTCCAAAGTGAAGCATAATAGGCTCCTGTAATTGTGGTACCCTTTGCCTGGAAATCTGTCCTGGTCCCGGAAGACTGTGAGCATAATCTTGCCAGCAGAGGGCTACACCCTTGCCTTCTTTTGAGGTTGTGAGTCCAAGTGCTACTACTGCATTGACTGAGCTTTGGTCTCTGGATCATAGTGATTGACCCAGGTTTTATCCTGTGCAATCACTTTTTTGAAACACATTGATTCATCTTCTTGGAAAATGTCCACATCCATCCTCGAGCACTCGGCGCGTTCTCGCTTCTGGAATGATGTGAGCAACCTGGGAATCCATCTGGCAGATACCTTATGCATATGCAAATGGTCAGGAATGATAGTTTCCACAGACCCTTTACTAATCTTGACACCTTGAGCTCTTTAGCGAATAGTAATGCGCCGATCTTACTAAATGGCAGCCTCAACTTGACGGACAGACGCCTCATCAATGGTAGAAGGGGGCGACTAGGTCTGTGAACTGTTTTCACATAATTTTCCGACCATGTTTGAAGTCACGATGCCAACGTTTTACAAGGTCATATGATGGGGAATTATCACCATCAGTTTCTTTCATTTCATCAAAAGTCTCTTGTGCTGTGCGTATTTTCAAATACAAAAACCGGATCACTGCTCGCCATTCAACAGGCTCCATTTCACACCTGACTAAGTTCAAACACATGCAAAACAGAAACCACAATTAGTTCAGAGATGTAATTTGCCACATAACGCGTAGAGATATGAATCATTGCACATGCAAAATCTCAGACAAGTAGAAGTGGGTCAGGGACATTACTTATTGCACGACCGTCGTAAGGCCTATCCCCTCAGAAGAATGTCATTAGCAAAATATTTGATACGGATTGAAATCATTTGGATTTGTAGCCATTCATTGAAAACATATTAAAGATTAATTAAAAAAATATATATGAAAAAAGACCAACAGGGAACATTACATCAGGAAAATAGATTGAACAATAAAAAGAAAAAAGAATACGTGCATCCGATGAAAGTGGTTGTCCTTGTATGAAAATGAATATTGTCAGATTGGTTAAAGATTCCCACATTGAAGGTGAAATATAATTTTTTCAATCTAGCATTAAAAATAGAAGGCAAATGTTCTTAGCAAAAGTAGAATATTTGAAATAGTGAATCGCTTTTGTTTTGTATAGTAAAGTATGTAGAAACAGTTCTATTTTCATAGGGTAACGTCCAACCTATCGGTTTGAAACTTTCAACAAGCAAATATAGTCATGAAAAATTTATTATAATTAGAAACGTTAGACAGGTGAACGCTGTTTTATTTGTAAGAGTTGAAATAACAACCTGAAACACAATAACCACTTATTTTTCCAGATTCTATTGAATGAAGTGAAAAAGTTTAGTATCCGATTCATAGATATGCTAAGTAAACGATTAAAGAAAGAACGATTATAATTGAGAAATAGGGGATAAATCGAATCAACTAGGAAACAAGGCTGGAGGTATCGTTAGAATTACATTTGCAGGCATATAAGGAAAATTGAACGAACAAATATTAGAAAAATGAGAGTGTATTTACGGTTTTAGAGTCACACAGCTTATAAGAATAGGCCAAAGGGAATAGATGATGTCTTGATAAGATGAAAACAACTAAAGGTGTGAAGGTAACAGGGTTTCTAAATATTAAAATCATGAAATACGTCAAGAAAATCGTGAAATAAATCAAGGAAAATATAAAAATAGAGTGAGCTGTAAATTGAGTAATTAAAATGAATGATTTAAATTTCAGCTGAATTCAATTTTATAAAATAATGTATTTAATAAAGACAATTATTAAAAACGCAATATACTGGAATCGAACTACTAGCTAAATTAAGTAATCTAAAATATGATTAAAATAGCTAGATAGCATAATAGCTAGATAATATGCGAATGAGCTTTATAATAAGATGTATTAGTTGTATTCAATAAATCTTAGATGGCATTTTAAAAGATTAATCAAATAAATTACAGCCGAAATAACGACGATGGTGGAAAAGACATACGTATAATATATAAATTGTAATAAACTCAAGTATAATAATCTATAATAAAATAGTTAGATTATCGCATTAAATATATGATTAATAAAAATATACAAATAAAAAATAGGCATTTCTTAAAAAATGATTTTTTTTCAAAAAACATTAATTTTTCTAAATTCAGAAGCCTTCGAAGTTTGTAAGTCAACTTGGATCTATATATTTATCATAGCTTAGATTATCTTTGAGATAGGTTAGATAAGGCTTCCTACAGTTTGACAGACGATGAACACCCACTATAAGTGGGTCTGCGCGTGGAATTTTTGTGACAAGAGTTGCGCAATCTCCAATCACATCTGTTATAGTCGACATTGTACAATACCAGTGGAAAGTGGGCGTTCAGAACGATTGAAAACAATGCCAATATAAGCGGAAAGCACGTACAGCGTCTAGAATTCCCATATAGTCACCCATCTTGTGCTAACCAGCCTCAACGTTGCAAAACTTTGGAGTCTGACGGGAAATGTCATAGAGTAAGGTAAGTTTATGAAAAATATATAAAAATCGCATGGGAAAATTCGAAGTGATATAATATAAATATAATCAAAGCATTCAGGTCACAAGTACATACAGTGTTACCTATGATCAGCGTTCTAATAATAAAAATAACAACAACCATAATAGCAAAACTAATAATATAATTCCCAATAGATACCGGAAGATTAACCAACCATACATGTTCAGGTATTTTCTCAACTCAATTTCCCAATAAAAGATTCACCAATAACATGATAGATAAATCACTAAACAATAATAAAACATTGAAAACATTCGCTTATATAGGTGCAACCTAAAACTTCATAAAAGTAAGAATTTACAACAACTTGCATTCATTCAGAAATGAAAGGTCTCAAAATATTGATAATAATAGTACATCGTTTACTACATTAATCGATAGCCTAGAGTAAAAGGGCATTCCCTATTCAATTAAATGGAGTATACTAGATAAACCTCACAGGGCAAATTTCGTAATCTTTATATATCCGAAACATCTAACATTATCAGCTTCACTTAACCTATAATATATGACATAAGAATGGACTAGTGTTTAGATGAAAACACAAGAAAAAATTTAAATACAGCCAACTTAAAAAAATAACATAGATTTTTTGTATACCTGTAAATATGTAAAAACTTAACACTAAATGCATATCACTGAATGCTGAATTTAATTAAAAAAAAGTTTTAGAGAATTTCACTTAACCTATATATATTCTTATTTCCATTTTATATAGAGAGTCATCATACACGCATTTACATACTATATTTAAAATCTCAGCACATAACTTACATTTTTAGGAGTTTGCTCGAATACTATTTCAAATTTGTTTTTAGCATCTGTTAATTAAGGAGTTTATAAATCTTCTTCCTGTTTAACACCCACAAATAGAGTAAGCGTTCCCCATTGGAAGATATTTTACCCAGGCACATATATAAAAATGAACACATAACACTCAATAATGCATCATCTTTGTGGTACTATAGAAACCCTGCTTTTTAGGCATAGTTCTGCCACCCTATTATATTCGTTTTGCTTAACAATTATAGTAGTTACTTTGATTATTATTAGTTTTATTATTATAATTATTATTGTTACCATTATTATTATACCTTAATTTTTATGTATATATTTTTTTCAGTTAAGTATTATTATTTATATTATGATATTTTCAGTAAAGTATTATCATTAGTATTATAATATTTATATCACGTTTTATTAATGCGCCTAGATTTAGTCCTAATCGTTTGAAAATTCACTATGTTATTTCTATACATGTCATAAAATTCACTATGTTATTTCTATACATGTCATAATTAATTTTATTATTTCAAAAATGAGCAGCTACACATGGATTAGTTTGCACTAGTGGTGGGACGATTCCAACATTTTTCCAGAATATGATACAATTACCGATTCCGTACTAAACTCCAGATTCCGATAAAATTACCAATTCCAAATTTTTATAAATCTCTAAATATTTTACTATAAAATTATTTTGTTCCTTGAACTGTTTAATGCATCTTAAATGCGCATATATTTTTCTCAGAGGTAAATAAAAATCTTGTAAAGTTGTGATCTAGACATTTGTTTTTAATGGAGGTTTCAATCAGTAAATATTTATCATCTTATTATTACTACAAGTAGGAAAATGCGCTTCTTAAACCAACATCAACCAAACAAAATAATTAAAGGAATCCGTTTTAACATCGGAAAATAGGTGCAAAATGTTCTGATTCTGATACTCCAAAAAGCTCCGGTTTTTCCGATTCCCGATTCCGATTAATTATTCCAACACTAGTATGCACCCCACGAAAGCTTAATTGTCAAAGTGGTTAATGTCAAAAATGAAATCTCGACACTTAAGAATGACAATATGCAATAAAAATTCGTTTCATCTTGGATGAAAATCCACAGGAACATATAGAATGCTTCAGACTGCTTTTGGGTCATCTTCTGTAAATCGAGAACCAGTTCTCGAGTAACATAATACATTAAAGGAGGCAAAATGTCTGTGATAGTAGATGAGTGGTGTGGATCGAATAGATTGGGGAAATAATTTTTTCACAGATAAAGACTATCCAGTGTCTATAAAGACAATAAATGTACTCAAAATTATTCGAGAGGAACCGAAGATGTGGAAGCTTTACCCAAGGGTGCTCGAAGAATATCAGAAAGAAAGACATTGTAATTATAGCAGGGCGATATTCGAGTTGATCAATTCAGATCAAGCAGTTTTACATCCTACTGTGACCTGCGATGAGAGCTGAATCTAATCCTATGAGCCAAAGACCCAGAGACAGACTTCCAAGTAGAAGTATGCTAGCTTTACCAGGCCCAATTCGGCCAGACATAGAAAATCCAACCAGATATCGTTAATAATCTCTTTTCTGATATCGCGGGCCTGGTCTACATTCACTGGAGAAATAGTTAACAAGGAATACTATGTTATCTTTTAAGCATGTTTAACCGTATGAAAAGCTTTTTTTACAAGTACATATTTTCGACCGATCCTTCAGTCTCCATCATTTTGTAGTGAACGTGATGAGCATACATGAGAAAAAAAGGAAAAGGAATGAGGGGGGGGGAGGTATCGCCAATGAGAAGGTACCACGGTAGTTTTAAATGCATATACATATGAGTACACACATACACACATGCACACAGTACATATACACATAAAAGAAAAAAATATAATAAAATATGAAGAAACGCGCCTTTAACTGTCCAATATTTTGAACTCCAACGATATTATTTATTCCAAGATATATATATATATATATATATATATATATATATATATGAATATTTTTGTTACATTTTCAGAACCGATAGATAAACAAAAAATTGATCGTAGACAGGAAACTGTCGAAGCCGTAGAAATATATTGGCGGCATGCAATTTCTCTGCCAAGATTGTGAGAAACTTCCATTAGATCTTCAAAGACGTTAAGTGCTTTTTCTCGAATCAGCTCAGATGTTTTTCTTTAGTAAAACAGCGTTCAAATCGAATGAGTCCATCTGACATAATAACTGTTAAGTATTTGTATAATCGATGAGATTACGTCACTTAGCTTGACTTTCAGGTTGTTCCCGGTATATCTGTAGATCATCGATGTATAAGCAATAAAGTGTTACTGTAATAATACTGACATGCAAAGCATTATATTTTCAATGCATTCTCCTATACACTAACAGTAATATGGTTTTCCTTACGATCGTACATTTCATTTGTATATACGGTGTGATTCTCGGGAAACGGATGTTTTTAGAGCGCTCTTACTCTCCTTGAGTAAGGGATAGGGTGTAAGGAGGTAGCCCTTAAACCTTCTAAAGATACCGTTTAGTTTGTTGTTATTTGTTAGCCATGATTAGTCAGGCATAATTCTTCGCTTCTGATTAAAATAATGGTATAGTTTAGCAAATATTTTATGCACATTATATCATTTATGTTGAAATATTCGCAGAGTTTTGTTTTTTCTAAAAAAACATCCGTACATTATAGTCCATTCAATTGAACGTATCAATTTCTATTTGAATCACGCTAACATATAAATGACATTTTTCTTGCTTTGCAGATGAATCATTTAGGTTTTTTAAATACTGGATAGAGTGATTTTTGAAGAACACGTTTCATGCAACATTTTTATCGCAACTTGTTTATATAGGTGCAACAGGGTTCATGAGGAAAACCTGATGTCCTGTCCATCTAATATTCATGGTGAACCAAGTGCAATAGAGATCCAGAGAAGTACACTTAAGGGAACAACGACAATAATAAAAAGAGCTCTCGGTTGGTTTCAATAAAAAGCAGTGCAACGGTAGCAGCTAGTCTGGCTGTCCCATACCCAGTGTTTCAATCTTCAAAGGACGAAAATTAAAAAAAAATTGGTTGATACGGTTTGCCGAATATCAACACTATTTATTTTTACACAAGTTTTCATTCTTCAAATTTAGTTTTTCGACGCCTACTTGACATTTGTTTAAACGCATAGCATATTATCTTTACGTTTTTTTTTAAATTTTATTGTTACTCTTTTACATTTTTGTTGCTTTTCCATATTTTATAGCCACATAGAATATCATAAAAGCTAGTAGTAGTAGTAGTAGTAGTAGTAGTAGTAGAATTGTAGTACTTCTTGTGATTATCGTAAACATTCGCATTTCCGGAATATAAACTTTCATGCAAGATTTAAACATATTTTTTTAGTTGTTCATAGTTTAAATGCTAGGATCAAATGTAGGACTTCGTAGTCACGGGAAGGGAGAAGTGCGATGAGCCGTTTACAGTCAATTCAAGTTTAAACGGGGATCAGGAAACGAGCATGGAAGATAAGGAATGCCTCAAATTCAACAGCAAGGTGATCTGCAATTAGACTTTAGGATGCACGATTGTTGGTGCAGTAATCACGTTCTGCATCTCCTAATTTACTTGGTTTCCAGTAGAATGAACGCAGCAATCCGCCATTTCTGATAACATGTCGAATTGAAACTAACTAACCAACATCAAAAACAACATATGCTTAACGCCTTCGAGATTGGGATCACATTAATTTCCACTAAACCCTACTGATGATTATATTCTCGTGGGCATAAAGTGCAGCCATATTCCAACGGGTTAAAGTTTACAGGAGAAATAAAAAAATAATTTATTGTACTTATGTAAAACATTTAACTGCATTATAAACCACCAGATTTCTTAAACTTGGAGTGTTTGGTATACTGTTAGATGAAAGAATTTTATGTAAACTCCGACATGACACTCATGCATCCAAAGGACCACTTCATGTCAATCCATACACGTTTCAAGTTTCTTATATAAAGCCATATCTCTGGTATCACTCCCAGATGGTTAACATAAATTCCTAAACATCTATTCTATTATCGATTGCAGTGATGGCCCGAATGCAAGCCGTGAAATTTCGACCAGTATAATAAAGAGGCATTGCTTCTAAATTAGATAGATGTCTCATAATATAAATAATTTAGTGCATATACTCAATACAGTAATTAAAATCCTGATAAGTGATACACACAAGACTGACATTTATGCTAACAAACGCCTGCTTAAGAACAGGTGCAAACATTCAAATTTCTAACTATAGTTTAAGTAGCAATCATTATAGTGAGAGATAAATTTCGATATTAGAAAATTGCTCCCGCATTATCGACTCCTTTATTCGTGGATTGTGTCGATGGAAATCACTCTAATTTAAACGTGATGAAGTCAGTTAAATAGGAAGCGCAGGCCGATAAACTATTCTCCAGATTGTTTAATGATTCGAGTAAATGCAAACAAATCACATTCTGAAATACCGCCAATTGTTTCACCTAAACATTGTAGATATGGATGCAATGATTAAAACGAATATGTGAATCAAATCGAACTTCTGTTAGAACGTGTATGATAATGTACGAGATGCAGTTGTAACTGATTATAATATTAGCGACGTTCGAATGCTAATGATTTCCCTACTTTAATAATTAGGCATTGCCCATCATGCATGCGTTAATCAACTTTGCACACACTGGCGTATTCATTAAATTAATATTAAATCCAGCTAAGGAGGACCTACTACAACGCTATCATCGGTGGATTAAATGGAATTGAAATGTGCATAAGCAAACAATTGAGCATGGAAAATAACGCATATTGGAGAAATCTTAGATGCGCAAAAGACACAAAAGAACTGATGAAACGATATTTAATTTAGCAGTGATCTGATGAAAAAAAAATGTTATATCCGTAAATCTTGCATCATTCGAAATAGCTGTAACATTACAAGGATATATGGCGTACAAGCATTTAGCTTTGAAATTAATATACGCATGAAATTTATTCACACTCATTGTTCTAAAAGATGCGTCATGGAAAAAGTATTGCAAAGAAAAAAACTTATTGTTTACAATGAATTCACGACGGCGCACTGAAAATAAGACCATTTCCAGACCTGTGTGAGAAATATTGGATGATTTAGAAACACACTAATATCGATTTAGAGAAAACATTACCTGTAATGTCTCCGATCAACACAAGCAGATCAAATAAACGCTTGGCTTAAATACTCTACTCTTTAGCAACATGTAAATACATAAAACATACATACACACATGCGATATTGCTCGAATAAAGATATTTTCGCAAAAATTGGGAATGAAAAAGTGACGACAGGATGAAACTACATTGCCTCATAATTTCTCAAATTTAGCGGCAGCAAAAACAAAATTATTTACACAGTATTTAAGATATGCAAACTAATGGTAAAAATACAAGTGTCTGAGTGAAGAACCTATTCTTGCAGGTAAGAGACATAAAAGTTAATGAATTTACTAGATAAATCAGTTTTATATTCAGTCTAATATGTCCAGCAACAATGTTGTGAGGCAATTTATTAGCCAGCAGAAGTATTAATTTCAGCAGATTTACAAAGGATGGCACGGCAAATGATGTAATTAAACATTTCCGTGCAAATTATTATCTTACGAAACACTAATCAGTAAAAGCCTTGAAATGACACACATATTAGAGACAAAATAATGAACCATAAAAAGGCACTAGCATCGTGCCATTATTTAAAGTACCAGAAAAGATATGGTGGCCTTCCAAATCAAAATCTCAAAACGGCACACTAATATCCGACCATAAAAACACCAGCCAAGGACCCGCCATAAGGAAACTGGTCGAACGTCTTGATAGGAATATTTTACAAATGATAGATTCAGAAAATAATTGTGTTGGAGAAATAGTAGAAAAGAGTCGCAAACATACACTAAGATTTCCCATTGCAGAGAGAAATTGAATGTTCTATTCCCCAGCGCTTAGATAAAATTCTGTATGAATTTATGCAATACTTGATGAGAGTAAAAATAAAATAGATAGACCCCATAATTTATTATACCATACCTGGGCACACTGAAGCACTTACCACAATATTCGGTGCATCTCTATTTAAAAAAAAAAAACCCTGTTAAACTTTGTCTAGAAGTGTAAGCCATTTTTAATTTCAGAACAGTTTCAGATGGTTCGCTGTTACACACATGTCCTGGGAGGTGATCTGTTTGTAGTAGACAGTTCCACAGAACAAAATATTCTTACCGTGTCGACACCCGGGAAAGAACATGTGAAATTGCTCCAGAAAAGGTTTAATATTTATGGAGCAATTCTGGTTTCTTATTGCTTTGTAGCAGAACGTGAATTAATTTGATTCGTCAGTTCTTAGCAGCATCGTTTATAAATAGAATCACCCGACTGTGTGGGATCATACCCCATTACAACACTTTTGTGATGGGATGTCTCCTAGCGGCTTCGGTTGCAGGGAGACAGGGGAGTACATGTCAAGCATCCGTCACTTGACACTCAGGCCAACAAGTGAGGGGCCGAGAACCGGCCCAGCACCTGTTGGACTGAGGTAAACCGCCTGGGTAATACCTAGGAGGTCCACCCTCCCAGGCCTTGCCACCGGGCTTTCCGCTGGGGCAAGTTTATTGCTTGCTGTCTGAGGCGCCCCGACCGGGGAATGCCAACGAGGTTACTCAGGCAATTTTTAAAATTGCAGGAGTGCCCCTACTTTAGGGGAGCCTGCGGGGTTCCCACTTTCCAGACCTTGTGCCAAATATTGCCGATGTGGGCGGCAATTAAATATATACCCCATTACAACACTTTTGTGATGGGATATCTCCTAGCGGCTTCGGCTGCAGGGAGACAGGGTAGTACAAGTAAAGGATTCGTCACTTGACACTCAGCCTAACAGGTGAGGGGCCGGGAACCGGCCCAGAACCTGTTGGACTGAGGTACACCGCCTGGGTAATACCTAGGAGGTCCACCCTCCCAGGCCTTGCCACCGGGCTTTCCGCTGGGGCAAGTGTATTGCTTGCTGCCTATGGCGCCCGGACCGGGGAATGCCAACGGGGTTACTCAGGCAATTTTTAAAATGTTAGGAGTGCCCCTACTTTAGGGGAGCCTGCGGGTATCCCACTTTCAAGAACTTGTGGCAAATATTGCCGATGTGGGCGGCAATTAAATATATACGCCATTACAACACTGTTTTGATGGGATGTGTCTCCTATCGGCTTCGGCTGCAGGGAGACAGTGTAGTAAAAGTCAAGGATTCCTCACTTGACACTCAGCCCAACAGGTGAGGGGCCGAGAACTGGCACAGCACCTGTTGGACTGAGGTACACCGCCTGGGTAATACCTAGGAGGTCCACCCTCCCAGGCCTTGCCACCGGGCTTTCCGGTGGGTCAAGTTTATTGCTTGCTGCCTGAGGCGCGCCGACCGGGGAATTCCGACGGGGTTACTCAGGAAATTTGTAAGATAGCAGGAGTGCCCCTCCTTTAGGGGAGCCTGCGGGGTTCCCACTTTCAGGCCTTGTGCCACATTTTGCTGATGTGGGCAGCAAATATATATCTACGCCATTACAACACTGTTTTGATGGGATGTTTCTCCTAACTGCTACGGCTCCATGTAGACAGGGTAGTACATGTCAAGGATTCGTCACTTGACACTCAGCCCAACAGGTGAGTGGCCGGGAAACGGTTCAGCACCTGTTGGACTGAGGTACACCGCCTGGGTAATACCTAGGAGGTCCACCCTCCCAGGCCTTTCCACCGGGCTTTCCGCTGGGGCAAGTTTATTGCTTGCTGCCTGAGGCGCCCCGACCGGGGAATGCCGACGGGGAATGCCGACGGGGTTACTCAGGCAATTTAATAAATTGCAGGAGTGCCCCTCCTTTAGGGGAGCCTTCTGGGTTCCAACTTTCCAGGCCTTGTGCCAAATAATGCTGATGTGGGCAGCATTTAAATAACTACCCTCTTACAACTCTGTTTTGATAGGATGTGTATCCTAGCGGCTTCGGTTGCATGGAGACAGGGTAGTTCATGTCAAGGATTCGTCACTTGAAACTTAGCCCAACAGGTGAGGGGCCGATATCCCGCCCAGCATCTGTTGAACTGAGGTACACCGCCTGGGTAATACCTAAGATGTCCACCCTCCCAGGTCTTGCCCCCGGGCTTTCCTGTGGGGCAAGTTTATTGCTTGCTGTCTGAGGCGCCCCGACCGGGGAATGCCGACGGGGTTACTCAGGCAATTATTAAAATTGCATGAGTACCCCTCCTTTAGGGGAGCCTGTGGGGTTCCCACTTTCCGGCCTTGTGCCACATTTTGCGTATGTGGGCAGCAAATCAATATATACCCCATTACAACTCTGTTTTTATGGGATTTGTCTCCTAGCGGCTTCGGCTGCAGGGAGACATGGTGGTACACGTCAAGGATTCGTCACTTTACACTCAGCCCAACAGATGAGGGGCCGGGAACCGGCCCAGCAGCTGTTGCACTTTGATACACCGCCTTGGTAATACCTAGGAGGTCCAGCCTCCCATGCCTTGCCAACGGGCTATCCGGTGAGGCAAGTTTATTGCTTACTGCCTTAGGAGCCCCGACCGTTCATTGCCGACGGGGTTACTCAGACAATTTTTAAAATTGCAGGAGATCCCCTCCTTTAGGGGAGCCTGCGGGATTCCCGCTTTCCAGGCCCTGTGCCAAATAATGCTGAGGTTGACAGCATTTAAATAACTACCCCATTACTACTCCAAAATTTTGCAACACTTTGTGACATATTTCCATTCTATGGAGGTCAGGCGCGAACGAACACCCCATAATTTTATTATACCACATTTCTTCAAACGTAACCATAATTATCAAAGTATACTTACGTAGATAAATATGAAAAATCTGTATTAAAGTGTGTACCTATTTCCATTGTAGTGAGGCCAGGCGCGAACACACACCCCGCAATTTTATTATACCATCCCTATTTAAGTGAAAACATACTTATCAAAGTATTATTATGTACATCTATATCAAAAACACTTGTAAACTTTTTTTTTTAGTTTTAATATTTTTATTTTCATACTTTGTGGACCAGGCGCGAACACAAACCCCACAATTTTAATGGATCATCATTGTGTCATACAAACGTACCCATTCCTGTGTCTCGATATATCTTCTCTCATTATATTTGACCAGTTTTCTATAATAGTCAACCTTATAGGAGCCTCTAGGCCGTCAGACACACACACACAGACGTTCAGCTTTATATTATATTAAATATATATATATATATATATATATATATATATATAGAGAGAGAGAGAGAGAGAGAGAGAGAGAGAAAGAGATAGAGATAGATCGATTGATATCTCTCATCGAGTTCGACGTATGAGGTTCCATCAACTTATTGTTTAAATCCATTCATGCTGAAGCCTCAGATGCCATTTACTTCCAACAACAAACGTACAAACTAGTTTAGATATAGAACATGTGTGTGGATTTATTATTTTTTTTTGTATATTGTCGTTTCAAACCAAACAAAGGCGTGAGAGGTTACTGTTAAGGACCAGATTGGCAGGAATACTATGTATGGATTTGGGCTGTGAGATGTTTGTTCACATTAGATTTCAATTTCTGCATGACAGTATAATCAGGAAAGCAGAAGTCGTAGAGGGAGTCGGAAGGGAAAAAAGCTATTCAAGTAGAAGGCTTTACGGCATCTAAGGATCTCTACAGAGTAATGGTGGTATTTTGCCTTATATCTTGTTTGTCTATTGGTACACTTGCTATTGAAACACTTGAAAAACAAGAGTTATAGTAGTGGGAAAAATGTTCGAGTTCTGTTGATAGTCCAAGACCTATGAGGCCGACGACTCTTTTTTTAACCCTATCTAGAGACTAGAAACTACTGGTAGATGTGAAATGAACACCCAATCCATTGGCGAACTGTAACATATATGGAAGACTTATATTGTTTTATTAAGACTTTTTCCCCCGAGTTCGGGAAATATGCTTTTCAACAACAATAATTTGTGGCCCAATAAAATTCACAATGTATACAGTAACTAGATAGTATTGAATCTATCGGAAAAATCACGCGCTTGCAGTATAAAAAACTATATTATTCTATGAAATAATATTGTAAAATGTGCGTGTATATATATATATATGTGTGTGTGTGTGTGTGTGTGTGTGTGTGTGTGTGTGTGTGTGTGCCCATTTCCTCATATATTAGTGTATACTGTGTCTTTAATTACGTGTGCATTTGCACATATATTTTCCGAGAAAAATATTATCAAGTCTGTTGTGATTACAAGATGTTTATCTGTTTTAATATGTGCAGGGCTCATTTATTACGAATTCGTTTAACATTCTATCTTTGATGTTTTTTGGCAAGTGCATTAACAGAATATATTTGCCATAAATGAGTTGCTTGTTCCCACATCTCTATCATTTTTACAAATGCTATTGTTCTCTTCCCTTATTATTGTTTTCTCTGTACATTTATCAACTCGGCCAACACGTAACGACCGTTTGTTCTTTTATATTGCCGAATTTTGCGTGAGAGTCTCGCCTCAACCAAACATAAAGTTAGCTTGCTTCGCGATTGACGCCATCTTTAATATGTCTGCGTTTAAGAATGTACCGTAAGTTTATTGACAAAGACAACTGTTTGATTGCAGGTTTTGTCGGGAATAGACGCAACACAGACACACATCACAGAGATACACACAGACAAAGACACCCACAGACACACACACACACACACACGCACACACACACACACACACACACATATATATATATATATATATATATATATATATATATATATATATATATATATATATATATATAAAGGAATGGTTGATTAGATACGACAATGGTTACGTTCTTCTTCATATGATCTGTTGGTTTTCTCGATATGCTCAGCATTTTTTTCTCATTTCAGTTGCTACGTTGCTTATTACGACTCCGAGTAATCATCGCAATGAGCAATTAGGAGGAAAAAATGACAAAATATTACTCGGTATTTTAATGCACAAGTTACCAAGTCAAACGGAAGAGAATGTTCCGCGGATCGAGAAAAGCCAACAAAAAACAACATAAAATAAACCTCTCTCGTATTTAAATAAACGTGGCTTG
This sequence comes from Euprymna scolopes, assembly GCF_053919585.1. Classification (NCBI taxonomy): domain Eukaryota; kingdom Metazoa; phylum Mollusca; class Cephalopoda; order Sepiida; family Sepiolidae; genus Euprymna; species Euprymna scolopes. Next base: position 11,433,124 of record NC_136492.1, on the reverse strand, counting down.
ATAACAACTTACTGCCAATATATATATATATATATATATATATATATATATATATATATATGTATATATATATGTATATATATGTGTATATATATATGTATATATATATGCATATATCTATATAATATAAAGCTGAATGTCAGTGTGTGTGTGTGTGTCTGGTCACGAATAAGCTCCTATGTGGTTGACTATTTTAAAAAACGAATTACATTTAATGATAGAAGATGTATCAAGACACATGAATGGCTATGTTTGATCCTGCTGCACAGTGGTTCATTAAAATTGTGGGGTCTACATTCGCGCCTGGTCCACAAAGTATAGAAATAAAAAATTAAAAAAAACGATTAAAAGCGTTTTTGCTATAGATGTACATGAGAATAATTTGATAAGTATGTTTTAACTTAAATAGGGATTGTATAATAAAAGTGTGGGGGTCTGCGTTTGCGCCTGGCCTCCATAGAATGGAAATAGGTACTCACTTTAATAAAGACTTTTCATATCTATCTGCGTAAGTATACTTTGATAATTATGTTTTAGTTAAAAGAAATATGGTATAATAAAATTATGGTGTGTTCGTTCGCGCCTGACCCCCATAGAATGGAAATGTGCCACAAAGTTTAACAAGGTGTTTTAATATAGATCCACAGAATATTGTGATTAGTGTTTCAGTGTGCACATGTATGGTATAATAAATTATGGGGTTTATCTATTTTATTTTTACTTCTATCATGTTTTGCTTTGGTTTTGATTCGCCCAAATTCCAAGCTTTCTCTTCACAAACCTTCCTTTTCAAAACCTATCATACTTTCATAAACCAGAGTCCATTTTCTGTTTTTGAACACAGTCAACGACGGGTACTTTTCGTAGTATATATATATATATATATATATATATATATATATATATATATATATATATATATATATATATATATTCGCCCCCCTCCCACCTTCCCCCTTGTTCCCTTCCTCTCTTCCTACCGCCCTCCTCACCCTCCTAAACTCATTCATTCTTTCATTCTTTCATCCCAAAATAACGAACATTTCTATAAGAGTCTGAGGACGCTACAGACGGCCAAAAACGGCCGGGTAGCTGAAACAATAATGTAACTTAACAGAAAGATACGGTAATAAAAAATAAAACGCATATTTGCTCTACAACAGTATTGAGCACTTCTTCCATCTTTATTAATTACCATTTCCACTATATATATATATATATATATATATGTATATAAATATATATATACTATATATATATAAATATATATATATATATATATATATATATATATATATATATATATATATATATATATATATATATATATTAGTGTTGGAACAATTTATCGAAATCGGCAATCGGTAAAATCGACAAAGCTGGGGATATCAGGATCGGTATCCGTTTCATAAGAAGGAACAACAACAAAATCAATTATCTGTACGATCGTTTCGGAAAACAGTGTTTTTATTGTGGTAGACATCAAGTTACGGACAATAATTATTACATATAGTTTTTTAATAAACAAGGTCCTCTCGTCAGCAAATTTTGAAGGGTTTTTATTAAATTTAAAAGACACTATAAATAAACCTAGCATTAAAAGTAAGGCAGATGTATCTGAAAAAAAATTGAAATAAAAGGTCTGGATTTAAAATTGATAAGAAAATTAATATGGGTTAGAGATAGAAAAGAAATAGAGTAAAATGTAAATTTGAATTAAAATTATAAATTTGCTTTAAGTAGAACATTACAAATATATACATGCATATATATGATAAAATAGACACATACATACATATACATAAATATACAGGTATATACATAAACATATAGGTACAAAGATTTACCTTTTAATTTTTCGCTTTTTAAAATCCGGAACTATGGTTAAAATACTCATATATATGTTTGCTATAGCTTTTCACTTTATTGAATGATGAATTTAAAAAGGGGGGATGCCCATGCAATAAATTGTTTCCGTTAGCGTACTTTTGATTTAAAGACGCCACGTTTTATATTTCGAATGTTGTTTGTATAATTACATAATGCAAGGGGGATAATTAGTCATATTTTCTTTACTTAAAAGGCGAAAGGGGGATAATTAGTCTAACTTAATTTATTAAAAAAAAACATTGTAATCTATTTTTACTAATAAGTAATTTTTAATCATTTAAGGTGGTTTATATTTATTAAATTTAAACCAACGTTTATGACTGCATGTGAATATTATCCTGTCTTGAATTTAATAGGGTGGTTGAATTTTTTATATCTTCATATTTTAAAATTTTTAGGGTCTCTTTTGTGCATAGTGCACAGAATTTATCTCCTGGTTTATATGGTTTGCAAGACTAACTTATTCGCCATTTTAAGTTAAAAGAAATATTGCTATTTTTTAGTTGCCAAATATAGTTGGATATAGTAGTTTGGTTTGACAGAGAGTTATTTTTAAAAGAATGTTTGTGCGTTGAAATTCTATGTTTTATTAGGCCAGATGTGGAACCAATATATATGGCCTCTTGCTTATTGTGATTATTTTCCGTTAGGTCTGGTGCTGGATTATTATATGGTGGGTTAGTTTGTAATTGATCGGTAGATTGGTTTAAGTTAGTGTCATTATTTAATCTGGTAGTTGAGTTATGGCTGTTAATAGATTCATGTAAATCTGGAGTTTTTGATACTGTGCAGCTATAGATAACATTTTTAATTTTACATGAGCCTTGTAGGGGGCATTTATTTTTTCTTCTACAGTTACAGTCTGATGTATTTTGTATAGTTGTATTTTGTAGCTTACTAATTTTCTTATTATAAGAGCTAATTATTTTTGATGAAGGTTAGGCATAGTAGAGTAAGAGACTTTGATTGTGTTCTTATTGAAAATGTTATTATATCTATGGGGGGGGGCTTTAAAGTTCTTATCTAATATTTTAAAAAATTATCTGGCTCTGTTTGTCTCTAGGTTTTTGGAATATGGAGGGTTGAACCATAGGGTATCCTTATGTCTATTCTTACGTTTACGGGTTTTGGTTTGTTGTTTATTTGCATTATTATCTAATATTTGTGGTTTGGTTTTATCTTTTTTTGTCTTTTGGTTATTTTTCTTAACTCGCATACGGGAAGACATTGCCATATTATGTGTTATTCCTTCTTATGAAACGGATTTTTAATTTAATTATAATTTGATTTTTAAATTTTAAATTATCAATCATATTACTTAATATTGAATTAGCTCTAGGATATTTACCTGTCGAGCTTATTATATATCTAAATTACAACGAGCACTTTTTATTTCCTGTATTTTTATTAAACTAGTAATTTCACTGTTACATAAAAATACACTCAGCTCTTTAGACTATTGTTCTAATCTCCTTTAAATTTATATATATAAATATGTATATATATATATATATATTTGGAATATTTTGTATATTTATATTCATATTAAAACACTTTCTTCTATTTATTTAAACAAAAAATAAGACTTTGTTATATATTGGTCGTGGAATTGCATTATTCTGTAAAAGATGTAGAAAATTTGCCCAATTTTTAAATCTTTATTTTAATTTATTCCCCATTATTTTTTATGGGATGATCATTTTAGGATAACTATTACGTGTAAATATAGTCATGAAGATACTTCTAAATTATTAATACTTGCGTAATATTGGCGTAAAATGTTTGTAATAAACACAAGCATCTTTCTATATCTACCTACCTATCTATCTATCTATCTATATATATATATATATATATATATATGATATAAAATGTGGGGGTCACCTCAAATACACAACCGGAATGTTCAAGTAAGATTATCGCTACAGTCCTCTGTCTCTCTCTCTCTCTCGTTGCCTTCTCTCCTGACTGATCGGGAATCATCTCCCAGCACCCAGAAATGAACATCGTTTTATAGGTTCCATCTTCACGCACACACGAGACTATGTGAGAACGGACGAAATAAAAATGCTGGCCACCATATTTGTTCTTCCTTTTCTTCGCCTGAACTCACTCGCTGAGCACCCACGGTAAGACTTCTCTTTCTTGCTTCTAACCACATGCCTCCCTGATCTCAAGATCACATTTCATAGTCTCTCATCCACTGTGACGTTCGCCTCTCTCTACTTGGCCTCTGAGATGTCTCGTCCTCCTCCTGTGGCTGCACATTCCCCTCCACTGCTTCGCCCTCAACTGGTCTGACGTCGAGAATGTGCCTCGGGACTCCTCCCACCACAATGTTGTTACTAGTGTTCCTCCCAGTCACGCGACCTCTACTCCATTGTGTGGTGCAGCGCGCCCCGGTGGCTTCACCTATACCTCGTCCCCGAGTTTAATTGTCCCTGTGGCCTCTACTTCTCGGCTTGCCGGCTCCACCCTGGGATGTCTCCAGTATTATGCAAACATTGACAGTTGCGGGACCGTCTCTGGTACTTGTCCCAGTTTAGGCGACATGCTATACCAGAAGACGGCGTGCTCAGGTGAGGTTCCTCCTCTTTCCGCAACTGCCTTTATGATGCGGTGGTTTCTCTCTACGATCCCGTTGCCACTAGGTCTGTAGGCAGCTCTGAAAAATTGTTGGATCTTCCATTTCTTCAGTACTTCTGTCACTGCTACTGACCTGAACGCAGTCCCGTTGTCGGTTAACAACTCTTCCACGGGGTCTCGCTCCAAAAACACCTCATCAAGGATTGCCGCTATTTCATTGCCTGTTCCTCCACGTAGCTTTTTCCATAGGGCAAATCGCCCGGGCCCACAGTCAATCATGGTCAGGTAAAGTCCACCCCTGTAATGGGTGACATCGCATGCCAATCTCTCCCAGGTCCCACTCACCTCCAATTGGCCAGCTTCATGCGTGCTTGGAGCAGGATCAATCGACTGACATCTGTCGCATGTCCTGACCACTTGCCTCACCTGCTCCTTGGTGATCCTCAGGTCGACTTTTTTCACTAAGTACCAAGTTTTCTCTACTCCCATATGGTGCAACTTGTGAAGTTCTCGCACGCCAACATCATCTAGATTCGATGCAGCAACAACATCTTTCTTTGGCAACAGCCAACTCTTCTTCACTCTCATGAGAGCATCTGCTCGGTTCCTTTCAGAAGCCACCATGTCTACGCGGAGCTTCAAACAAAATTCTTGCATCAGCTCAGCCAGCACCCCAAGCCTGTTCTTCACTAACATCTCCGCAGCCCCTTTCGTTTTTATCCTTTTTGCGCTTGAAATGAGAGACTTTAGCCAAGCAAACACCGTGGCAGAGTTGTTTTGATGCAGATGTCACGTAGTCCCCATTTAAAGGCCAGATTAACTCCTTTTATTGTCGCGTCTAATTCCCCCACATTGATGTGGCTGACGTCATTCTTTTTCCTCAACCAGGCTGCATCTTCTGCAACTACTCCTCAAATTTCCAAAACGACCCCCTGTTGCAATGCTGCTCGCATCGCACCACACGACTCCATCCAATGTTCGCGGTATGTTCCAGGTTCCCCGGACTGGGTTTTGCCGTTCTGCTTCTTTCAGGAGCTCTTCCATCATGGTGACCGTTCTTTCTCCCACCTTATCATTCCATCCTCGTCCTTCGGCGTGTCTCTTTATGTAGCTGCATGCTGGTCTAAGCCAGCTAGCAATGGGGTAATGTCCGATGAACTTTCCGGATATGGAAAAAAGTTCACGTCTGTTGAGCTCCTGCTTCAGTTGTGGGATCTCGTTTCTCCTGCGAAACTCTAGGCCGCCTGACGCACCTCGTTTCAGTTTTAGGCCCAAAGCAGCCCCTCCGTCGAATTTTTCCGGCTCTTTGGCGACCAACCCGAACCTCTTCAAATGAGCCACCACCTCCTTGGCAGTTACCACAGTTTCATTCACCAGAATGTCGTCTATGTATGAGCTCACTACCCATCTCCCTTTCCCATTGTCTCCAGAATCTTCCTGAGGATAGTTGACATAATCTTGGTTGCCGAATTTAACCTGAACCCTACTCGCGTAAGGCAGTAGTTTTTGCCTTTGTACTTGACTAACTGATATTTCCAGAGCTTCTTGGCAACATGGAGTTGCAAATAGGCAGATCTTAGATCTACCATGGTAGATGCGCCATTCATCTGCCTCCATTTCCTAATGGTCTCACTGCACACATCTACGGTGTCGCCTCCCGTATGGCACTTAGCATGGCCGTTCAGCTCTCGGAAATCCAGGACCGGTCTTACTTTCCCTTTAGTTGTTTGCAGAACGGCCATCAACGGCAAAATGCCCGACTCCACATCATCCGTCCAAGGCATCAATATCCCCTCCTCAATCCATCGGTCGACTTCCTGCTCAAACTCCTTTCTCGCCCCTCCTCTAAGCGAATTTGTGTAGCACGCAACCCTGTTTGTCAGCGATGGCGCTTGATGTTTCCATGCTCACTCCACCGTCCACCGCTCTCCGTCGAATTCGGCTCGGAAGTCCTGATCTTTGATCGACAATTTTCTGTCCTTCCCGGCCTTGTTGATCCCTCTGGGGGCATTTTCCGTCACCGCGCACTCAGCTAGTCCGAACCTCACGTTGTCACATGTGATGGTAACACCTCCAAGGCGGCATATAGCATCCATTCCAATGATGGCTTGGACGCCAGGCACCAGGCGATCAGTCACAATTGCATGGACCCTCATCCGACGTTCAGCAATATCAATAGTGACGGTCTTCCTCCCTCGACACTTCACTCGCGACCATCGAATGCCACTACTTCACCCTTCCCTTTCCATCTTTCGACCAGGGTATTGTGCACCATGGTAGTGGTGCAGCCAGTGTCAATTAGGGCCATAACTTCCCGTTCTTCCACCGCAATCTTCTGTTTGGGCATCTGCTGCGGGTGCGCCTCTATTCTCGAATCGGGGCGACCGCTGGCGCGTCGGCCTCCCCTCGCCAGTTTCCCGAACTTGTGCATTTTACCGCTAAATGGCCTCTTCGATTGCATTTGTAACACACTGTCCGTTGCAAGAACTTCCTGCAGTCTCTTCTCATGTGTGGTCCCCCGCATTCGAAGCATGCGATCCCCGGGTTCGGCAGATTCCTGCCCACATCCTGCTGTACCGTTGCTGTCGTTCCTCCAGGCTCCGTGGGCTGGGTGCTCACTAAAATTTTCGCAGTTCTAAGCAGCTAACTCACATCCAGCGTCTCCACTCCCGGTACCTGCTGCAACCTTTTCGTTATGTCTTCCGGGAACCCGGTAACAAAAGTCATCTTGACTACGTGATTCGTGGCATGCCCCCTAATGCCCGACAACTCAACCAATCTCCTTATCTCATTCGCATAGACATCCACAGATTCACCAGTCCACCTCTTCTCTTTCAACTTATTAAAGGCCTCGAAAGGCCCCTCTGCGAAAGCTTCGATCAGTCGACCCTTGATGGCGTCTGCGTCACCCTGTTCCCGCTCGCTGAGTTCCAAATAGAGGGCCAGTGCGCCCCCTTCCAGAAACAGTGGAATTACTGCGGCCACATCATCCAGCTTCTGAATCCTTGCTACAAGGTCAACTTTTTTAAGCCACGCCACGACATCACCGTCGCCATTAAAAGGCTTAATCATGTTGCTTAAGCCTGCGTCGGCCATCGCCGAAATAGCTTGATGTAAAATGGGGGGGTCACCTCAAATACACAACCGGAATGTTCAAGTAAGATTATCGCTACAGTCCTCTGTCTCTTCTCCCTCGTTGCCTTCTCTCCTGGCTGATCGGGAATCATCTCCCAGCACCCAGAAATGAACATCGTTTTATAGGTTCCATCTTCACGCACACACGAGATTATGCGAGAACGGACGAAATAAAAATTCTGGCCGCCATGTTTGTTCTTCCTTTTCTTCGACTGAACTCACTCGCTGAGCACCCACGGTAAGACTTCTCTTTATTGTTTCTAACCACAATATATATATATATATATATATATATATATATATATATATATATATATATATATATATGTGCTGATATATATTTATTAAACAATATCCTATCGAAATCCTCTTTTAAAGTCGGTGCAAAAGTAAGAAAATAAAAAATTTGGGAATTAACCAGGTGAAATTCCAATGACGGCATTATGAATATGAATACGTAACAGCAAAGATGTACTCATAGCTCAGGCGTTGACAATAAGGGGCACAGTAAATCGTAAGCAAAAAGGTTTTTATTTTAATTCGTGTTTTTTTTTTTAAATTATTATTATATATTGGGCTTTATATAATATAATAATAAATAAGAAACGTGCATTAAATAAATATTATATTTAAGCGTATTTTACGACCAGATAATGTCGGCCGGCAAGATAGAGTATTGTTATGGCTTGTAATAAGCCACAAAGAAAACAGAACAACGGAATAGAGTTTAAACAATGTATTACTTGAACAACAACGTAAAAAGGTTACAACTGAATAGAGTAGTAAACGTCACCGAGCAGGCGAGGGTCGCTCTGGTGTTTAATCCACACCTGGGACCAAAAGATCTATGGTTTATATAATGCCTAGAACAGTCCATTTGGAGGGTGATTCCCCTACAACACTCCCTCCCAAGCTGATTCCTGCGGTTGTGAAATCAGTATTTTTTTCTTCTGGGGCAGACCACCAAGGGGTCTGTGCGCTTCCTCTTTCTGCCGGAGAGTCTCGGTTCTGACCTCCCATTTGGAGGGTCTATTTCAAAACAGTCATACACATCAATCGCCTCACTGCCGCCCTGCGGTGGTTCTTCTTGATCCTCATGGAAACGTTTCCTGATTTGGTTCAAGTGCCCTTTATTTTTGAACTTTGGGCCCTGAATGATGTATGTAACAGGACCGATTCTTCGTAAGATCGTGCTCTGTTCCCAAAAAGAAACGTTATTTCTAAACTGTCAAAAATACACGTTATCTCCGCTGTTAACTCGTTTCGCTTGTATTGTAGAGATTCTGTTGTGTACTATGTGTTTGGGTAGCAGTTTATCAAATACGGATTTTATTTTCCGTCCAAATATGATTTCTGCTGGGGATCTCACATCTGGTTTGTTCGGATTTCTCGTGATTCTGTAAACCAGCAGAAATTGCTGTAGGGTCTTTTCTGTCGGTGTACCGGACACCGTTTTAATGCCCTTTTAAGCGTATTGACGAAGCGTTCGGCCTGGCCGTTGCGTCTGGTGTGGTACTTTGATATCGTAATATGTTTGACTTGATACGTCTCGCAGAATTCTCTGAACTCTTTCGAGATGAACTGTGTAGCGTTGCCGCAAACCAAACAGTCCACAACCTCAAACCGAGCAAACAATTCCAATAAAAAAAATTATCGTTGTTGCCGTGGTCCATTTTTTGCATTTTAGTACCTCTGGCCATTTAGAGTAAGAGTCAACTGCTATCAGGTAGAAAAATCATCCACAGGTCCCGCATAATCGATGCGGATTCTCGATTATGGTTGTTCAGCCTTAGGCCAATGTGTATATGTTATTGGTGGTGCTTTTGCAGCCAAAGCACAGCCTTTGCATCTGTTCACCATGTCGGTAATTTCTTGGTCCATAGCTGGCCAATAAACAAAATTTCTCATTAAGCTTTTCATTCTGTTTATTTCTGGATGCGCCATGTTAAAATATCTGAGTATTCTTTTTTGAAGGGTTTGGGGGATGACACCCCTTTCACCGTATGAAACTATTTCGTCGCAACCAGAGAAAATGTTTGAACTTGTGTCATCCAGTGCTAATTTCTACTTCGTGGTTCTAATGAAATTGTCATTTAGGGATTCTGACTTAATTTCCTGAAGTGTGACCGGCAGTTCGCGGATAATATTGTTTATCACGGATTTACATCACTGTTAATACGTAGTGCCGCGATTACTGAATCTTCAAGATGTTCCATTTTGGAAGGAATCCGTCTCGATAGACCGTCTGCATAGGCTAGTTGTTTTGTAGGGACGAAATTGAATTGTAAAATTATTGTTCAGCAGAATAGTTCTCCATCTTAATAGTCGGTTCGCAGTAAATGTTGGAAATCCTTTTTGGGTCCAAAAATGGATATCCATGGCTTACTGTCGTTTGTAGAAAAAATGTCTTCCGTACAAGAACCGGTGGAATATTGAAACTGCAAATATAATTTGTAGGGCCTCTTTCTCGATCTGAGAATAATTCTTTTCCGCTGGCAACAGAGTCCGTGATGCGAAAGCAATAGGCTGTTTCGAGCCATCCGGCATTCGATATAGCATGCAAGCCCCGACGCCATATTGACTAGCGTCGCTAGCGACTATTATGTCCAACTGCGGGTTGAAATTCGCTAGGAATAGTTTTGAAGTCAGGATTCTTTTTATTTCTTGGAATGATGTTTGCCAATCTTCTGCCCACTCCCAAGCCTTATCCCTTTTGCAGCAATTCATTAAGTGGTGCGCGCAATTTTTGCATATTTTGGATGAACCCGTGGTGATAATTTGCCAAACCTAAAAAAACTCTGCAATTGAGTTATGTTTACTGGTGCCGGCATTTTTTTAATAGCGGTCGCCCAATCTAGGTCTGGGCGTCTGCCATCTTTATCGATTGTTTGACCCAGGTATTTAATTGTTTGTAAAAATAACTCGCATTTATCTGCTTTGATCTTGAATCCATAATCTTGTATTCGACTTAATACTTGTCTGATATGTTTTTCATGTTCTTCCATGCATTTGCTCGCTATGATAATATCATCAAAGTATGCGATTGCGGTGTCCAAACCGGACAGTATGGTATCCATTACTTGCTGGAATATTGCGGGTGCCACCTTGATACCAACTGCGAGTTTTTCGTATCTGTACAAACCCCGATGAGTGTTAATACAGAGGAGGTTAACGCTTTTGTCGTTAGCTTAGGTCGATCTTAGAAAAAAAAAAACATGTAGCCATTTAATTTCATGAACACTTTTCTGGACTAGGTAATGGATAGTGAAAATCTTCTAAGGACCCGTTGAGTCCGGTCGCGAAGTCGGCGCAAACACGAATTCCCCGGACCTTTCTTTACGTAAACTGCCGGAGCAGCCCACTCACTATATTCAATTTAAGCCAGTATACCGATACTTTCTAATCTGGCTAGTTCCTGCTTTATTTTGTTCAGGGAAGTGAATGGGGCATTAAGTTTCTTTTTAAACACCTGTTTCGTGCTAGGTTTCAACGACAAATCTGCAGTCATTTTTTAACATCTCCCCATTTACATGTTATAATTTCTCCGTTTCTGCTGAGCGGGTATCTATTTTCTTGCAGAATGCGGATATAGGAAGATCCCAGAGACGAAACCCCTCCATGCTGTCAGAACCGAACAGGTTCTCACTATCTTTTAGCTCATACATTCTTAGTTTTTTTTTTTGTTTTCCCCCGTTTGTCATTAATTCACCTTCAAAATGATTTTTTTGTACTATTAACTGTTAGTTTTTAACATAGTCGACTTTCGTAATATTTTCCACGTTTTGAGATTTATTATTGAAAGATCCGATCCACTGTCTAATTGGAACTTAATAGCCTTGCCGAAAATCTTAACCGTTACATTTATTGCGTAGATTTTCTTCTACGACGCCCTTAGTTTTGGTTTGGCATACACGGCTTCTATTCTGAGTTTTCCAACAGTGCGAACTTTTTGGGTCGATCATATTGCATAAATGACATCTTTTTGTCAAAAATGGGCAATCCCTTATCCAATGTATTCAACCCCATCTGAAACAAGCGCTTGGTGCTTTTAGTTTTTCCGAGTTTCGGTGGTTAGTGTCTGTGTTCCATTTCTCACGGTTTTTTCTTAGTTACTTCTTTTTATATTCGCGATGTCTGCTTCGATATTTCTTGCATCTTTTTTATAATTTCTTCTTTTTTAAAATTCTCAGTCAATTGTTGAAGTGTTAAGTTCGGTTCATTCTCTAATTTTGTAAGGACTCTGCGCCATATTTCCGCATCTTTTCCCGAGGTTAACCCTTGCTCAGACACAAGACATTTTAAATTGTCTACTGTAAGTTCAGACAACTTAAAGTCATCACAGTGTTTGTTCACTACAGCTGCGTAGGTGGCAAAATCGTCATTATCGTCTTTTACCACATTCAAACATCTCCAACGCTCATGGAAAATGGACGTTTTGGCGAGATAACTTCTGTTAACAAATTTACCATCTCATTGAATGATGAATCTGCTGTTTTCCGAGGCTAGATGTAATCCACGAATTTATCATGCGCAGCCGTTTCCAATTTTCGTAGTAGAAGTCTGGTTTTCTTTTGATCAGACCAGTTGCTTAGGTCAATATTAAAAAAAATCTTCATAACGCCGAAAATACGCTGCGAATAATTTTTCCTCTTCCTCGTATAAAAAAACTGTCTATCGCATATTGTATTCTGAGAAAATGCTGAATTGCTTTCCGCGTTCGCATTATTTTTACCAAGTAAGTAAGTAATTCCTCTGTTCGTAATTGACGTTCAGCTAACTGTTTTTCATGTCGTATTTGACATTCCGTTAACTGTTTTTGCAATTCCTTTTGCTGTTCCTTGAATCATATTTGACGTTCAGTGCAGTGTTTTTCGGATTGTGAATAACGCTTTGCGGCATCAATATGCAACTTGGTCAAATGTTCCAACACTACTTTCAATTCCTCCATTTTGCTTTGTCAACATTAGCAATGTCAAAACGTTCGCTGAATTTTATAAAACCGTTTTATTCTTTCTTGTTTCTTCCTTCAGACAATAAAACGAACAGAAATAACATAAATATATAAAAAGTTCATTGTCTAAAGAAAAAAAATCAAGTGTATATTTTTCTCCAGAGAAAAAAAAAATAACGGGAAAACCATAAGTGACAAATTCTTTTTCCAAAGTATAAAAATTTACCTTTCTAAGTCGCTACGAACCTTTTTCTTTTTGCAAAAGTACAGCGCTATCTTTGAAAATCGTGACAAACTTTTTTCTTTTCAACTCTTTTTTTTTTTCGTAATGATCTGCGTTTTTTTTTTTTTTTTTTTTTTTTAGTTACCGTGAACCTTTCAGTTGCAAGTGCTTAGACACTTCCTTAGGCTTGATAACATTTGAGTCCGACGTCGTTAGTATTTTTAGAATACTATTTGAACAAGAGTTTTTTTTTAATGTCGTTACTGGTTTCGGTTTTAGTATGCTCAGTGTTTAGTTTTTTAGAACACTGTTTTTAAATGTGATTACGTTCTCCGAATCCAATGTCAATAAAACGAACAGGAAAAATATATATAAAACGTTCATTGTCTAAAGAAAAAAAAACAGGTTTATATTTTTTGCAGAGAAAAAAAAATAACTCCCGATTTTAGCAGCGAAAACCACGAGTGACAACTTCTTTTTCCAAAAGTATACAAACTTACCTTTCTAAGTCGCGACGAACCTTTATCTTTTTGCAAAAGTACAGCGCTATCTTCGAAAGTCGTGACGATCTTTTTTCTATTCAATTCTTTTTTTCCGTAATGATCTGCGTTTTTTTTTTTTTTTTTAGTTACCATGAACTTTTTAGTTGCAAGTGCTTAGACACTTCCGTAGGCTTGATAACATTTGAGCCCGACGTCATTATTATTTTTAGAATACTATTTCAGCGCGAGTATTTTTTCAGTGTCGTTACTGGTTTCGATTGTAGTATGCTCCTTGAATCCAATGTCGTCAGTGTTTAGATTTTTAGAACACTATTTTTAAACGCGAGTGCGTTCTCCGAATCCTATGTCGGCAGTGTTATGGCTTGCAATACGCCCCAAAGAAAACAGAACAACGGAATAGGGTTTAAACAATGTATTACTGGAACAACAACGTAAAAAGGTTACAACTGAAAAGAGTAGTAAACGTCACCGAACAGGCGAGGGTTTCTCTGGTGTTAATATTTATTTGCACAAATATACACAAAATGTGGCACAAGGCCAAAAATAGGGGGGGTTAATGTGGGCCTATCTAACATAAAGTTAACTTAACTAAACTCTTTCACCAGAATACCAGAATCACTCTATGGGAATCCTAATTATAACCCGAAAAATGATATATACATGATGTGGGGGGGGCTAAAAATTTTATATACAAAAAGAATGAAATATTTACAATGAAAAAAATAGTAGTTAGTAAAAGAGCCCCCCACTACTAATTATGGCAGATAGAAAGCTTTGTCAGTCGAAAAGACGCAGGTCCACACGAAAACTGACTTTATTAAATAAACACCACAAAAACGACCTGAATCACTGACAAAGCAGTCCATCCGTCACCTAATTGGGGTCGGGAATGGAGGTTATCGAACCTAAGGTGGGGGAAAAAAAAGGGGGGGGGACAAGGGCAAACTAAAAGAGGGACTGGGACGATGAACACATACATACTCTAGCTAAGTTAAAAAATCAAACAATAAAGCCTAACTAACCCATAATAAACTAATCGGTCCGATACTGATGTCTTGTTAGTTCAGGATACCCAAAATCCTTTTTGACCTAAATCAAATCAGAAACGAATTCAAGGCCAGCTCCAGTCACTCTACACAGTCGCGAAGCTTTCACCCACCTTTCGTTGAAATTCACAGGAGTGAGTTTCACCTTCTCCAGCTTAATTCGCATTTTCAACCGATGCTTGAACATGAGAACAAGCTGGGGAGCAGTGAAGGTCTCATCTCCGTAAACCTCCTTCTGTCGTGTCGACCAAATCACGCCTCTCATAACAGCTAGCAAACACAGAAAAACATAACGTTCCTCTTTCTTCATACTCGGCGCCCAATTGCAGCACGGGGAAACCGCATCCAGCACAAAAAAACGCCCGTTCAGTATGCGAACCGTGAAGCTCTCAACTAACTCACATAACGGTCGAACGATAGCGCAGCGGAAGAAAGCATGGCTTAGGTCTTCCTCCCATTCTCCGCATCGGACACAACTAGGTGTCATTGTAAAACACGCTATGAAAAGTTTTTTTGTGAACCCAGAGGGCATCTCGGATTACCAGCCAGGTGAGCGATGCCTCGTAGTTATCGAAACAGCTCAGCCCGGGCGCCCAAGGCCACATCGAGCGACGCTCCTCATTCGTGAAACCGAACTCCTCAATCTTTTCGTCTCGGACAGATCCCCTCACTAAAACCCTATATAGCGCTTTGCGAGACAACAGCCGGGTGTCAGAGAGGCTTTCATTCACCCGTTGAAGGATCTTCAACGCCTGTCGACACTCGCGATAGAAATGGCATTCGTTTCGGGGCCTCCTGCGTGCCTCCCCCTCAGCCGAATGCACATTCTCCAAAGCCGGAAAGGCTTTCTTAGTGTCTTCCGTCCAGAAGACACCGTTCCCTAAGTCAGGTGTACACATTCGGTCTAGGTATATCAGCCTTAGAGTGTGTCTACGTATTTTGATATTCGGCATACCCAGACCGCCTTCAGACGGATGCACGCAACAGATCTCCCGAGCAACCATGGCTTGCTTTCCGCGCCATAAGAACGCGAAAAGAGCACGCACTAGTTCAAGTAGTGAGGACTTCGGGAGTGGAAGCACTGATAGACGGTATAGGATCAGGGGGTAGATATGAGTATTGCATACCTCCGCCCGACCCTTTAAAGTTAGATTTCTCAAAGACCACAAATGAGTTGTGGTCTTGACCGCTTTCAACACTTCCGACCAATTTTTCTCCAGCTGGAGGTCGGGGCCAAACCAGACGCCGAGTAGCTTGCAGGGCCCATCAGTCCAGCCAAAGGGTCCCTGAAGGGGCGTTCCCCTCCAGGCACCAACACGTAAGCCAATAGACTTAACGTGGTTGATTATGGCCCCTGTTACCTGTGCATACCGTCTTGTTTCCATGTCGACGACTCTAATCTCGGCATTGCTCGTTACAAGCACAGTCACGTCGTCGGCATAGGCGGTATACTTTACTGGGGTAGAACCACCTGGCAAAGTAATCCCGCGAAGGACCGGATTCACCCTAAGCTGGCGCAAAAAGGGCTCAAGCGCGATGACATACAGCATGGGTGATAACGGACAACCTTGACGGATAGATCTTGTTAACCTGAAGGGCTTCGATCTCACCCCATTCACCTCCACCATAGCACCGGGGTTAGCATACAAGAGGCGAATCCAAGAGCGAAACTGGGGTCCAAACCCAGCCGAGCAAAGAACAGCCCCTAGGTAACGATGGTCCACCCTATCAAATGCTTTGGACTGATCTAAATTGATCAGCGCGGCTTCTGTGTCGACTTTCTCTATGATCAAGCGTATCGCGTGCAAATTATCTTGAATCGTCCGGCCCTTAACAGAACACGTCTGTTCGGGACTTATGAGACGATGTAAAACAACCTGCAGACGATTTGCTAAGATCTTGGCCAAAATCTTTAACTCTGTGTTTAACATCGTTAAGGGCCGGAAATTGCTAATTCCATCCCCTCCATTTTTATCTTTGCGAAGCAATTTAATGATTCCCCTGGTAAAGTACTGAGGTATAGACCCGTTCCTAAACCAGGAGTTGAAGAGTGTGGCCAGCAAAGGAATAAAAATGGGCGACAGCCTCAAGTACACCTCGTAAGGCAGACCATCAATCCCAGGGGTTCTGTCTAGCCCGACTTGTTTCAGAGCCTCAAGGACTTCTTCCTCTTTTATGCTACCTTCACACGTAGCTGCTTCGGTCGCTTCAAGGCGAGAAAAGTCAGCTAAATACGTGTCAAACTGTTCAATCTCCAGACCGGGATCCATGGTAAAAAGCTCCTGCAAATGAGCTCGAAAACCCTCCAGGATTCCATCATTTGATGTTACGGTTCGTCCGTCCGGCAATGTGACACTGGCGATGTGTCGATCAGTCGCACGTCGACGCTCCTCCGCACGCATTGACGCGGCCATGTTTGTTGCCTCGTTCGGCACTCTTTTTAACCTAGCCCTAACTACTAGACCCTGGTCCTTCCTGTTATCCAGGGAGTCCAGTTCAGCCTTAATTAAAGTATAACTATCACTATCCCCCTCCTCCACCGCCCTTTTTAATCTATCATCTAGTGCCGCTTTCGCTGCTCTAGAACTAAGATTGAGTCGATGACTAAAATCAGCAGCGAAGGACCTAATTACTTGTTTAAGTTTTCCCCACCACTTATTCCCGATAATGGCTCCCGTCAATTCCCTCTGTATTGTTAGTAAAAGCTGTTCCCGGAAGCCCTTCACGTCGAACAACGACGTGTTGAACTTCCAGTAACTAGCCATCCTAGGTTTAACGCTATCTAAGTTTACCCGAACCCGGACTAACCTATGGTCCGAATAAACTATGTTATGAAAACTTGGACAGTCTAAAAGCCCTAAGTCGACTCTCTTAACTAAGAACCGATCGATGTAACTCGAAAGTTGCACCGGATCGGAGCCGCGTCTACCTGTCCAAGTCCAAACTACATCCCCGGGCTTTTCGTTTCGAAATTTATCGACAAGATCAAACTTGTCAATAAAGTCTCGAAACGCCTTAACATCCCGGTTCTGGTTAGTAGCCCTTGAAGTATTACCCCCGCGATCTAAATCGGGATCCAGGACCGCGTTCCAGTCTCCCGCTAAAACTATCCGCCGAGACGAATTCATGAAGGGCTCAATCCCCCGAAAAAAGGAAACCCTCTCGCCATGGCTATTGGGAGCATAAACCCCAATAGATCGAAATGCCACATCCTTTACGGTAACATCCAGCACGTGCACTCTTCCCTCTGGATCAGCATAGACTGGGTCACACGAAGCATCAAGAGTGCGTCTAACTAGCCAGGAAACACCCCTCGAGTGGGAATCAAAATGTGCTGAATAGAGCTGACAGTCTCTAAGCAGCACACCCTGATAATCACTGGGAATGAAGTGCGTTTCCTGTACACAGCATATATCCACCCCGAGGCGTTGAAGGTCGCGTGCAACTCGAAGTTTACGAGAGGCGTCCCTCAACCCTCGGACATTCAAAGTAGCTAACCTTAAAGCCATTGTGATCTATCTAGGGTTGGGTATCCTTAACAAACATGGACGGTGCCAAGACACCGACAGCTGTCCCCAATGATCCTGAGGTCATCTCATTAGTGATGGCCCCATCAGGGGACAGACCACCGATGTCTAGAGGAAATGTTAACTTAATCGCTCTATAAAGTGATGGGTGGATTTTTATGGGGACCCGTCCAACACATAGTTTCTCCATTTTAAATATGTCGGAGTCGCTAAAAAAGGCTGATGGAGGAATGATATTAAAAGCGGAGTTTGCATCCTCCAGCATAGTCCAAACTCCTCTGGCCTCTTCACGACATCTGACCACAGTTAAAAGTCTTTTGGCATTAGGAAAATTTTCTGGGTTTGTAATGTCCAGTTTGCTTATCTGTTTCACCGCGTAGAGGTTTCGGTAGTCTTTTCTAACGTGATTTTTGGATATGGTCTCTATATTAGCCGTGATCTTACACACGTCTTTGCCCTGAAAAAAAAGGGGTCTTTTCTTTTTCTGGTCTTTTTCCACGGAGGGACTTCTTTGTCTTTTCTTTTCAGAAGTAGAAGGGCGAGGTGATGGAGGAGGGGGCATGTCAAT
Source organism: Euprymna scolopes (assembly GCF_053919585.1). Lineage (NCBI taxonomy): Eukaryota > Metazoa > Mollusca > Cephalopoda > Sepiida > Sepiolidae > Euprymna > Euprymna scolopes. The sequence goes on along the minus strand of NC_136492.1, from coordinate 11,414,695 downwards.
TTTCATAGGGGAAGCGGGAGGGGAGTTTTGGGGTGTATTGTTTGGGGAGCAGAATGGAGACGGTTTAGGGGACGGTTTAGGGGTCTTTTTGGATGGGGAGCCTAGGGTTGTCAAATTTGGGTCTCTTTTTGGTACGTTTGCGGGAGAGAGGGGTGGCGCTTTACGGGGTGATCTTTTCTCTTTTGGAGGAGGGGGGGCAGGCTTTTCGGGGAAGAGAGATTCGGGGAAATCTAATATTTTTTCTTTTTCTTTTTCTTTTTTCTTCTCGCTTTGCTTGCGCTTTTCATCAAGCGAGTCCTTTATTTTTAGCAGGGCCTTAAACTTGTTGCCCCCCGGGTCTTTACTGGTCCTAATGTCTAGTATCTGCTCTTTGGTCAGTTTATCCGCATACGTTTTACGAGGCGATTTAGAAAACGGTACCAGTGTCCATTCTCTCTTTTTAGGCGATTCCATCTCAGAGTTGAATTTTTTCTCAAATTCTTCTGTTGTGATTTCTTTAATCACTTCAATTTTTTTGCTTGTAGTTGGCGTTCTAGCCTCAGGTTCGAGGTGCCCAACAATCACCTCTTTAGGGTTTGTTGTGTTTGTCATATTGGTTTTGGTCTTTTTCGGACAAGTGTAGGTTAAGTGACCTACTTCACTACAAATCCAGCAGGTCGGCCTCCTCCCTGTAACCACAATGGGGAGTTTTTCAGCTCCCGCTGCCAGGAAGTAGGGTATTTCGAGGAAAGCTTCTTTGTTCAAAAGGATGTCGAAGGACCAGACTCCGTTGTACTGGTCCACCTCTATACCAGTAATATCACCGAATTTCAGGAGGTAGGCAGCTTGATATTCACCTGGGACCGCCCCTGGCACTTCGAAAATGGAAACAGTCGTTCTCCTCCGTCCTAGGTACTCCATTCTTAAAATGTATTCTTGTGTAATGATTTCTTTTTTAGTTAGTGCGACGCATTCTTCTTCTGTTTTAAAAAGGGCGGCCCAGGTATTGTAGCCTCTGCATTTCGTTACACGATCCGCACGCATTCCTGCCGTTGCCAGTAATTTAGTTACAGTTTCCTTTGTTGACCTGATCAATTTTTTGGTCTTGCGATCTACCACAAAAAGTGAGATCGTTTTCTTGGCAAATTCCTGTAGCCGTGGTGCTTCTAACGTAACTCCTGTCTCTGTAACATATTGCCAACATTTCCTTGCTACCGTTAAAAAGTTGTTAACGTCTATTTTAACTTTGGGTGGTTTTGCCCACCCATTCTTTTGTTCGCCACTTTTGTCCTCTTCCGACGGCACATTTCTGGCGGACGCCATGGCCGACGGGTTAGAGAGGGGGAAAAAAAATTTAAAAAAAATAAGGTAAAAGTCCCGTTCAAAAATAACAGTAGGAAAATAACAACTTTAACAAATAAAACAAATTTAACACGGCAATAACAATAATAATAATAATATGTAAAACAATCGCAGGAAAAATAACAAACCAACGTGACGATAAAAACTCCGGGAGCTCTGGTGTTTAATTAACACCTGGGATCAAAAGGTCTATGGTTTATATAATGGATATAATAGTCCATTTAGAGGTTGATTCACTGACAACAAGTATATATACATATATATATATATATATATATATATATATATATATATATATATACTTATACATAGAGAGATAGAGAGAAAAAAAGAAAGTGAGGATTCGTAATATATTATAATTGTATATTTTATACATTTTTTACTACGAAAATACATGTTATATCTAAATAGAAATCACACAACTGATTTTTAAAGTTCATTGGTAACGTTTTCACTTACGCTTTTTGAAAGGTAAACCATTTTGTAATTTTTTTAGCCTGTTCTTCAACTGTTAAGCATTTTCCTCTGGATCGATAGTGTTCAACAATCTCTCATCTATTAATAAAAAAGAATGGGGCCTTTTTCAGAGGTGGCATTTAAGGATTAAGTGCAGGAACTTCACGTTTCAGATTTACTTGGCACCGTTTCCCGTGCAGCAAAAAAATAATATATATATATATATATATATATATATATATATATATATATATATATATATAATTAATATATCTATATGCATTATATATATTATATATATAAGTATATATAATATAATACATATATAATTAATATCTCTATCTCTATATGCATTATATATATATATATATTCGTATATATTATAATTATATATTTTATACATATTTTACTACAAAAATAGATGTTATATCTAAATAGTTATCGCACAACTGATTTTTTTAAAGTTAATGTTTTCACGTTAGATTTTGGAGGAGTAAACACTTTTGTAATTCTTTTTCATCCAGTTCTACAACTGTTCAGCATTTTCATCTGAATTGATAGTGGCCATCAATCTCGCATCCATTAGTATGCCCAATACCATCACCTAAAAACCAGGACTTCGTAGAGGAAGACTTTTTAAGCCCGTCTAAAAAATATACGAGATTAAACCAGTACCAATGCAACCAGAAATAATAACGATCCAAGATACCCGAGACGAACCCGAAAACAGATCAGAAGACATTTATCCCGGAAAAAACGCACTAGGTGGGTGGTACCCAGGACAAACGCAACCAAGTCCTTCGGGATTCGAAAGTGACAACGAACAAGACAATCGACAAGAAAATATTACGCAGAATTCCCAAATACAAACAGAAATAACAAATACACAGAATTCCCAAATACACAGAAGCCGCCACTGCTTAGACGACGATTACGACCAAGAAAACCAGCCACCACCACCAAGACTGTACAAACTACAACCAGCATTAACTTCGAAAGCACCCCCAAGTTGAAAACACGACCAAGCAACCACCGAAAAAAAGACTACGTCGATCATTATTTTTCTCAATTGACTCTGAATAATATACATAATTATATAACATACAACATATATCGCTATAATATGTGTAAATATATATTTTTTCCTCCGTCCAAAAAAATAAGAAAAAGTTTTTAAACGCACTTCACTACTTGGATTTTTATTAGCATAGAAAACATAATTTGCATGGAAAGCATGGCATGACTTCTTATGTAGTTTCACTGACGGCGAGAGAAAATAAGTGAGATATTAAAACACCGGCGGCGATAACGAAGGCGAAACATTATCAGAGTAAGTACGAACAGGCTGAACTAAAAAAAAAACGGTAAGTGAAATTTACATACTACATTAACGTCACCGATAGTAGATTAACCCCCACCAACCCTCTCTACCCACACACACACACATATATATATGTGTGTGTGTGTGTGTGTGTGTGTGTGTGTGTGTGTGTGTGTGTGTGTGTGTTACTGAAAGTAAAGGTCCTGGATGTGACCTTAAACTATATCCAGTGGTGAGGCCCCAGCTTGCGGGCTTTGGGGGAGTGTGGAGCCACGTATTAATTGTTATTGCTCCCAGGTCAACTCTGACCCGGAGTGGTATTACCTGTTAGGGTCCCAACTATGGGTTGAATAGAAACTGACTTGAAAACAACAAATATATTCTACGAAAAAATATCTTCCAAATCTTTGGATTTGGCATTAAATAACCTGAAAAGGGTTGATATGCCGTAAAACACAAACAACCAACCGACCAACCGGAAGTAATCGTAGCTAATGGAGTCAAAGTTTTCGTCCTTTCTGGGTTGAAATCGGTAAGAATTGTATCCTTCTACACTGGCGAGTGCGTCGGCAGGAAACAGTTGTAATTTTATTCAATAATTTAATATATATTGAGCGTTCTCAATGTAATTACATAGCAATATAGGAAATGAATGACAAAAGTCTATATCTCAAATTTGTGATGCTGACCATCATCCTCCAATCTAGTTGACATTTACAATTCTTGACAGAAACAAATCAATTATTTAAGTTTTTTTTTTTTTTATCAATTAGTAAATCTATTTTGCCCGTAATTTATTGGAGGAAATAGCAGCAATCAAGCCATCAAAAAAGGTGCGTTTCGACATGATTAAAATCCGAAAATTGGAAGAGATGTAACTGAATTTCAAGAAGGCGTAATGGAAACATACAATAAGGTATTTACAGCTTCATTCAGGAGAGAAGTCAGCCCAATTTCGATGTTGAAGCCTGAAAACATTATGCTTTTTGACCGCCATCACGCCAACGAAACGGAATAGGTAACCATTTGCAGATCATTTTTCTTCGTTTTACTCTAACGGCTAATTCTCAAGAAAATTTTTCAACACGCACATAAAAAAATGAACGTTCTTGAATACACACATGAGAATTAACATTTTCGAATGCACACATAAAAATAAACATTTTCGCACAGATCCATAAAATGAAGCTTTTATGAACACCCACATTCAATCTTATGTTTTGTTGATGAAAGTTATTCGAACCATAAATACTTATAGTTTGTTTTGCGTTAAAGGGACTCTTATTTAATACTTTTCTTGAGTTGTTATAAACAAAACAAAACCCTATTGAATTTTATTATCGTCTCCTTATCAGCTCTTTTTACAAAGAACATTATCAACTACGCAACGATGTATTTTACTTACAACGCGGATGAGGTACTCGGTAAAATGCAGTTGTAACCTAAACTCATTTTTTTAAAAAAAATTATGTAACTTCTACTCTGAGCATATACGACAGCTGGTTTACGTCGAAATTCAACGCATGTTAACAAGTTCAAGAGGAGGATACTGGAGTTCGACAAGATACACCTGAAAGTTAAAATAGTAATTTAAATGAGAACAATACTTTTAATGATACACAGTATACTCACTATTATTATTATTATTATTATTATTATTATTATTATTATTATTATTATTATTATTATTAATTTTATAATAATAATAATAATAATAATAATAATAATAATAATATTGGGGAGGTGCTGATGAACTGAGAACAAGTGAGGATGGAAAGGTAGAGGTAGGGTGGTACAAAAGTGTCATACCGATCAAGCAATTGGAACATAATCGTCCGGATTTGGTCGTCATTGACAAGGTTTAAAAAAAAAACCTGGCAGATTATAGATTTCTCAGTACCGTGGGACAGGAATGTGAGAGAGAAGTAGAATGAGAAGTAGAGCAGTTATGCTCCATTGACCTTGGAGATAAGGCATATACACGGGGTTAATACATAAATAATCCCGGTCGTAGGTGGTACACTAGGAGTAGTATCAAGTCGTCTGGAAGGACAAATGAAAAAAACTACAAATCCCCGATATTTTAGGCGGCCTTCAGACCTCTGTAATTATCCACCAACGTCCTTAGGAAAACCCTTGATCTTTGAAGCTCTTGGATTGAAGCCGAAATTAAGGGGAATCCTCTGGAAATGAATCCCATCCCTTTCCAGAGAGACGTTCCTAAACAAAATCAGAATTATTATTATTATTATTATTATTAGTAGTAGTAGTAGTATTATTATTAGTATTATTATTATTATCACCACCATCATCATCGTCTATATATTAATACTGAAGTGCGTTTAACAAACGTACAAGTAGCGGATTTTCCAGATAATGAATTACTCCATCAATAGATCCTATTCATTAAAAAGGTGGATAGAAACTGATATATATATATTTCTAACCATGTTGTTATCTCGGTTGATTATTTCTGGCTTATACCTAAGGCTATGACGACAGCAAATTCTTTTCATTGTTTTGACTCTCGAGTGTGTATCCGTTGATATCTTATATGCTTTTATATAGACTGATGTGGTTCTCGATTGATTAACCGTGTCTGTGTCGGATATATACTCGGCAGTCAAAACAATGTAACGAATAGGCTGTTGTAATTGCCCTAGTGATAATATATTACAGACATTAAATTTGAGTTACGCTAATATATTGGTCGTTGTATGTTATCACACTATATCCTCCATTGTAATAATAAAAAAGATCTCCAATCAACGAAGACACAATAAAAAGAGAAACGTAATTAAAACTTGTCGTGTTCCCTGGAGTCTTCCCAGATTTTCAGTAGCCTCAACCTCTTTCGATATCCTATGCAAAAGAACCTGCATTATAGCAACAGTCACTTACCATTGATTTCTCGTTGGAAGCGACTATGGATCTACACTGGAATTAGGGTGGCAATACGCTTATCCAAGATCCCAGTCCTCTTTGCACGAAGCCATATGAAGTCTGGCTAGTGCTTTCTCTCCTCGGTCTTCCCATCCTCATTGACCCTCATTATTTTGTGTAGTGCCAGTTTATGGTGGCACTGACAAAAAAGGTGGGGATCGTATTTTACAATTATACAGTTTCAGTTGTCATGATTCCATGTGATATTCCTTTGTGGCTTATATCTGTAGCCGTTTCTGTTTCTTATTTTTGCGTGTAAATAATGTATGGTGTTGGTCTCTACGTTCGAGTTTTTTCCTTTTAATCAGCAGTTTTCATTATTGAAACCCGTTGTATATTTTCAGCCATACCTTAGATTCCAATTTCTCCTATTAATTCTTACAAATATTTTTGGTATTGTTCTTAGCACTTCTACCATTATTGGTGCTATCTTGCCTTTCTTCTTTCCCAGATCTCTTAGAGCTTTCTTTCTGGCCAGATATGTGTATTTGCTCTGTTTCCCAGTTTCTTTGATCTTTAATCTGTGGTCTGCTAGACGCAAAAATCTATAATCTGAAAGGAATTTTCCTACTTGTTAACTATTATGTCATCAGATTTTCTTCTTGGAAAGCGTTTATCAGTTTGTATAACCCTGCCCGATAGACTAGTGTGCCTTTTATTTTGCTGTTCTGCTGCAGGCTTGTGTTTGTGCCATTATTGTGTGTGTCCAGAATGCATTTGGTTTTATTATAGCCTTCCCCAGTTGATCGTGCTTATTATTTTTTTTAGCCCGTCTGCGTTCACTTATTATGTGGTTTATTGCTTCGTATCTTTTCCCGCAGAGTCTGCATTTTCTGTTTTCTTGTGTCTTATTAATCCTTACTTTGACCTGGTTGCTTCTAATCCCGTAATCTTGTGAAAATTTTATTAATCATTGAGTTTCCCTGTTTAGGTTTCATTGTTGTAGCGATTTCCAGATGATTTCATACGTCTTTTCTTTTGCAGATCCTTGTGAATCGTCAGTGTATATCTTCCTCTTTCCACGTTGCTTTCCTCGTCTAACGTCTCGTCTCTCTTTTCCATGTTGTTTATTTCTTCCGTATCTATTGCTGTAGTGATTATTCTTTTAATGTTTTGCATTTTGTATTTTTCTATTTTTTTCGTATTATTTACAGTCTTTTATACAGATCATCCCTCTTCCTCCTCCTTTCCTTTTCACATATAGTCGGTCAGTATCACCTTTTGGGTTTAGTGCATTGTGCCTCGTCATGTGTTTCCTGGGCTTCGGGTCCATATTTCTTACTTCTTTTTTAGTCCAGCTTATAAACGGTTCAGCGTATCTGATTGTGACACTGCCCACGGGTTTACTTGTTTTAATTAGGCTTTCACGATATAGTTTTGTTTTCGAGGAGATTTTTCGTCGTTTTGAGGTATTCGTGTCACATTTTTTGTTCATTTCCGTTGCTTTGCTTTTTCCAACGCTCACAAGTATTTGTGGCAATCATGTTCACCTAGTATCTTCATCTTTCTTTGATTAGGTAGAACTATACCCTCTGTTGCTTCCAGTTGTCTCTTACTCATAGTGAGCAGTGCGCACTTTTCCATACCGAATCCCATACAGATGTCCTGGCTAAATATTCTGGTTGGGTTTAGTATTGTTTCTAGTTCTGTCATTGTTTTTGCAAACACTTTCAGTTCATCCATGTGTATTGTGTGGTTCATTCTTTCTTCTGTGTTCTGGAACTTGTATACAATCACCTTAGTGACAGTTAATTTAAAAAAAAATGAATTGCGATGATTACTTATTAAAATTGCTTATCTTATTTACAGATTAAAATACAGGAATAATAATATTAACAATAATAATGCATTCAAAAACGTTGCATAAAATAATTCGTTGAATAAAAAATCGTTGAATTCTAAAAATAAAGAGGTAAACAAAATTAATAACCTAACCTCGTCGTATTAGATTCACCACATATGCTCTGAAAGTGTAAATCCATTTTCATTGAGCTTAATAAACCTTTTCAATTTATAAATAGCCTTGTTGATATATACATTATAAATGTATCTTTGTTATAAGGCAATATATATATGTATATGTATATATATATATAATATACATGTATATTATATATGATATATATATATATATATATATATATATATATATATATATATATATATATATATATATATATATATATATATATTATATGTATATTGTAGATAATATATATTGTTCAGGGGCATCGTAGCTATAATGAACAGTTATGGCGAAATACAATCATTTAGCAGATACTTCTTTTTATTTTGATTTCAAGCTCGGAGTGCCCATCAACTGTCAGTTCAAATCTACATATTCTCGTTGTATATTCTATCAAATTCATTATCTTCCCTGGTATTTTACACATTCTCAGGCAGTCTATTTTCCATGCGTACATGATTCTATCATATTGTTTCTTACAGTATATCCATGCCATGCTAATTTATTTTTTTCTGTTTTTACCCTCTTTCAGCATCCTTTGGTCTTCGTATAATAGGTAATGTGGTCCTCTTTTTCATTTTAAACATGCTTTGTTCTTCTGGGAGCAGGCTCCAGTTACGAAGGGAGTGATACATTTGTTTCCTCAGTTGGGTAGTTAGAATCTACCACATTGTAGGTAAACAGGTGATAGGTCTGTAGTTACTGGGGATGGTCCTTTTTCATGTGTTGTTTTGTACCAGAGTTGTTCTACTTTTGTCATTCGGTCTGATACATGTGCTTCATGTAGGGTTGTGAATTGTTTTAACCAATAGCATGTATTCTGTCATAACCTAGTGTTGTACACTTGACTATTCTTCGTGTAGTTTTCTTGAGAGGTTTTGTTCCTTCTTCGATTTGCCGTGGCTCTACTTTGATGCCTTTCAGCCATTCTGCATTTCTATTATGACCTTTTTGCTCTTCTAATACATGTCTTCGGTAGCGTTGTCCTTCCTGTTTCTAATTGGGAATTTCCCCGATGACCACATTACTACCTTTTCCATCCTGTTGTAGAGTTTTTCATCTGGTTATTTATTTATTATTGGCTTTTACAAGAAGCTTTCACAAAGGTCATCAAAGATCTCATTTAAAACAGCCTGTGATGTTCCCTAGAAACTGAGTGACAACTAGTTTCTCCAGATTTCCAATACTCTCCGCTGTTTCGATAACATTAGCAAATAAATTTGCATTATTGTAACAGCTGCTTGCCATTGATTTCTCGTGGATAGCAGCCATTGGTCTTCACTGGAATTTGAGTGGCAATAAGACTTCCCAAAGGTGCCGGTTCTCTTCACACATACGGCGGATGTCTATTATTATTATTATTATTATTATTATTATTATTATTATTATTATTATTATTATTATTGTTGGTGTTATTGTTATTATTATTATTATTATTTTATTATTATTATTTTTATTGTTATTATTATTGTCATTGTTATTATTATTATTATTGTTATTGCTATTATTATTATTGTTATTATTATTATTGTTATTATTGTTATTGTAATTCTTCTTATTCTAATTCTTCTTTTTCTTCTCCTTCTTCTTCTTATTATCATTATTATGGTTGTTATTGTTATTATTATTATTTTTATTATTTTATTATTATTATTATTGTTATTGTTATTATTATTGTCATTGTTATTATTATTATTATTATTGTTATTGCTATTATTTTATTATTGTTATTATTATTATTGTTATTATTATTGTTATTATTATTGTTATTATTATTATTATTGTTATTATTATTATTGTTATTATTATTGTTATTATTATTGTTATTATTATTATTATTATTGTTATTATTATTATTATTGTTATTATTATTGTTATTATTATTGTTATTATTATTGTAATTCTTCTTATTCTAATTCTTCTTATTGTTATTATTATTATTATTATTATTATTATTATTATTATTATTATTATTATTATTATTATTATTATCAATACCACTACTATGTCACAAAATGAAAAACATAATCCCTGAATGCGTGTTAATGTTCTGTGCATAACGACTATTAACGTGCCCCTTTTCAATTCCAGTTTCTTTTTTATGTAAAGATGTTTTATTTAAATATTGAAACAAAATTCTATATGCCTTTATTAAAAAAAAATATACGTTTAAACGTTATTGCTAATTTCCCTAACATTTCCATTCTATATTTCAACCCCGCTATAAAAATCGGTATCCCTTTTTTAGAACGATACATTTTGTTAAACAACGAGTAAAAAATATAATTTTATTTCACAATCGAAAAATATTTGATAAACTACACAGTATAAATTTTGTAACAGTCGGCGCTAAAATAAAAACGCAGTTTTATCATTTCTCCTGTCCTACTTTCCAGGAAAATTACAAAATCTAATTCTCTATTCATTACAATGGACATTTTTTCGTTGTAGTTCATTTTGTTTAGTGTCCATTTTAGAAAATGGAGAGAACAATAAAATTAAATAATGGATTTATTGAGAATCCTGCTTAATTACGAAGCCAACAAAATAGCGTTTAAATTGGATGTCATGAGCGATGGCGAATGGGATGGAGAATGTAAAACAGTCATTAAACTGAGCAAGAGTTTGTCGTAGTTTTTGTTTTATGGGGGTTGTCTTGATAGTGAAATAAAACGTATGCTTTTAGCTGTTTTTGGATGATGATGGTGATGTCGTTCGAGTTGTGCTTTTTAACCGGTTTACATTAAATTTTTGAAAATAATTCGTATTATTTGGATTCTGCATACTACTGTTCTGTATCCTTAGTGTCAGTTTCCTAGCGTTTCAGTTGATGTAAGCTCCAACCGTCTTCGGGTGTAACTTGTAGAACTCAAGAATGTTTCTATCGGATTAAGGAATTTGGACGGAATTTTGAACACAACTATTTATGTCCTTCTCGGTTTGGTATACTTTCCTTCCGTCAATCATGACTTGAGAGAGATTTTAAGTAATACGTAATTGTAATTTTCGATCGTCCATGGATTGAACCTGCATATTTCAGAAGAATATCACTTTTACAATCGATTTTTCCAAGTACTCTAACCACTGTAGAGTGTGCCCGTGCGGACGAATTCACGAATTCGACAGAAAAATTCGCAAGTTGGTAAACATACACTTTTAGAAGGTCGGAGATTACATGGACCGAAACGTTTTAAAAATGACACCCAAGATAAAAAGTGTAGTCTGAAGAATCCAAATAATACGAATAACCAATCCTCATCCCGAAAAGTAAAAACAAACAAACAAAAAAAAACGTAATATTGGAAATAATTAACTTATAATATTCCAAAAAAAGTAATGGCAGTTCATGGAAGCAGTGACTGGAAGCGGAACTGTTAAACACTTCTTATATAAGAGGTGGATAAAAGGTTAGATAGTAAGAAGGAAGTAGAAGAAGCGATATAATAAAAAAAATCCAAGAGTAAGAAAATTAGTTTTAAGCAGAAATAATAAATAATTAAATAAAAGGGGGAAAAATCAATTATATAATGTTTGTTTTGTTATATACGTGTGTCTTATATACTGTATAGTATTGTTCTTAATTGTTAATGCTCTATCTCGGACCTCTACTTTAACTATCAATATATATATATATATATATATATATATACATATATATAACATGCTTCTACTATCTATCTCTATATATATATTATTTATATATATATATATATATACATATATGTATATTTACCTATGTTTATCTATATAGACATATCCATCTTATTTCTCTATACATAGATTTGTCCATTCAGATGTACACATACACACACATACACACACGCAACACACACACACACACATATATATATACATATATATATGTATATATATATGTGTGCGTATGTATACACATATTTGATTATTAGCGTTTATCTCTCTAGAAGTTTGTTGAACTATATTATTGGGCAAAAACTCGACATCAATCAAAAATGCCGAAAGTCAAAGCAATGTTGGATTTTTTTAAATATTTTATGTGCCAAGAGACGATTAAAATAAACAGTTTAATTTAATAAATGGTAATTGTACAGAATCTTACCCAGACTTTACGCACGTCTCCTCGGCATTGATGGGATCATGGCGTAAACTACCGGATTTCTACAAGCGTCGCGGAATATTAACAACGGACCATTGCTACACTAGGAAAATACTGAAAGAAAAAATAATTGAAATATAATAAATCACCAGAAAAAAAACAACGTCATGCCGTAACAACTTCCGTTTTATTGTTGTAACATCGTTCACAGTAGCCCTAAAGTTGAAGTTGTAATGTGTCATATTCTAAGTGAATATGTCTACATATCTTTTTAGTCGAATACGGCCATGTAATCCCTACAGCAGCCTACCTTTAAAATACTGCTGTAAAGCAGGATTTAGTAATATGGAATAGGATAGTTGTTATGTTGTTTTTGTTTTACGGCATATCAACCCTTTTCAGGTTATTTAATGCCGAATTCAAATATTTTGAAGGAAATTTTTCTAATAGAACATATTTGTTGTTTTACAAGTCGATTTCTGGACCTGTGAGAAATAGCAATTAAAGGGTGGATCCACACACCCCAAAGCACACAAGCTGGATATATTTTAAGGTCATATCCAGGACCAATATTGAATAGGGAACAGAGCGTTACAACCTTGATTGAAGTAAGTGTCCTTAATTATGGGGGTCTACACAGAGCTGAAAAAGAAAAACAGACGAAATATCAAAGTCTGATATAGGATATGAAGAGAAACTAGAATCTCAGGGAGATATAAATTGTCCCAGAGATTAGAAGTGCAACAGGGCTTATGAAGAACTTTAACGCCTATCTTACTAGTATACCTGGTGAACCAAGTGCAAGAGACACCCAGACAATTGCACTTAAGGAGCAAACGAGGATCCTGGAAAGAGCTCTCGGCTGGAGTCGTAAAAAGTGTGTTAATGTTGGAAACTTTTGTGGCTGCCTTGTACCCAGTTTATAACCCAAAAATTACCGCCATTAAAAAAGGGGAAGAATATTCCTTATCTACGCAAAACACCTCCAGAGCACCAATAAAAGCAATTTTCTAGCCTCTCCCTACATCTGTTTTATTAGCATTATTAATTGTTCCAAAATAACGTTAGAAACTGTCTCACAAGGGAAATGAAAACGGTCGGAGCAAAAGAAGCTTATTAATATATAGCTATAAATGAGTGTTTAGCTGTTTTACATCGATCTAAGATCATATTTTAATAAGCTTCTTTCTTAGAACTGCACGCCTGTGGGACTCTGTTCCGTCTGCCTGATTCCTACCGGACTACAACTTGGATGTCTTCAAGTCCAACGTTAACAAATTCCTAATGAACCGCCCCCTTAAGTAAACACTTCATCAAATCTCCACGCTAACGTAATGTACTTGCAATAACTCTTATCCCTGAGTGGCTTCCGGGTCTTGATAAGGTGTGATCACTGTGTAAAAAAAAGTAATGTTCCTAATTCACATTAATTCTAAAGTCTAGGTCTCGATATGCCATATTTTTAGTGCAGTGTTTAAGTATATTCGTGATAGAATAACGCCTGAGTCGATGTTTCCAAGTAAACAAAGTACAGTGAGTGATAAAGAACGATGCGTAGTGAAAGAAGCTTGACAGATTGAGAACATGTACCGTTCAATGCTTATACGTTCGCGTTCGTATTTGCTTTGGATGCTGAATATTTTTAGGTCAGCAGCCAAAATATGATTAAGCATTGACTTCTTTCCAGGAATGTATTGCCACATAAAATTATGGGTTTGCCACGGTCGAGAAAATCGATAAAGTTATTTCGCATCCTACACCTCTATTAGAAGGAAACTTCTTCCCGCCCTGGAGTGAAGAAACTCTTGGGCGGAATTGGGAAAGAATTGCGAGCTTTTAATACCGGTTGCCAGTCAGCTAAGTGCAGTTTCCGAATTAAAACTGCCATACGGCGGGAATTACTCTCTTCTCCCTGACATTACGTTAATCAACATTCAATTTCATCTCTTATTATCTGGCCACGTTGAAGTTTAATCAGAAATGAACTCACATGATGACAGGCGAACGCGCCAAATACAGTTATCAGATGCGACTCTAGCAATAAACCTGTAACTGTAGCGCGGGATTTCGCTTCTGTTGCAAATGTCGATTGATAAATCAGATTTATTATTGCAGCAAATTATTATCCTTATTGATTTACTGTCATCATCGATATAATCTTGACAATTAGAATTAATAAAGAACTCAATTTAAATATGTATTTATGTAAGATTTTCATTAGATAAAAACAACAGGAAATAAATAAATAAATAAATAAATATCTTGGTCGTTTTTTTTCTTTTTAATCAAAGCGTATATATTATCATTTATTTCGACACAACTTAAAATAAAATCTCCCGCTGCCACAGGTCCATTTCAACATGGCGTGCGGTTCTCCTTTTCCCCACCGCTCGCCGGCGGCAGTCAGCCATTTCTCGTTTGCGAATTTACACGTCTATTCTTTTAGACGCTGACGTTATTTGTCTCTTTAAACTGGCATTAGGTAGTCATTTGCTCGCCTGCGTCCATTTCGTTGACGTCGACTTTCTTTCTCTCGCGAACACGTGTTGCATTTCTACTTATTTTTGTCCTCCCACTTCTCGCGCACGCTTTCATAATTTACATATGTGCGTATTTCTGCTAATCTCTTCGCATTCTGACGATCCTTCGCTGCTTTAGACATTTTCCACGAGCTCACGTGCATTGTCACATTTATTTATTCATGGCTATGGTGTCAATGGATCGACACTATTTTTGACTAAAGGACTCCTTTGGATACTACATATATATATCAGTCTACGAGGAAGGGCGAGTATTTCATTCTTTAACATTGCTTAATAATGACACCATGATTGTTAAACTAGTCGGGGATCTGTACTTGATAAACGGTCTCGCAGAAAATGGGGCCATCCGATTGTCATATGTTTGTATTTATCACAATTGGTGGATTTCAGAAATGCAATATAGACGTAGATCACATTAAAAGAACGATATGCGATAAAAATATGTTTACAACTCGTACCAAATCCAGAGAAAAGTGTAGAATTCTTCGGACTATCTTGTACCATTTTTCATAAATCGAGAGTCAGTTTTTGAGTTGCAAAAGAGATTCGATGGAAGACAGAGAATCTGTGAGGGATGATGAGAGATATGGGAGGAGTAAGAAAGTCAGAACACTAGAGTTGATTGGCCAAATAAAGAATTACATGGATAAGACCCGTCGTGTGTCTATAAAACAATAAGTGCACAGCTTAATGTCAGTGTGGGAACTGTATGCATAATAATTCGCGAAGAAAATAATATGCGGAAAATTTGCGTGAAGTGTGTCTCAAGGGGTCTTAGAATAAATCACAGACTATTTTACCAAGATGGCCATCAAGACAATTCCTTTCCTCCACTATAGTCCAGGTCTTGCCTCATGTGACTTTTAGTCATTCTCTTAGCTCAAGGAAAACTTTACATTTGTCGTTACAGGACAACTGAGGAGATCTAAATAGCTGTGACGAGGGTCATTGACACGCCCACAAAGAGGAATTTTAATAGGGTCGTTCAGGAGGTGTTGAAGCGGTTCACCAAATGCATTACAGCCGGGATAGATCACTGCCAAAGAGATTAGTTTCATGTATGTACTATACATAAAAGTATCCATACGAAAACTATCTGGAAACTTATTGAACGCACCTCGTATGTCTGATACAACAAACCCTTACTTGGCCTTTTGGTCAAGATCAAAGTGTAGTATCTGTTCCGGCAGATGCTGCACTTAAGATAATTTGTACCAGTCAATGGAGGGGAAACCCTCTATACTGGGACAATTATTATTTTTGGTAACCAGAGTGACCCCTTTTAGGGGAGCTGGTTTTTACCTCACATTAAAAACGGCCTTGTGCCTAATTTGCTCAGTTGGGGAGCAAATAAATACCATCTGTTCCGGCAGATGCTGCAGGCTATGACTAGCTATGACTAGCTATGACTAGCAAAGACCAGATGTGGGGGCAACCCCACATGCCTGACCTTTAACCAGCTCCCATTTCCCACCTCTCGGGAGCTGGTCCCCTTTTTCCCTTCCCCCTCCCTTCACTCCTCACATTAAAAATTGGCCTTGTGCCTAATTTGCTCGGTGGGGGAGCAAATAAATACCATCTGTTCTTCAGATGCTGCACTTCATTTTCTTGTTCTCTTTCGGTGGAGGAGAAATCCTTCACGACTGAGACAATTTTTATTTTTTTACCTTTTCTCCACATTAAAAAACGACCCTGGTGTCTAACTCTGTCCCGTGGGGAGGCATAGTAAATAGGTACAACAAACCCTTACGAAAACTGGAAATGTTTGAGTTTCTGAATATGATAGATGTTTTGTTTGGGAAAAAAATGTAATATTAAACACTAACATGTAGAATGTAATACTTATACAAGGTTTTAACACATTTAGTATATAAAATGAGAGAGAGTATAGTTCAAAGTTCAGGGGTTTTAAACGCGTTTTCATTCTTGAGGTGGCTTAACAAACTTTCAAATCATGTACCAAGCTGAGTTTTTGCAATTTAAACTTTTTTTACCACAATAGAAAGAACCATTTTTGTGCTTATAGTTTTGAATCCGAAACAGGTAAATAAGATTTGACAAGCGTACGTTGCTTTCAGTTGGTAAGTACTTAAATTGTTATTTCCAGTAAAAGAGCAAACGACAATGTAGAATAGCACGTAAAAGTTGGTTGTCTATTTGAAATGAAAAAAATAGAGGTCGAAAGTGCTATTTTTGAGACCATTTACTTATAATAGACACAAACTCCGACTAGAAGGACAATTCATGACAAACAAAAAGAAGTATAACATTTAAAGAAAATAAAAAAAAACACAACTTTTAATAAACATTTCTTTATATTAAACTAAAACATAAAAAAAAATATTTAAAGTAGTGGCCTTCGTGATGAAAATATACGCATATACTTACATATCATTGTTTAGGGCGATATCGAACTTTTACTCACGAGTGAAACTGAACTGACATTTGTTTATTATTTGAAACGAGATTAAAATTCGTATAATATATACTGTGCCCATTTGTCACATTTTGAAAAGTTCGACTGCTCCGAAGAAAGTATAACGCAGTAAAACATAACAAATTTACAATTAAAAAAAGGCAACATTACTCCGCAACAATCAATCGCAGAAATATTTAGCCCTAAAACGAACATATTTCTTTTTTTTTATAAAGGAGTTTCCATATATTAAGTTAATAGGCCACTCGAGGATGAGGTTTAGGGAGTGTAAAGTAATAAATGGAATAATAACGTAATAATCGTTTGTAGAGGAAATGTGGTAAATTGGATTATATAAGAAGACGGCCCATCAAGAATTTGCTTACCTTAGACTTGAAGATCACCATAGTTTAGTTAGTAAGAAAGCAAAGAAACGGAAGAGAGTCCCACAGGCGTAAAGTTCTAAAAAAGAATCTTTGTTCATGGAATCTACTTTAGGTTTAGGTACTGATAAAGAGTCATTGAAATAATAAATAGTGGTTTAAGCTAAGAAGTGATTTTCGTTAAAGTTTGGCGAGAGGGCCACAGATTAGAGCTCAGAGGAGCACTTTGAATGAAAAACAGTGGAGTAGAACAGGCTCGCAACGTGTCTTTTGTGTGAAAAAATTGCAGAGATGAGAAAAAGGCATCCCCCACTCGACTATGAAGTCTATTTTGAATTCTGTCAAGGCAGGATAAGTTTTTCTAGCAGCTCTTCTCCAGATATGGCAAAAGTACAACATCCTACATACAGGTACAGAATTGCATGACTTGATGTACGTGTTTCATTTCAGATCAGCAGTAAAAAAAATATGCTCAGAACTTTTTTCAAAACATGGAATCTCCCTAGGATGAAAGCCATTAATTTCAATTGATGGTTAACGGGGAAGAGAGCGCTGATGTTCTAAAGAGAGACGCTAGGTTTAGATGCATTAAAAATAACCAGCCGTCTTGTTCCCCATTGTACAATGTGCTCAATACTGAGGAGACGGCATCAGAGAGAACTTAGTCATTTACGGCTTTTGAGCTGTTGCCATAGATCGTAGTGTAATCAGCATAAATATCAACAAAAAATCTTAGGATGTGATTTAAGAGATTAGTGATGCAGATCAGGAAGAGAGTTAAGCTCAAGTAAGACACTGGAGGACTATACCATTAATACTGTGAGCGTCTACTCGTATATACCTATTAGAGAGAAATCATTTAGTAACTGAGAAGATATTTCCAGTTATTCTGTAGCTGGAGATCTTCTGGAGTAGGCTTTTGTGCCATACCATATCAAAGGCCTTTGAAATTTCAACAGCAATTGCTACAGAAAGGAAGCCTCCGTCGAGAGATTCGCTAATCCTATAAGATTTAACCGTGAAGCATAGCGTTAGTTGTAGATCCAGCAGAATGAAAACCTTATTGCATGTCACTAAGGTGGAGGTTATTTTTTCTGAGCTAGTTGAATACTTCTCTATTTAACAATTCCAGTGAATTACTAATGACGCACAGGGGATTATTCGTTTGTAATGAGATGAAGATGTCTGATCACCCGAATTCTTACGTACTGGGGCATACTGATAAGGTTTCTAGAGTGTTACGGAGCAATTCTTAATAAGAAACCGCTTAAACGGCTTTGCAATAATGGGAGCTAATTCTGGTTGAACCTTTTTCAGCACTATATTACGGATTCCGTAAAAGCCAATTGCTTTACTGGAATCAAGGTATTTTATTAGCTTGAAGATATCACGCACGGATGTTAATATGTCGCATGACGTATTTTAAATACAGGAGAACACACGGAGAGGTTACGGCCTTGTTAACAAAAGCTTGTGATGTCTGACTTTTACAAAAAAAAACAAAAAACGAACCAACTATCACAATTTCTTTTTGTTTTACAATATTCTTTTGGATTCGAACGCTAAAACATTACACGTCTAATTAAAATACACGGTTTACAATGAAATACAGTTAAAGTAAGGAGGCAACGTGTTCCAAAATAAAGTACTGAACCAGTTATTTCCATTAAGAAAGCAATGTAGAGTAGATCGTAGAAGTTTTTTGCTTATTTTTAGTGACAAAAGTAGAGGTTGTAGGTGCTATGTATGCGTCTATCAAATGAAAACGACAAAAGAAAAATATATGACGAACAAATAGAATAAATGCCAGTTTAAAAGAACACTTCGATTAAATGTCAAAATAAAACTTAAACTATTCTTCACACCTAACCAGAACAAAAGAAATCATGCAGACAAGTGCTCAAAATGTTGAAAATCTCCGCGCTACTTAGAGCGACATAGATTATCTTTTTTACTCACTACTAAAACTTAACTTGCGTTTGTTTATTATTAGAAACGATAAAATAATTATTATTAGAAACGATAAAAACATCTTTATAATACATACTGTGCAAATTGGCCCCATTTTCAAAATAGCCGACTGTCTCTAAGAAAGTATCACCTAGTTTAACATATCACATTCCTCAATTATATGTTGCAAAAACTGGATACCTTATTGCACAACAATCAATTACAGGAATATTTAGAGCTGAGCGAGTTTATTTACAAGCAACACTGACAATGTATTTCTTTTACAAAGTAAACGAGCAAACTCACACGGTCTTTCAGATTTGTGCGCTAAAAATATTCCCATGTTTAATTTTAACACAGAATTTACAATAACATATAGTTGTAGAAATGGGAAAACATGTTAAAAGAAATACTGAAATGTACAATAGCACGTAAAAGTTTGTTTGTTTATTTTAAGTAACCGAAAATATCAGTTGAAAATTTTAGGTTTAAGATTCTCAAATAAAACGAAAAAAAAAATTACTAGAAAAGAAATTCATGACAAGCAAGTGCAAAAATAACATTATAAACACTTTGGTCGAATGTAAAACTAAAGCTTTCGTGAACCTTCCTTCACACTAAACAAGACACATGCTAATGCGAAATAATGGGCAAAATGTTCAAAATCGACGTATATTTTTACAAATCGTTATTTAGAAGAATATACACTTTTTTCTTTACTCACAAGGGAAAATGAACTTGCGTCTGTTTAAACAAAAGTAATTATTGATGATTACAAAATACTGGAACTTTTTTAACTGTACTCCCTTATTCAAGAAACTTTGAATCGTTGAGCAACGTATTAGAAAAATACGTAACAGAAATTAGATTAAAAAATGAACAAGTTATTTATTTAACCGTGTAATCTTGTGTGCAACCATATCGGCACGTATAATATAAATGCACATAAAATAAAACAGTGCTGAAATTACAGTAGCATATGGTAGAAAATGTACATTGCAGGTTTTATTAAAACGTTTTTTTAATATTTATAAATACTGCTAATACTTGCAAAGTTAACGACATCAATAAATGAAGCATAAGCAGAAAAGAACATTGAGCATCAAATGGATTATATCTTTCACTAGCGGGGGTACCCGGCGTTGCCCGAGTGTTTGTTTCCGGGACGGGGGGGAGTTTTAAAAAATGTTATGGTAGGTAAGTAGGAAGGATCAAACCCGGAGTCATGAGTAAAAGTAAGAAAATTAAATGTGAAAAAAAACCCCCAAAAAAACATCTGCAACGTTAACAGTTCGACCACCAAGAAAAGTCCATTCCAGTTGTTTAGGAAAAAAAAAAAAACACGACTACGGTAGGTCGGCGCGAACGTGAAAATATAATGTGAATTGTCCAGCACGCTAACCAACACGCCACAGAGCACTGCAGCTTAGTTTAGTGATTTTAAATAACTTCACATGAAAGAACTACGAAGCCAAACCGGTGTTCTCTTCTCAACTGTTCCTTGTGAACGATCCCCAAACGGTGTTAAGTGGTGGCAGGAGGAGGAGGAATTTATTAGAGAGAAAATATTTTACCACTTCCATTGATCTTAACCGATTTTGGCCGTGACTTCTCAGCAGAAAAAGTATAGAAATCCAAGATTATCGAGGAATTTTAGAAATAATAAGCCTATAACACACCTCAGATATTGTTCTGCCGTTTGTGCATATTATATTTGCATGAAATATCTTGATTTTTAATCCTATTAGTGTCAAAATCAGACGGGAAAAAATGAGTTCATTTTATATATATATATATATATATATATATATAATAATAATAATAATATATATATATATATATAGAGAGAGAGAGAGAGAGAGAGAGAAGATAGAAGATAACATTAGGCAACCATTTTTTAACGCGTTCAATTCGGTCTATATTTCTGCAAGAGAATTAGCAAGTTTCCCACTGCTGAGTCAGAAAATGACATCCGCTTCTCTTCATCAGGAGAGTTTTTTTTTCTGCTAAGTTGATTTGAAAAAAAGAAATCGGATTTAGTGACAAATCCGATTAGATTTTTATTGAATTCGCAGCTGATTTTTCGACACATGTCATAATAAATATGTTTTATTAAGAGAAAAACATCTTTTGTCAACAACATATACTGGTTACCCGATAAGAAAAGTCGATTATTGTAAACAGCATGGTAAGCATTCATATAGGATAGCTAAAACGTAACTGAAGGGTTGAACATCTTTGTCATTTTATATTAATGATTATTTTTTCTCTATTTCAGATATATTACAGATAACTCTCACCTATTCGTTTAAATATATGTATGTATGTATGTATGTATGTATGTATGCATGTGTGTATGTATGTATGTATGTATGTATGCCCCAAACTTTCGACACAACTATGGATTTTCAGGGGATCGGTATCGTTTAAAAGCGCGACACTCGGATGACAAATATCGAAAAGTTGGCTAAAAACATTAATTCGTTCACCCTTAACTGGTAACTTTTCTACAAGGAGTGGTCGCCTTTTTTGTCGATATTTTCGAAAGTCATCTTCTCTTTTAGATTGACTAGCATTAATTTAAACATTCGTCACTTCATGTTTGGCGATGGGCGCAACAACTAAGACGTTACGTTATTTTCCTCCTTCGCGGTACGGATTCGAGCCTGACTGCTTATTAGAACTTTTTTTTTTTTTTGCTCAACACACACCTCCAAACACCCGGGCAACGCAAGCAACAAGATAAATTAATTATGGATAAGTATCGCATTGTATATCGTTTGCAAGTTGTAAACTTGTTTAACCAAAATCAGTTTTTAATCAAACAGCTTATCGATGGTATTTAATGCAAGAGATAACCAAAGTCACAACAAAATTTGAAACATTGTGCGCTGATTTGGAGTAAACATGATCTTCAAGTAGATATTGCTAAGCTAACTATTATTTGAAATAGCCAATCAAAATGGTATTCCGTAATAATTAAAAGCAATCACAAATAACTTTGCCATTAATTATTTAAGAGTGGACACTTCCATTGTAGGAGAGAAAGCGTTTTTTTATGAGATAAGAAAATTATAGACGAAAATGATAGAAGGTCAGAGCCATGTTAAGCTAGTCTTATCGAACATTTGGAACACGGAGAATTCCTATATAATATAAAGAGTCCGTATGGTAGTATAAATAACATATATATAGCAGGTTTCCTTCAGACTTGAAAGACTATGGATACCCACTGCTTAGGTGCCTGCGTGTGAAAATTACGTGGCAAGAATTGAGCAATCTCAAACAACCCCGCTTGAGCGGCAAGTGGAGGTCCAAGACGACTGGAACCAATGCCGAGATAAGCGGAAAGCACTCACAGCGCCTAGAATTCCCAAATTGTCGTCCATCTGGTACTAGCCAGTTTAAACGTTGCTTTATTTCGGTGATCTGAAGAGAACCGGTGTGTCAACGTGATTATTCCGTAGATATACATACATACATACACACACACACACACACACACACACACATACATATATATATATATATATATATATATATATATATATATATATATATGAATTTACTCGGCTAACATTCATTCTGTATGTAAAATTAAAGAGAAGGGAGGATTTCTGTTTGTTTCTCTTGCAATCCATTTTTTTTTTTCCTGTCGGCGGGTTTATGTCCGAAAGTGCTGTTCGAGTGTAAAAAGAAATTTGCTGCAGTCGCGACGTTTAAGTTTTATAAAATTCGAAAGCATTCGCGACTGCGGAAAATTTCTTTCCCGACTCGAACTGAACCTTCGAACATTAGCCCGACCACCCACCCCAAAAAATGAATTGCAAGAAAAATAAACAGGATCTGTCAATGCTCTTCTATCAAACATGCATGCATAAATAAATTTATATATATATATATATATATATATATATATATATATATATATATATATATATATATATATATGTATATGTATATGTATATATATATATATATATACATATATACATAGATTTAAATTTAAATGAATGCGATCACCAACGAGTGGTACGTATTTCAAAAAATTATTTGATTACTCCATATTCTTACTTTTAATTCTTTAAATTGAATTAAAAAAAACGGAATAATGAAATAATTTTTAAAAAATACATACCAATTGATGGTGACCTCATTCCTTTAAATATACATCTTTCTCTCGTTGGAATCTCTTCACCCGTTTGATAATATATATATATATATATATATATATATATATATATATATATATATGTATATATGCACATATATATATACATATGCACACACATATGTGTATATATATACATGTATATATATATATATATATATATATATACATACAACAACAAATCTATATTTACATATATATATATATTTCTGTAGAAATATACGTTCTTATTATATATCACTCTTTATTTAAGTCGCTCAATTATAGTTATAGAGAATAAATGACAAAAAGTTATATTCCAATTTCATGATGTTGACCATCTTATCATTTATTCCTTTAATTCAGTTGAATTATACAATTCTTGAAACTATCTGTTTCGTAGCGCAAAATCAATCACTTAATTATTATATCAATCAGTGAATCTATTATGACCTTAACTCATCCAAAGAATAGCAACAATCAATCCGTTAAAAGGAATGCAAATGTAATTTGACATGATTAAAAGTCGAAAAAACGAAGAGAAGCTGCAAATACATTTTTTTATTTTTCCATTACGTTATATTAAATTCTATATGGCGTAATGGAAAAATATATAAGTCTCTACAGCTTCTCTTCCAATTTTCGAATTTTTACCATGTCAAATCACATACTAATTCCGACGGATTGATTGTATAATATAGTGAAAATCATGAAGTTTTGAATATAACGTTTTGTCATTTCTTCTCACCCTCTCTCTCTCTCTCTCTCTCTCTTTCTCTCTCTCTATCTGTATATATATATGTATATATATGTATGTATGTATGTATATATATATATGAATGCTACTGGTACCATGTAACCCAGTACTACCTGCCTCATGGTCGGGTCACCGACGACTAAACTGGTTTCCCCACCAGACTTGTTTGGTGAGGAGGGTGGCTAGTCTCCCTGAAGGATTAAAAAACAAAACCTTCCAAAGGGCGAATGAACCCTTTTTGGGGGGCAACGGCCAACTAGCACCGTGTGTGTTTGTGTGTATGTATATGTGTGTTGGGGTGGAGAGGGCTCCCGTAAGCCATGGTGAAGGCAACCTTTCTAGGAGAAGCTAATCTCTGATTTAAAAAACCATAAAGCGGGAGACCAGTACCCGCATTAAGCTGGTCGGCAGTTTAACTTGCTGCTGGCTATCTTGCTCTTGCTTGTTGCTGGATCTCAACATTTTGAAGTGAGAGAGAGAGAGACTTAGCTGTCGTACAAAGCTTATACTCTGTAACATCATCTGTATATAGATACTCCCTCAGACTATTAAAATGGACCTGTGGCGATGAAAGTCATTTTGGGGCTCATGGACTTTTAAGTGTCTGAAGGAGTGGCATTCGTCTGACAAGATGTTGCAATCATTATCATGTATATGAATGTATAATGTACATTTTAAGCTTATATGAATGGACTATTAAAATAAAGGATTCGATCCGAATAACAGAACGCCAGGAGGCGTTTAAGGAAAACGTCACATCAGAATTATTTGTTCTGAACTACAATCTATAACTTATGAACTCGCCTTGGCCTTCGGGCCAAGATCAAAGTGTAGACTGCTCCTCTGAGGATGAATCCGCAAGTGAGAGGGAGAGGAACTCAACCTCACCTCTCCCCGGTTCATTCGAAAGAATGAAAAAGAAAAAAAAAAGAAGAAAAGAGGAAGAAAAGGTGGCCCCCACTCCCTGTGAACATACACCACCCCTAACAACAAAATCCACTTCCACCCCCAAACCACACACTGCACCAACACCAGACACTGCACCAACACCAGACAACGCACCAACACCAGACACCGCACCAACACCAACACCAGACACCGCACCAACACCAAACACCGCACCAATACCAGACACCACACCAACACCAACACCAACACCAGGCACCACACAAACACCCGTCCCCACACCAAGGCAAACTGAGCCACTACCCCAAAAAGAAAATGAAAAGAATGAACCGAGGGAGAGGAGAGACTCATCTGCCTCTTGCAGACCAAAGGTCCTTGCCCCTGAGGAGCTATGTAATGTAGACCCTCTATCTGTGGCCACAGACATTTCCCATCGGCAGAGGAAAAACTTAAAACCTCTGCTCGATTACAAACAGATAGAGGGGAAAGATGTAAATATCCCCTCAAATTTCCCGGACGCCCCACTCCTAATAACTTTTGTCAGAACTCCAGAGGCCTGCAAGACCAACTTGTGGACAAGGCTACAGGCCGCTGAAGGGGCGTTTCCGGGAATTGAACTGGTGAAAAAAAATGACTCTTCTCTTGATGAACTGTCAAAACAATGCAAGGGAAGGGTCCCCGTGTTGGTCCATCCGTCACTCTATAGGGCCCTTAAATTGACTTACCCTTTGGATGTCGGCGGCATTGTGAGAGAAGGTCAGGACATGAAAAACCTGACCACCTTGAGCATTGCACACAACGTCGGTGTCCTTTCCCCGGCTGACTTCGGAGCTGAGTGTAACACACCTTAAGGTAGGTACCATGGCTTTGAATTTGGCTAGTCTGAATGCGAGGGGCTTGAGATCATCGGGCCGGGCGGCTCGCCTCCGGCACGACCTCTTGTCCCTGGGAGTGGATGTTGCTGCGATTCAGGAGACGCATTTCGTTTCCTCTGTGGACTGTCAGGTGCTGGCCCGAGACTTTGAGGTTTTCTCAGCATATGGCAGCCCGCGGGGGAAGGGAGTTTCCGTGCTGGTTAAACGTACCCTGTCGGTGACGGTCGACGTTGTCCATAGAGATGCGGTGGGTAGGCTGGTTGTGGCCGATGTTGCCGTAAAAGATTCTGTGTTTCGGGTGATTGCGGTTCATGCGCCCAGCACCGCTCGTGAGAGGGTCTCATTCTTCAGTCAGCTTGACGCGTTTGTAGATTGTCGGAAGCGGGTAGTGCTAATGGGGGATTGGAATTCCATCTTAGACCCCGACATAGATAAGGTAGGAGGCGGAGCTAGAGGATCGGAGAGGTGCGAGTCCAGCCTGGCTGATCTGATGGCTAGATGCGGTCTGGTCGACAGGTTTCGGTTCGAGCATCCAGGGCGGGAGATGTGGACGTGGACCAATAGTGTTTCCTCCTATCCAAATACCTATTTGGACAGGATGTTAGTTAGGAGAGGCGAAGTAGATTTCTTATCTTGTCCCACGTTCACGTGGCTAGGCCAGACGGACCATAAATTAGTTATGGCCCGGCTGAAGCTAGGAAATAGGCCTAAGTTAGCGGTGTACTGGAAGTTAAACACCTCCCTTCTGGAGATACAAGACTTCCAAGATCAGTTAAGAGAATTGATTAAAAAGGCACTAGTGGGGGCGGTTACCGGGAGTAAGTGGTGGTTAGGTCTCAAAGCCAAGATCAGAAGCTTCTCCGTCAAGTATGCCCAGCGCCTCGCACTAGATAAGGCCAAGACGAAGAAGAAGCTAGAGCAGAAACTAGCCCAGGCTACGTGGGAGGGTGATAGGGTTAGTCAGGAACTAGCTAAGCAGGACCTTCTACGCGAGACTAGCGAGCGTTACGAAGGCCAAGTAGTTAGAGCTAGGCTTAGAAAGATAGGCAACGAAGCAGTCAATTCTGATGCAGACGTGCGCCGTGAGGTTTCTAGGCGTGGCTCGGAAAAATACATTGCAAAAATCAAACATCCGAATGGACGCACCCTGGAATCGACTCGGGAGATCTGCGAGGGGTTTCGAGAACATTTCGAGGAGCGTTTTACGCAGCAGCCCGATCTCCCGGTCCTTGAGTTTAGCGACTATTTGGCCGACTCTCCCCGCCTCGAGGCGGCTAGAGCGGCTGGTTGCGAGGGCCGGGTGACGGAGCAGGAGGTCTTTACTGCGCTGAAGC
Source organism: Euprymna scolopes (assembly GCF_053919585.1). NCBI lineage: Eukaryota > Metazoa > Mollusca > Cephalopoda > Sepiida > Sepiolidae > Euprymna > Euprymna scolopes. The sequence continues at coordinate 11,387,279 of NC_136492.1, read as the reverse complement.
AGGTCAGCTGTGACAGATCGCCAGGACTTGATGGTCTGCCATACGAACTGTACTTGAGGCTGTCGCCCATGTTTCTGCCTCTTCTGACGGATATGTTCAACCATTGGTTTGCTCAGGGATCCATCCCAGGGCAGGTGATCAAGGGAGTGATCACATTGCTGAAGAAAGGTGACGGGCATGGAGGGGAAGAGTTAGACGACTACAGGCCCATAACTCTGCTAAACACCTTTTGGCCAAGGTCCTGTCGAATCGGCTGCAGGTTGTTATCGACGAGTTGGTTGAACCGGAACAGAACTACGCTGTGAAGGGGAGATCGATTCAGAACAACTTGCACCTGATCCGCATGATCCTAGAGGGGGGAATAGATGACGACACGGAAGCCGCGCTGATTAAGTTAGATCAGTCCAAAGCTTTCGATAGGGTCGACCATCGTTTCTTGGCATCTGTCTTAGAGGCCGCCGGTTTTAAACCGGACTTTTGCAAGTGGATCTCCATAATGTATCGACAGCCCATGGCTGTCGTGCAAGTCAACGGAAAGCGCTCGAAACCCTTTGTTATCTCTCGGTCGGTTCGTCAGGGTTGTCCGCTGTCGCCCCTGCTTTATGTCCTGGCTTTGGAGCCTCTTCTCCGCAAGCTGAGACATGGGGAGGCAAATTCGGACCTGCGCGGAATGGCTCTGCCTGGCGGCTCAGCTGCCAAGGTATCCGCGTTCGCCGATGATGTCACGATCTTCGTGTCGGGCTTCAGAGACATTGAGGTCGTGTCGGAGGCACTCACACAGTACGAAAGAATTACAGGGGCCAAGATAAACCGCAACAAGTCGGTAGGACTGCGGTTGGGCGCATGGAGTGGCAACGCAAACCTCCCTGCGCCCTTCAGCTGGACAGATGGCCCGGTCCGGATCCTCGGCGTGTGGTTCGGACCGGGTCTCCAGCTTGACAAGAATTGGTTGGAGGTACGGTCAAAGGTGGAGGCTGCAGTCAATTCGTGGCTTCCTAGGAAACTTTCCTTAAAGGGTAGAGCTGACGCGTGCGCCACTTACGTCTTTCCTCTCATCCTTTACCGACTGGCCGTACTTCCCCTGCCTGCACAACACCTAAAAGCTCTTGTCGAACTCTTGTCCTCGCTCCTTTGGGACAGAGGAAGACACTGGGTGAGCAGACAGGTCTGTATTCAACGTCCGTGTGAAGGAGGCTTGGGAATGCCGGACTTGAAGTGTCATCGAGATGCTGAGAGGCTGGCCTTCCTGACCAACCGTGGCACCCCGTGGTTACTGCCGCCTTCCCCGACCTCGTTCTCGACCCTTCCATCGAGAGCCGTCGCAGGCCGCGGGGAGAATCTGCCTACATGAAAGAGTGCCGAGCCGCGCTAAAACGACTACCAAGGTCCAGTGACCTTGTGACTGCTACCCGTAGGGAACTCCACAGGGATCTAGTTAAGGGGGCCGCGGACGACCCGCTATGCGCGTGTTTGGGGTGGCAGCAGAGTGAGATCCGCTCCGCGTGGAGCTGGGCGCCAGGTTCGAGTCATCTGAACAATTCGGAGTTCTCTCTGACCTGGCGATTGGCCCGAAATGCACTTCCACTCAACAACATACAATGCAGTTCTGGGTTTCTGGAGTCGCCTGATTGTCCCCGTTGTGGGACAACGGCCGTGGAAACTACGGATCACGCTTTCTTCGATTGCCGCGAACTCCGCCAGTACTGGTCGTATGTCAGTGGGGTGACGGCTCGCATCGATCCTGAGCATCCTCGCCCAATTACTGTATCCAATGTTGTGGACAACGTGAGACCGCCGTGGGACCGGGAAAGACAAATGGTCTACGTTACGATCCTGGCCGTGGCGAGAATGGTGATTTGGACGTCGCGTCTGCAAGGTTGCCGGGGGGGTGTTGTCTTTTTCTGATGAAGATCTGATCGCGTTCTTTAAACACTAACTACGGGTGAAGATCAGATGTGATAGAAGAAGGCTGCATCGCGCGGCATTTGACAGAAGATGGATACATGTGGCAAGTCTGTGTGTACGAAGAGGAGCCAAATTTGAATACGTGTTCCCCGCCTAGGTGTGGAACGCGCAGTTCTTTAAAGTTAAATTAAACAAGTACTCTCTCAGCTAGCTGAGTGTGTGTTCCATCCCTCCCCGATTAGGAAGCCTCCAAGATCCCCATCCCCTCTTACCTGCAATTTTTGTTTTCACCCCTTCCTCTAAATTTTACCCATCTTGGAGAAAAAGAAATACAAACTAACCTCCATCCCTTACCCCAAAACATTTTCTTTTCTCCATTCACCCCCATCTAGAGGGCATCCCCACCTAGAGACTGACCCGCAGAAGCGAGGTTCCTTTTACAAACCTAGTGGAACGGGCAGTCTATCAACTAGACGGGGTTGGGAGGGTCCTACTAATCACCTTTTGTTTTTTCTTCCCCCTCCCTCGACACAAATGAATTATTGTTACCATTTTATTGTTATCTTTTTTGTTTTTACACGTCAATAAAAAATGTTTTAAAAATTGGGAGTTACTAGGACGTCCCCCAATATGAAAGGGTGAATGCGGTATTATGGTGAAAGAAGATACTAGCTGGGAGAAACTTTTGACTTTGTTTAGTTCTGGAGTGACAAGGATGACCAACGACCCACAAAATTCCCCCCTTTTGAGTTGGCCATGTGCCTAAGTTTTTTGTTCACCGTTAATTTTACTGTATTTTTAACATGAATAAAAGATTTAATATCTCAAAGTGTAGTATCTGTTCCGGCAGATGCTGCACTTAAGATAATTTGTACCAGTCAATGGAGGGGAGACCCTCTATACTGGGACAATTATTATTTTTGGTAACCAGAGTGGCCCCTTTTTGCCTACTTTTAGGGGAGCTGGTTTTTACCTCACATTAAAAACGGCCTTGTGCCTAATTTGCTCAGTGGGGGAGCAAATAAACACCATCTGTTCCGGCAGATGCTGCTAGCTATGACTAGCAAAGACCAGATGTGGGGGCAACCCCACATGCCTGACCTTTAACCAGCTCCCATTTCCCACCTCTCGGGAGCTGGTCCCCTTTTTCCCTTCCCCCTCCCTTCACTCCTCACATTAAAAATTGGCCTTGTGCCTAATTTGCTCGGTGGGGGAGCAAATAAATACCATCTGTTCCGGCAGATGCTGCACTTAAGATAATTTGTACCAGTCAATGGAGGGGAAACCCTCTATACTGGGAAAATTATTATTTTTGGTAACCAGAGTGCCCCCTTTTTGCCTACTTTTAGGGGAGCTGGTTTTTACCTCACATTAAAAACGGCCTTGTGCCTAATTTGCTCAGTGGGGAAGCAAATAAATACCATCTGTTCCGGCAGATACTGCAAGCTATGACTAGCTATGACTAGCAAAGACCAGATGTCGGGGCAACCCCACATGCCTGACCTTTAACCAGCTCCCATTTCCCACCTCTCGGGAGCTGGTCCCCTTTTCCTCTTCCCCCTCCCTTCACTCCTCACATTAAAAATCGGCCTTGTGCCTAATTTGCTCGGTGGGGGAGCAAATAAATACCATCTGTTCTGGCAGATACTGCAAGCTATGACTAGCTATGACTAGCTATGACTAGCAAAGATCAGATGTGGGGGCAACCCCACATGCCTGACCTTTAACCAGCTCCCATTTCCCACCTCTCGGGAGCTGGTCCCCTTTTTCCCTTCCCCCTCCCTTCACTCCTCACATTAAAAATCGGCCTTGTGCCTAATTTGCTCGGTGGGGGAGCAAATAAATACCATCTGTTCCGGCAGATACTGCAAGCTATGACTAGCTATGACTAGCAAAGACCAGATGTGGGGGCAACCCCACATGCCTGACCTTTAACCAGCTCCCATTTCCCACCTCTCGGGAGCTGGTCCCCTTTTTCCCTTCCCCCTCCCTTCACTCCTCACATTAAAAATTGGCCTTGTGCCTAATTTGCTCGGTGGGGGAGCAAATAAATACCATCTGTTCCGGCAGATGCTGCAAGCTATGACTAGCTATGACTAGCAAAGACCAGATGTGGGGGCAACCCCACATGCCTGACCTTTAACCAGCCCCCATTTCCCACCTCTCGGGAGCTTGTCCCCTTTTTCCCTTCCCCCTCCCTTCACTCCTCACATTAAAAATCGGCCTTGTGCCTAATTTTTTCGGTGGGGGAGCAAATAAATACCATCTGTTCCGGCAGATACTGCAAGCAAAGACCAGGTATGTGGGGTCAACCCACATACCTGACCTTTAACCAGCTCCCATTTCCCATCTCTCGGGAGCTGGTCCGCTTTTTCCCTTCCCCCTCCCTTCACTCCTCACATTAAAAAGAGGCCTTGTGCCTAATTTTCTCGATGGGGGAGCAAATAAATACCATCTGTTCTTCAGATGCTGCACTTCTATTTCTTGTTCTCTTTCGGTGGAGGAGAAATCCTACACGACTGAGACAATTTTTATTTTTGTACCTCTTCTCCACGTTAAAAAACGACCCTGGTGTCTAACTCTGTCCCGTGGGGAGGCGTAGTAAATAGGTACAATCTATAACTTATTCTTTCTGGTGCTAGTTGTAATAATACTAGATCCTTGATATTAAGTGAAATAGAATAAGACTCGGTTCATTCTATAAGATATAGTTTGTAACAACTTACAGAAAATAAACCCTAAAAAATCGAATAATAAACATTGGGTATTATTATAATTGCATTCCCCAAATGGCATTGTCTTGTTCATAGTAAACACATTGTGTTGAAAACTTACTACACACCGCTGCTAACTTATAGCTCACAAAATGGATTATCAACGCATAGCATAAACAGGCTACAGAGTTATAAAAACGTCCTCATCAATTAGAATTATAAAATGTTTCTATCTTTAGTAATTAGTCACACTTACCTATTTATTAAATTGCTTTAAAAATTTTCTAACTTGTTGTAAACACAATAACTGTTATACACAGTAGAACCGTCATACACAGTTAATCGCCGTATGGTGGGAACAAAGTTAAACTTTATAGAGTGTATACTAAAAATTAGTAACAAAAATACAGTACAGTATATAATACACATGCATATAACCAAACAAAATTATGAACACCGTTAGGCGGGGCCAATACTGTAACAAGGGACCGGGAAAAACATCGTATTCCACATCGTAACATTAAAAATGTACCCAGAGCCCACCGTATCCAGGGTTTCTAATGTACTCACTGAGGTAGAATAAAAATGAAACCAGTAACCTTATTGAAGTAATACACCGAGAAATAATAAAAATTAGTCTGACGAGCATATCTTACATATACATAAAATATAAAAAAAAAATCTAATTTTCTAAAATTCCTGGATGGGTATGCAGTCTTTGATGCAGTAGTTATGAACGGTGAATAGTTGGTTTGTCTTGTAAACTTTAAGAATCGATTGGAAAAATGACTTCATATCGGTCACTATTGGATTTAAAGAACGAACATCCCCATGAGAAGCTAGTTGTATTGGACAGTTACTTTAACGTAATACACACATTAACATAGGTATTTATATGAAGAGGCCCAACACGTTGTATACTATATCGTTAAGGTGACAAACACAAGGAATATCGAAGAAATTCATCTCTTTGTTTTATGTTTGGAGAGTAGGTCTATATGTCTCAATCTCTGGACATGCTTGACTTCAACCACGTCTCTAACGTGATCGTGAAATTCGCAAACTTGGTCTGATTATCGCGAACATAACTGTCCATCTGCGCAGATGGACGTCTTTTTATATATTATTCTTTTCATCTCCGCCGTGACGCCACTTCGCACACGGTTGTACATTTGTATACAGCGGCCATACGTACTCTCTTGATATATTGACAGCAAAGGCATCTTCTCTAACATTCAATTCTTGAACAAAGCCTGGCTAACTGTGATATACCATGCATATGCATTTATCTGGCTCAGTTTATGTTTTTTCTTTGAATTTTTTTCATGTAAACAGATTCTTGAATGAACGTAACAGTTTTCGTATGTATTATTTTCGCACATCCGTTGTAGCTTAGATGAAACGAACGTAATTAACGTATAATAAAATATTTATTATTCTGTCAAGTATTTTCAGTGTAAAATTGAAATATCACGACTTGCCTTGCCAGAACTAATGCGCACGATGAGAGTTTAAACGTGCAGTTAAAAAGGCAAGGTATGTAGCTACCGATAAAATATGCAAAAATATCTCAGGTATATAAAAATGAACCAAAAAAAGCAATGATCTATCTTCTGTAACGTCTTCGCAAACAATGTTTAAGAACAAAATAAAAAAATAGCGTTAGATTATTTCCAGCACACAAGAAGCAATATATATATATTCGTAAAGTGATATCGGTATCCTTTTGAAGCTCTAAAATATTGAAAGTTTCATATATATATATTAGTAAAGTGATATCGGTATCCTTTTGAAGCTCTAAAATATTGAAAGTTTCATATATATATATTCGTAAAGTGATATCGGTATCCTTTTGAAGCTCTAAAATATTGAAAGTTTCATATATATATATTCGTAAAGTGATATCGGTATCCTTTTGAAGCTCTAAAATATTAAAAGTTTCATATATATATATTCGTAAAGTGATATCGGTATCCTTTTGAAGCTCTAAAATATTGAAAGTTTCATATATATATATATATTCGTAAAGTGAGATCGGTATCCTTTTGAAGCTCTAAAATATTGAATGTTTCATATATATATATATATATATATATATATATATATATATATATATATATATATATATATATATTCGTAAAGTGATATCGGTATCCTTTTGAAGCTCTAAAATATTGAAAGTTTCATATATATATATTCGTAAAGTGATATCGGTATCCTTTTGAAGCTCTAAAATATTGAAAGTTTCATATATATATATATATATATATATATATATATATATATATATATATATATTCGTAAAGTGATATCGGTATCCTTTTGAAGCTCTAAAATATTGAAAGTTTCATATATATATATTCGTAAAGTGAGATCGGTATCCTTTTGAAGCTCTAAAATATTGAAAGTTTCATATATATATATATTCGTAAAGTGAGATCGGTATCCTTTTGAAGCTCTAAAATATTGAAAGTTTCATATATATATATATATATATATATATATATATATATATATATATTCGTAAAGTGATATCGGTATCCTTTTGAAGCTCTAAAATATTGAAAGTTTCATATATATATATTCGTAAAGTGATATCGGTATCCTTTTGAAGCTCTAAAATATTGAAAGTTTCATATATATATATATATATATATATATATATATATATATATATTCGTAAAGTGATATCGGTATCCTTTTGAAGCTCTAAAATATTGAAAGTTTCATATATATATATTCGTAAAGTGAGATCGGTATCCTTTTGAAGCTCTAAAATATTGAAAGTTTCATATATATATATATATATATATATATATATATATATATATATATATATATATATATATATATTCGTAAAGTGATATCGGTATCCTTTTGAAGCTCTAAAATATTGAAAGTTTCATATATATATATTCGTAAAGTGATATCGGTATCCTTTTGAAGCTCTAAAATATTGAAAGTTTCATATATATATATTCGTAAAGTGATATCGGTATCCTTTTGAAGCTCTAAAATATTAAAAAAATCGCCAAAAACATTAATTCCGTCACCCTCAACTGGGCACTTTTCTACCAGAAGGAATCGCTTTTTTCGCTGATATTTTCGTATTTGAATTCATCGTAAATATAATTGTAAAATCTGTAAATCTTCTGCTCAATTATATTACGTATAAAACCTCTGATTTACCCGCTAATCCCTTGCAGTGCTTTCCCTGACACGCCATTTAATAGAAAATAAGCCAGCTATAATTACGGGTATGATTTTTTTTCTGCAAAATTGGATATCAATTGCTAACATTAAAGGAACAACCGCAGATCTCGACGCAAGGCATCTGCATTATAAGAGATAGAATGTTCTATAAGTAGGCGTGATCATTTCGGATGGGTTTTAGTAGAGTGAATTATAGATATGAGATATAGTGTAATCAAAAAGGATAGTTGACCTCGTTGAATGTAAGATACTTTACTGAACGAAAGTGTGTTTTTTTTATTTACGAACCATAAATACATTCTTATTCTTTTGCACGGCTTGCTGAAGGGTGGTCTTCACTATTTAACAGTGGAACTACACTTCAACTCTCTCTCGAACCCACACGCTGTCTTCTACCGTCGCACTGGAACAAGCAATAAAAAGGAAAGAATTAAAAACTGGACCCGGCTTCTTCTTTTAGGTGCAAATATAATACATTAAAACGTGGTTTCTATTTCTTGTTATTATCTTGCAAAAACTTTTTTTTCGCACACATGTGCTTTTTTTAAATTCTTTCTCTTCGGTGTCGCGCAAACCGTTAGTCATAAGCTTCACATGTCCATATTGCCTGGCAAGCCACTTTACTTCACCTCTTGACACCTGGTGTATTTCCCCCCTTTCCTGTGATATTTTCTATATTTATAAAAAGTTTCATTACCATTTGGAAGCTTGAAATGCACAAACTTACGGTTTCAAATGTGTATTGTAAGGCGTTGCGTGGCACTGTATGTGTTTGATATTTTTTTGTAAAAAAAGAAATGTTACACGTGATATTAAATCGAAGTTTAATTGTATGAATAAGAAGATATTTAGAAGACGTGCTGGACTATGTCTGCTACCAAAGAGCTCTTCCTCGCTCGTTACTACTGAAAGAATAATGAAACATCAAATGTTAACTAATACTAATTAATGCGATGATGTTAGTCATCAGCTCGTGAAAAATCTAGTAAGCATTTACACATGTTTGCGTTTTAAGATACTTCGTGACAGCCTACTATATAACCACGTACAAGTTAAATTTATAAACAAACTGTTTGTGTCTGTTTGTATGCCTCCATTTTTTAAAGTGCACCTTCTCTAAACACGCCCTGTCGCAACCCGGCATAAAGCAAATAAAACATTGCCTTTTTGTGATGCGCGCTTTTGTTGATGTTTAGCCGATAACGATCGCTGCTAAAGGATATAAATTGAAAATAAAATAGAACTTGGCATGCTTAAGTCCAATTAACTTGCACGTGTACATGTGCGCAAATATACGCTCATAGGTTAAAGTTGGTTCACTTAAAATTAGTTCGTATAGGTTTGATGATAGCTCAACTGGTAAAGACCAAGGATTGACCGCTAAATGTTATGCTTTCGAGTCTAGCTGATGGCAAACAAGTCATATTTACTTTACAGAGCAGTACTATATGATAATCTAAAGATAATTTTCGGTATAATAATAAATACGAAATCTCCCTAAATTAAATTATCATGTTTAAGAGTATTTTATGAACCGGCGCTCTGCTATTGGAATATAAATATTTCATCGTGAAGACTGTTGTTTTTCAATATTAGATTTGATACTGACGTGATTTTAGTCATTAGCAAGTTCATAATCCAGTAAGCACTTAGACTTGCTGGCGTTCAATTACGTTGCCAAGATCGGTGGGAAAATGGTTGCGTCATTCTACCGCTCCAATAAGTATCTAAGTGCCGATGTATCAGAGCCAGGTATCCCTTAAACTGTATTCTTGCCAAATCTGATAGAATTCAAACCCGATTCGAATCTTACTATGCTGATGCCCTTTTCTCTATCATTGGGTTTTATGGCAAATGTTCGAGTGAACTTTAATCTATGGTATTTCCTTGCCAAACTGTCAAAAAGAAATACTGGACTAACTTCAACTACTATATACAATCTCCCCCAATCTCTATTTGTGCCTTAATCTAAACGAAGATTCCGTGAGCAAGACATATTTTTCAGAAGTTCCCAGCTGTGAATACTGTTCCGCTGACATGCTTTCCGGTTGAATACAACACGGTAACCTTCAAATCCAATGTAAACAAGTTTTTGTTTAGCTGTCCCCATAAATAACCAAATTAAACTCAGTTTATACCATTAATTATAACTATATTATTACCTTACATTCATTAACTCTTACCCTCGAGTGACCGTCTAGCCTTTGTAAGTGGGGACTGCCAAGTAGAGAACAACAGTTTTTTTTAGCTTATCTGAAAAGCTGAAAGCAAATGTTTGTCACGAGAATTGATTATTCGTATGGTTTGTTTACGTCAGACTACTGTTCTCATCGTGTGTGCTATTTAAAAACGTTTTAGCTAGTGTAACCTCCGACCTTGTTTAGTTGTGTTTTGTAAAACATCGGAAATTTTCTGCCGAACTCTTTAATCTGCACGAAATATCGAATAGATACATTTGTTCACTGCACGGCGCTAGAATGAAATCAATAACGTCTGTTATGACTGAGTTAATGACTTTAATCGCGATCGTATTTTTAGTGTCGCTGGCATCAATGATGTAACCTTTCATCTATAAAAGAGTGTCGCTTTATTTCTAATCTATTTCCTTCTCTTTCTCTGTCTCGTTCTCTCTCTCTCTCTCTCTCTCTCTCTCTATATATATATATATATATATATATATAGATATATAGATATATATACATATATATATGAAATGTGGATGACCGCAATGCTCCCTATCTTGGGTTGACCATATCGGGAAGTGATATACAAACTGTCATTAGCGTATTAAGCGATACTTTTTGTGTAAACAAATTAAGCTTAGGCGTTCGGACAATGTGAAAACATTGTTCATTCACTGCCTGGCATAGCAGCAGCCCAATAGCTTAACACTAGGAGTAACCGATTGTAATTTGGCCGGTCGAGTCACGATCCTGGCTTCAGGTATTTGCCTGTCTAGCCATACTGATGAGCTGTTTACAACGAAACAGTACTGTATGTTGATGACTATATATATATATATATATATATATACATTAATCTTTGAAATTAGGAATGTGTGTTAGGTAAATTCTCAATTAATGGTTGATCAACAGACTCGACATTTCATGTATAAGGTATTCAGACATGTGAAAAAAATTTTATTTGCCCCTCCCCCGGAAAATGCGATGCTAAGGGGGTCAAAATTGTCAAATTGGTACTTGGATTTATATCTGTTTGTCAATTGTTTCACAACTGCGCCACGCGAATCGTTCACATGACACCTTCCTCATCTTAAGAATTAGTAAGTTGGAGAACGCTTTTTTAAGACCGTGGCAAGCTGGCCTAATAGTTATTGTGCATTATTCACAGTATGAAGATTTTGTTTTCCGCTCCAGTATATGCTTTTAAATAAATACATAATACGTGCATGCACATGTCTCAGTTTCTTTCGATTTATTTATTTTATTTTTTTTACTTAAAAAAAAAAATGAATTTAACCTTTCGTCTAATACCTAGGTATTTCTGCTTATTAATAAATTAACAAGGACACAAATTTTTATACCGGGCAACAGCAAGCGGTATGATATGTCGCGTCTCTCGCGCCCAGAATCCAAGCTTCAAATGTTATATAAAGAAGTACAATTATTATTTTATTCTCTTCTCTTTCTTTATTGAAAGAGAATGAAAGATACTGAAAAAGAGAGAAAGAGACTGAAAGAGAGAAATAGATGTATTCAAACATAAAGTTTAAACATTGGTTTTTGTTTTGCTTTGTTTTTTAATCCCCATATGAGTTTTTTTTTTATTTATCCTTCCAAATTCTTAGTCTTATATCGTTTTAACGTAGTTCAGTCTTATAATCAACTGTCACTCTTGGTTCGAGCCTTACCTGATTGACAATACTTACTGAAGCCTCATGTTTTTCAACAATAACGCATTTCTTTCTCGCCTCCCCACTTACACAGCAAGTCACAATGTAAGTATAACGTTTATTAATGTAGACACCCCAGCTCCCCCAAAAGGAGTGATATTCCTTGTACCACAAGCTCGAGTATAAGTTTTTACTTATAAGAGAATCATGGATATGTGTAGATTAATACATAGTACTTCCAGCACCTGTTTCCGTTTCTTTCTTTTTTCTACTTTATTTAAATGAATTTAACGTTTTGTTTAATACATTGGTTTTTCCGTTTAATATTAAACCCTTAGCAAAAATGCGTGTGTTACGACCGGGCAACGGTATGCGGCATGCTAGAGTATAATAAAATAAAAAAAAATGTTTTATGAATTTGATTAAGTACAGCATTCACTTCTCCCCTTTCGTAGTTGCTTAATGTTGATAGAAAGATTCCCCTACATCGACAAATTAAATAGAACAAAAAAGCATCCGAGAAGACACCGACCGATGCGTTAACAAAATAACAGTCCTTACGATACCAGTAACCCGAATTTTTTTTTTAAAAATGTACAAATAAATATTGATGATTCCAGCCTTATTTTCCGAAGCGTCAAACGTTGTTGACCGAGTAAATATAACAGGATATAATACACTGACCTAGCTCGAAAAAAAAGCTGGCCATGCACTACGTGTTATTTATTACATTTCCAATTTCATATTTACCAAGTGACATATCGTAAATTATTTATTGTATCCTAATAGAATTACGGCTTCTGTTTGATGTATACGTTTTCATCGCAACTTGTCATGTCGCCAGACAATGGATATAAATCGTATTGTTCGGTAATATGGAATTACACGTTTTTCTTTCCTTTATAGTTGCGAATGTTTCAGGGTATTTCAAAAACGATCAGTAAAAGAAACATCATTTTACTCTTTTCCACAAAACATACCAAGGTTAAATGGTTTATATAATTTAGTACAATATCTCTACGTGCACTTTCTTCCTTCTCATTATTTAAGTCAATACACGTGTTTGATCTGCTCTCCGACCATAACTTTATTATAAGACAAGTTTCGTGTCAATATAGGGGCTGATTTATATGTGGAAATAGCAGATAACTACATGGGCAAACAATTTATCTCTCTCTCTCTCTCTCTCTCTCTCTCTCTCTCTCTATATATATATATATATATATATATATATATTTATGTATAGTCTTATTTATAGTATTCTGGTATATATATATATATATATATATATATATATATATGTATATATGCATATATATGCATATATATATACCATATATATATATATATATATATATATATATATATATGCGGAAGTAGCATATAACTACATGGGCAAACAATTTTTGTCTTTATATATATATATATAGATATATATATATATAGAGTCTGGTATATATATATATATATATATATATATATATATATATATATATATATATATATATATATATATATACTAGCAAAAGTACCCGTCGTTGACTGGGTTTAAAAACAGCCTGCAGAAAATGGACTCTGATTTATTAAAGTATGATAGGTTATGAAAAGGAAGGGGTGTATAGAGATAACTTCGAATTCGGGGATATCAAAACTAAAGCAAAATATGATGAAAGTAAAAATAATATAGATAAACCCCCATAATGTATTATACCATACCTGTTCACACTGAAACACTTATTACAATATTCTGTGGGTCCATATTAAAAACCTTGTTAAACTTTGTGACATATTTCCATTCTATGGAAGTCAAGCGCGAACGAATACCCCATAATTTTATTATACCCTATTTCTTCAAGCTGAAACATAATTATCAAAGTATACTTACGCAGATAGATATGAGCAGTCTTTATTAAAGTGTGTGCCTATTTCCATTCTATGGAGGACAGGCGCGAACGCAGACCCTACAATTTTATTATACCATCCCTATTTAAGTTAAAACAAACTTTTCACAGCATTATTATGCACATTTATATCAAAAACACAATTTTAATGACCCGCCGTTCTTCAGGATCAATCATATCCATTCCTTTGTCCTGATACATCTTCTATCATTATATGTATTCAGATTTTTTAAAATAGGCAACCATATTAGAGCCTATTCGTGACCAGACACACACACACATACAGACATTCAGCTTTATATTCTATATATATGAATCTTTTTATAGTTTTACTGAGTTTTTTTATTGAAAATATGGTAATCGTTCACATACCTATAAGTTTTAAGTCAAAATGAGATGACTTAAACTGTACAAGCTACAAAATTATCATATTTCATGATTGAGCAGTACTATATTGTTTTAACAAAATCAAGACATAAATGAATAGATTGATAGCAACCAATAGTCTATTTCATCGTTAGTTGCAATTGATTCAAGGCTTTCGGACAAATTCAAACATTATGTCATTGAAGACTTTCACAGGAACAGCATATCGTCAGACGTATTGAATAAAAAACACTTTTACAATAAACAGTAAGGAGTTCGTTTCCCTTATGTGGAAAAAAACATGGGAAAATATTTTATCTGCATCTCATCTTTCCAAAAATTGTTTTAAAGATTTATATATTTATCTATTTTAGTATCTCTATTTAAAAAAAAATCAATCGAATTATCAAACACCGATACCACTAATTACCTATGTTCACTTTATATGTTCTACTAATAGTATTCATGAATTTCTTAAATTAAATTTCTTTATTTCTTTCTTTAATTTAAATTATTTTGTAATACGGACTAGTCAACACAGTCTTCAGCTATAGTGTTTCGATTCTATGTAACTTTCGTATCTGGAATCTGCTTTGTTTATTTACGCAAATATCGACTAATCTATGTGTTTAATTACAACAAGGGCTTTTGTTTAAAACCAATTCCATAAGCAAAAAAATAATAATATTACTATATATTCAGTGCAGTTTCCCTTTCAACGTTATGAATACATATTAGGATTTTGGTGAATTATGATTCAACAAAACTTAAAAATTTCGAACGTACAGAGTTAACTCCCTTTAAACGTCTTAAATATCCTGTAATCGTAAATCTTAAGAGGTAGAAAGAAAAGAAAATTATAAATTAAAAATAAATTTAGAGACTTAATTTTTAATAAAGAATGAGACTGCACTGAATATAGCGTAATGTTAATTGTATATTTTTTTTTGCCTATGAATGCTTATCAATAGATATAGTGTAACCTGGGGCAACTCAATACCATTTCAGTTGCAAAGCTGTTCAGTTAAAGAAAATCTATTCAACCATAGTGTTCCGATTATTAGTGGCGTTATCTCGATTTTCATCGTCTTCGATATCCTTTTCATTTCTCTAGCAATATTAGTTTATGAATCGTTTGGTTCGGTAATATGCAAATACACGTTTTTCTTTCCTGTATAGATTGCAAATGTTTCAGTGTATTTCCAAACGATCAGTAAAGGAAACAAAATTAGACGCTTCTCCACGAGACATTCTAAGGTTAAATGTTTATATAATTCACTATTACTCTACTCACACCTTGCTCCCCCCCCATTGTTTGGTTTGGTTAGGTTGTTTTGGTTTTACGGCATATCAACCCTGTCCAGGTTATTTAATGCCGAATCCAGTGATTCTGAAAAACATTTTTTTAATAGTATATATATGGGGTTTTTTTCAAGTCGGTTACTATTTAACCAATAGTTGGGACCCTAACAGGTACTACCACTCCGGGTCAGAGTGGGCATGGGATCGTTAGCATTTAAAGGGTAACTCTACATTCCTCAAAGCTCACAAGCTGGGACGTCACCATCGGATATAGTTTAAAGTCATATCTAGGCCCCTCAATGTTTAATTCAATATATATATATATATATATATATATATATATATACATATATATATATACACGTGTGTGTGTGTTTCTGTATGTAAATATATATATATATATATATATATATCATAAAGTTACGCTGTATGTGAGAAAACTTCTTAACCTATATACCCAATGTTTGATCAACAGACTTGAAATTTGATATATAGGTATTCAGACACGAAGACAAGGTTTTAATTAGATTTCATCCTGAAAGATTGGTGCTAAGAGGTCAAAATTGATACATCGTTACTTTGGGATCATCGATTTTTCCCGTTTGCCAACTGTTTAACCACTGTGCATACGCTAATCATTCACATGCCAACTTCCGTATGTTAAGAATAAGTAAGTTCGAAAACGCTTTTTTAAAGCTGGTTTATGGTTATCGTACAACACTCAATATTTTTAGGTTTCGATCTCAGCTCGAGTATATTTTTTGTCTCATAACAGAAATGTTTAGAAAAAAAACCCCATAAAACTTGCATGCACGTCTCAGTTTCTTTAATTTTTTTTAATGTTTTAAATTGCATTGGTTGGACACATTTGTGTGTAACTAAAATCCATAAACTACAAAACAAACGCCCACAAACTTAGCATGTACACAATTATATTTCTTCTGTGACTGTCTCTCTTTCGAACTCTCTGTCTTTCTCTTTCTTTCTCTCTCTCTCTCTCTCTCTCGGTCTCTCTTTCTCACTATATATATATATATATATATATATATATATATATATATATATATATATATATACACACATATTAGTAAGTTATAAAATATATATGGCGATTAAGCTACACTGAATACTCCGCGTTTCATCCACTCTAGGACTCTTCAGAGAGAGAGAGAGAGAGAGAGAGAGAGAAAGACAGAGAGTGCGAAAGAGAGAATATTCAGTGTACCTTAATCGTCATATATATTTTATAACTTACTAATATATATATATATATATATATATATATATATATATATATATATACATATATAAAGAGAGAGACCAAGAGAGAGAGAGAGAACGAGAGAGAGAGGGAGAGAGAGAAAGACAGAGAGTGCGAAATAGAGAATATTCAGTGTAGCTTAATCGCCATATACATTTTATAGATTACTAACTAGCTTTACCTACATATTGAGCATTTTTTAAGTAAATACTTAAAGTTTACGCATGAATTTATACTTTCGTATATTAATTTTATGTGAGTAAATTAAATAGTTATATATATACATATATATATACATATATATATATATACTTTATTTATATATTTATTTTGATTCTTATACTGATGTATCTTTCATCGGTGCATATGAAATAGTATAATTACTTGTATCCCACAGCCAAGATGCATGTATGATGAACTTTATTATATGGCGAGATTAATTAAATATCTTCTTCGAACCCCCATCTATATGAGTATTTGTTCATATTTTATTCATGGCTAGCAAGGTTTCCGGGCATTTTGCAGGAGACAGCGCTTTAAATTTATATCGCGTCCTCCCATTCATCATTCTGAACCAAACTTTTTTTCTCCTTCGACTGGCTTATTTCACACAAGTGAGACATACACACATGGGAACTTTCTGCGTATAACTGATTGCTCTCAACTTGAGGTGATATATTAGTACAGAAAATGACTGAAAAAATTACGTCTCGATCAGTTGAGCATTTGAATATCCATTTACAATTTTATTTAGTATTATATAATTGTAACTTACTTACAAAATTCAATATGTCTGTCGGTTTTATTCAAAATTTGCTAACTCTAACCCACAAACCAAAAGTTTTTAACGAGTAAAAAAAGTGGTCGAAAATTAAGTAATCGTCATACATTTTGTACATTCATCTTTGTTTTCGTTTAATTAGTTCATATGCGTGTCAGGTGAGTACAGTTGTAACGTCACTAGCTTTAGATTCTACAGTTTTGGTTTCGGTTTCGCACCAAACATACTTTTTATTTTACTTTTGAAATCATGATTCTATAATGATATATACGAAATCTGGACAAATTAAAATATCACATTTAAACGTATCTTATGATCGGTCACAGTCGGGTGCCCCGCCTCTAGCCAGATACCAACATGATTGCTATTTGTTTTTGTAGTTTATGGCATTACAAAACACATACACGCTAACTTAAATGCATATAGGAGAGAATTTGAATGCCTATCGAAAAGAACTTGAATTGCTTCTAGATACAATACTCAAGCATGTTAGTACTATCTGTGCCGTTTTCAACCTGGTATTAGGATACGTTTCCGTACAAGAAAGCACTATCTAAATATTTAATATATATTTTTTTCATATGCATCACCACTTATCAAGACCCAGAGACCACTCGAGGATACAAGTTAAGAATACACATAAGTAATTGGACAACGTAGTAATCGTTAGTAATGTAAATTCAGTCAATTTGTTAACTTAAGGTGAACGGTTCATCAGCTAATAGACCGATGTTACATCGGCCAATAGGTTATAATAAACTCCATGATCAGAAAGGTTATTCTCAAAATTCCACTTATTCAAATTTGTAAAAATTGTTTTAAAAGTCCATGCAACTATTCTTTCTACAGATTCTGTGTAGCGCATTTCATTGTTTCTTATCCTGACACGTCGGGTACTATTCGACCATTTCGGTACAGAAATGAGAGACTGTTTAGGAATAACAAGGGAAATATGTGCTCTGCGTAAATATCCGTTCTCTGATGAAACAAGAGTGTTATATCCCAATGGATAAAATAAAGGGGTACGTTTGAAATCACGTACTTAATCTCTAGGTCCAGAGAAATATTCCTTAATTTGACAGAGAGATACCAGGGTTTCACAATATATTACCTGAAAAATATCGGAGCTTACATTGTATGCCCCCTTTTGAAAATAACATCCAACATTTAAAAAGTAGTCTCAAAATTTAAATAATACGTGAAATTGTAATATTATACAATGATTATAAATCAGATACAATTAAAAATTAATATTTGGCTTACACAGCGGTGCACATTTGACGACATTAAAGAATCGTTATTAAATTAGTTAATATGGTTATTTTCCCATTAATATGCTGCTTCATTGCCGTCTTTCATGTTTCTTAAATTACAAATACACCACATTTTTATTATTATATCGATTACTTGATGGTTGTACATTTGTCTTAAAACAACGTTTGCAATTGTGTTTGTTTAAAAAAAAGTATATTAGAATCTAAGAAATGACTAATTGTTTTTAAAGTGCATAATAAAAGAAAAGAAAAAATACAGGCATGAAGTCTGTTTGGAATAAACAATAAAACGTTGCATTCAAACATTTAAATGAAAACTAATTACCTATTGATCACATAACAAAAGAAGATGCTCCAGTAAAAGCAAACTTTTACCAATTTATAGAAAGAAATAAAATGTGTATTTTTTTATGTGATTCTGAAATCTATTTTTATCGTAAGTGATATTTTAACAACGTTGTTTCATACAATGTAAGTTCACATATTTTTCAGGTGTATTTTTTCGAAATCGGGGAATTTGTATGTAATCAGGAACAGATATCACACTATCGTCGCCTGGGGAGAGTTACTTCGTTAAGGAACGTCCTGGGAACGCAACCAGCTCCCCCGGATGTTAGACACAATATCAAACAATAGGCACATGGAGACATCAAATGAATGGGCTGAGATGTCGTTTCTGTAGTCTTTATTGCGTCGTCACAGGCATTTCCATCCACAGCAGGGACCACATACTGAAATTTAACTCTAGTACAAAAATAGCGACCACATGCATTTTTTAATAGAACTATATCATTTATTTTGCGTTTAATACTTGCAGAGCATATTTTTATACAAAAAACAGTTGAAACCAAACATTTGCAACTAAAACTGTTATGTCGACCCAAAAATTCAAGCTGCAACTGTTTTAAAACAATAGAATTATATTAAATCCTCTTTGTCAATGAAGAAAGAGAGAGAGGAGTTAAAGAGAGTAATAGGGAGAGAAAAAGAGAGAGAGAAGACCATAAAAAGAGAGAAATATATATTCATACTGTTTGACCATTAATTTGCTTTTGAATGTCTCAATGATTGGTTATCCGCTTTGACCTTTCGTTTTCTTGGATCTCAAATCGTTTTGACTTTGTTGAATATGAATAAATGAGTGTCATTTAACCCCAGCCGACATGCTTTAATCTTTCCAAACCCACAAAGCACCTGCTTAACACATCTGAACCTCACAAGCACAGACAAGTTAGGCACAAGGTTCATTAATGTAGAAGCCCCCAGCTCCCCCCAAAGGAGCACTCTCCATTGTGCCACACGGACGTCTGTGTTTAATCCACGGGCGGGGTAGCATGCGCTCTTTCCGTGAGTCATGACCGGGTAGATGTCTTACAGAAACGTACAAAATATGTATAAATGAACTGGTCGTACAGTATGTTATTACTTCCTTTTCAAGGATAGACAGGACATCATTTTGGTTTTGCAACGTATCGAAGCTGCAAGATGTTGTAATTTTTTAGGTTATGCTAGAGCAGAGTTTTTCCCAGCTTCCAAAACGCGGAGACGACTTCTTTACTGTTTACTTATTCAACTTTTCCAGTCTGTCCCAAACTCTAAAGTAACTCATTACTCGGGCCATGAAAACAGCATATTATTTTTATTATTTTTACTCTCGAGTATATATCCGACACAGTTAAACACAATTAATCAACCGAGGATCACACCACTCTACATAAAAATCATATAAGATATCAACGTAAGTGTATTATCATGACCGTGTACAGATCTTGAAACATGTTTCGGACTACGTGAAAAGGCTGGATAGTGCAGTATATCATTTATCTTCTTGCCAGAACGTTAGACCCGTGGTCATATTTGGATTTGAGAAGTTATTGAGTAGCAATAAGCTAAACTCACTTTTGTAAAAGATAAAAGCTGGCGGACTATTTTTATATACAGTGATTGTTTAGACCAATGTAACCTCAACTCTTGTTCAAGTGTGTCTGGTCAAACGAGAATTTTTGAAGGAACGATTTTATTTAATCCACAGTCAAGTAGCATGCGTTCTGTGGTTTAATCATGACCGTGAAGAAGCCTTCAATATATTTACATACTATGTTTAGACGTCCTTATTATACAGTATATTATTTATCACCTAACCAGATTAGAAACAAGGTCATATTTGGTTTTGGAAGTAAATGTACTAAGGAAATGTAGTTTATCAGAAGCGCTCCGTCTGCGTTCCCTACTTGAGCTGCCTCAGGTGACTCTAATTTGGGAAGAGATATTGCCAGAAAATGTAAGCAAGAACTGACCTGAACCATAATTTATCTTGAAATAAACAAAGCTAAGTAATTCGCAATTGTATTCTTAGTATCGCCAGTCACAAGATTTGAAACTTTAATCCATAGAAGAATGTCACTTAAAACTGAAGATCGTAGCTCATACCGTACCAAACGTTGCTTAAATTAACATTCAAGATAAGATCAGGTGTCCAAATAATCCAAGAAATGAGAATTCTACTCGTCTAAAAATTCAGAAACATTAAAGTACGTCTGTCTGTACGAATTTGATCCGAAAGCTATAGTAAAATTAAATATGTAATCAAAACGCATGATCCTCTTCTGAATTGTGTCAGAACCTCTTTGCACTTTTCTAAAAACTCATACATAATGAAATGTATGCAACAATATAAGTAGATATATGCATGGTGATATTATTAGTACTCTATCAGAAGCTAAATAGATCCTCCCCCCAAAAAAGGTAATATTGAATTAGTCCCTGTGTGTCTAACCGCCGTTAAAACCTATCCGAACGAGTAGCGATATTAGATTATGCAGAACCAGTAAAAAGCGAAAAATCAACGACCGAAAATGTAAGTCACGTTTATGTGGTCAATGTTCCGGAGCTGAACTAATGTTCAGACAAGCATCCACAACTGTTCGATGGTGGTTACACTAAATGCTTTAAAAATATGCTCGAACAATATATCGTTTACGCATTTCACGTCAAACCACCGTGCATAGCTAACGTATTGCTTACGTTGTGAAAAATAATTTATTTTTTTGTTTATAAGAGAGTGGAAGACAGGAGGGAATATTTAATAATTAAGAAGAATTAAATGTTATTTCGACAATCTTATAAATTCTCTAATCGGTGAAGCAGGCTTGACTTTTTAACCGGTGCAGCCAATTGCATAAAACAATTTTGCTCGGCAGCCGTCACTTTTTGTCACACTGAGTCAAGTTGATATATGCTAAAATTTGAAAGGAAACCGCATTTAATTGATTTTACATATCTCTCTATAAGAACAAGGAAATACGGGTAAACAGCGTGTTATATGTAGGGAGCTCAAGAGTTTCCTGGTTCCACTCTTGTTTTGTATATCATGTGAGAGTTCCTCCTCAGGAAACATTGAGAAGCCTTGACTAGACTAGATAATCAATTGTTCTCATTGAAAATAAGCGATTTAACAGATTTCGTTGACAATAAAATTATTCAACCTATGGAACATTCGCTGATCCTTATTTTATCGCGAAACGACAGGTTTCACTGTATCCTTAAGGAATAAGACCTCATGCGCCTACGGTTGTTTCACCTAAATTACACTTAAACTATAGCGCTGATTTAGTCGATCTAAGAAGTAACTCGATAATTTATAACGAACCAATCATATATATATATATATATATATATATATATATATATATATATATATATAATAAATTATAAAATATATATGGCGATTAAGCTACAAAGAATATTTCGCGTTTCATCAACGCAAGGATTCACCAGGCTTATGCATAAAGAAGGGAGTTTATATTTTTTAAAAACTGTTTGCATTTTTATACATCATAACATTAGAATTGCAGTTGATAAATTGTCTCATCGCACAAGTAGAAAGGTCCAGTCTACCAAATCAACAGTAGGTTAATTCATAAAACATGGCCGCGTTCGAAATAAATTTCTTGAAAAATCACAACTGAACGAATATAGCTGTTTTGTACGTTTAATTTTAATTTGACTTGTGTAAACATAAGTCCATACAATCAACAGCTGTGTCTTTGAAAAGACACCGTCGTCTTCGAATTAAATGTTTCTGTTTCGACCACAATTGAATTATTTTGCATTTTAAACTTTAAATTAAACCAATATTTTAAAGTAGTTTTCTAAAATTAACAACAAACTCTGTACAGTACAATTTAGATAAAAATGTGTTGTAGACTAAGTCACTGAGCGGAGTTATGTGAAGCCTTTTTCCGCTACATAGCGGGGTTCCTTTATTAAAGTTGGCGATCCATTGATCCGATTATAAAATAAGCAATTTCACCGATTCCGATTACAATAAATATAGTAGAGGGATAAACATTTTTAATACTCATTCAATCCCGGACAATGACAGGTCTTCTTGCCAGTATCTATCTATTTATTTTAGCTGTCATTCTCACTAAACTGAGAAACATTAACGTCAGTATAGCTTAAAAGAATATTCTCTAAATTTTACGCACACACACACACACACACTACTACACACGAACCATTATAGCTGTAAGTGTGTGATTTTTTTTAAATAAGAACGCGTCCATATATTGTGCGATATTTCTTATATCTCGTAAGTAGTGCGTTGCTTTTGAGTCGTTCAATTTAAGTGCAAACTATTTTTTTTACCAAATGCATTACCGGCTATAATCTGTTCAAACCTTTTTTATTTTAAAACATATATATATATATAAACTTTTGTGATTTTCTTTTAATATATATATATATATATATATATATATATATATATATATATTAAAAGAAAATAACAAAAGTTTTGGGATTTTTTGTAAAAAGAGATTTTAGTCAATAGATAGTGCATTTCCTTACAGGTTAAAATATTAAATGAAAAAAATCCTACTTTTCTTTCAAAATTTATAAAATATACATGATGTGACTTACAAGGTGCTTTTTATAAGTTTCCACACATTTTCGTATGGTAATTTTTTTGGATAGTGCACAGATGAAACACTAGTCCACTTCAACGTAATCTCCTCCGGTTGCAATGCATGTGTTATACGATCCCAACAACTTCCAAAAGGCTCCTTGAAAGTTGTCTAGTTTGAGCGAGTTAATACTTATCATTACTGCTTTTTGATCCCAACAATTGTCTCATAAGAACAGTCTCTATGGCTCTCATTGAGCACAGAGATAAACCAAAAGTCAAAGAGGGCGAATATGGACTAAAGGGAGGCCGAGAAACTGCCAGGATGCGCAGGACAATGTATTTCTTTTGGATTCTTGCAAAGAATTCTTGAGACAAAATTCTCTAATATTTTCCGCATTTTCAGTTCCATGCGAATAAGTGCGTACAGTTCCAACACTGACATCAACCCCTGCACTTTTTGTCTCTATCCATAATATCCTGTATTTGACAATTATCCATGAAATCCTGTATTTGACAATTATCCATGAAATCCTGTATTTGACAATTATCCATGAAATCCTGTATTTGACCATTATCCATGAAATCCTGTATTTGACCATTACACATAAAATCCTGTATTTGACCATTATCCATGAAATCCTGTATTTGACCATTATCCATGAAATCCTGTATTGGACAATTACCCATGAAATCCTGGATTTGACAATTATCTATGACATCCTGTATTTGACCATTATCCATGAAACCCTGTATTTGACCGTTATCCATAAAATCCTGTTTGTGACCATTATCCATGAAATCCTGTATTTGAGCATTATCCATGAAATCCTGTATTTGAGCATTATCCATAAAATCCTGTATTTGACCATTATCCATGAATCCCCGTATTTAACCATTATCTATGATATCCTGTATTTGATCATTATCCATGAAATTCTGTATTTGACCATTATCCATGAAACCCTGTATTTGAGCATTATCCATGAAATCCTGTATATGACCATTATCTTTAAAATCCTGTATTTGACCATTATCCATGAAATCCTGTATTTGATCATTATCCATGAAATCCTGTATTTGAGCATTATCCAGTAAATACCGTATTTGATCATTATCCATGAAATCCTGTATCTGACCATTATCCATTAAATCCTGTATTTGACCATTATCCATGAAATCCTGTATTTGACCATTATCCATGAAACACTGTATTTGACCATTATCCATGATATCCTGTATTTGATGATTATCCATGAAATCCTGTATTGTACCATTATCCATGAAACCCCGTATTTGACCATTATCCATGACATCCTGTATTTTATGATTATCCATGACATCCTGTATTTTACCATTATCCATTAAATCCTGTATTTGACCATTATCCATGAAACCCCGTATTTGACCATTATCAATGATATCCTGTATTTGATCATTATACATGATATCCTGTATTTGATAATTATCTATGATATCCTGTATTTGACCATTATACATGAAATCCAATATTTGACCATTATCCATGAAATCCTGTATTTGACCCTTATCTATTATATCCTGTATTTTATCATTATCCATGAAACCCGTATTTGAACATTATCCCTGAAATCCTGTATTTGACCATTATCTATGAAACATCGTATTTGACCATTATAAATGAAATCCTGTATTTAACCATTATCCATGAAATCCTGTATTTGACCATTATCCATGAAATCCTGTATTTGACCATTACACATAAAATCCTGTATTTGACCATTATCTATGAAATCCTTATTTGAAAATTATCCATGAAATCCTGTATTTGACAATTATCCATGAAATCCTGTATTTGACCATTATCCATGAAATCCTGTATTTGACCATTACACATAAAATCCTGTATTTGACCATTATCCATGAAATCCTGTATTTGACCATTATCCATGAAATCCTGTATTGGACCATTACCCATGAAATCCTGTATTTGACCATTATCTATGACATCCTGTATTTGACCATTATCCATGAAACCCTGTATTTGACCGTTATCCATAAAATCCTGTTTGTGACCATTATCCATGAAATCCTGTATTTGAGCATTATCCATGAAATCCTGTATTTGAGCATTATCCATAAAATCCTGTATTTGACCATTATCCATGAATCCCCGTATTTAACCATTATCTATGATATCCTGTATTTGATCATTATCCATGAAATTCTGTATTTGACCATTATCCATGAAACCCTGTATTTGAGCATTATCCATGAAATCCTGTATATGACCATTATCTTTGAAATCCTGTATTTGACCATTATCCATGAAATCCTGTATTTGATCATTATCCATGAAATCCTGTATTTGAGCATTATCCAGTAAATACCGTATTTGATCATTATCCATGAAATCCTGTATCTGACCATTATCCATTAAATCCTGTATTTGACCATTATCCATGAAATCCTGTATTTGACCATTATCCATGAAACACTGTATTTGACCATTATCAATGATATCCTGTATTTGATGATTACCCATGAAATCCTGTATTTGACCATTATCCATGAACCCCGTATTTGACCATTATCCATGACATCCTGTATTTTATGATTATCCATGACATCCTGTATTTGACCATTATCCATGAAATCCTGTATTTGACCATTATCCATGAAACCCCGTGTTTGACCATTATCAATGATATCCTGTATTAGATCATTATACATGATATCCTGTATTTGAAAATTATCTATGATATCCTGTATTTGACCATTATACATGAAATCCAATATTTGACCATTATCCATGAAATCCTGTATTTGACCCTTATTTATTATATACTGTATTTGATCATTATCCATGAAACCCGTATTTGAACATTATCCCTGAAATCCTGTATTTGACCATTATCTATGAAACATCGTATTTGACCATTATCAATGAAATCCTGTATTTAACAATTATCCATTAAATCCTATATTTGGCCATTATACATGAAATCCTGTATTTGAGCATTATATATGACATCCTGTATATCAATATTATTATTATTATTATTATTATCAATAAAATCCTGTATTTTACCATTATCCATGAAATCCTGTATATGACAATTATCTATGAAATCCTATATTCGACCATTATCCATGAAATCCTGTATTTGACCATTATCAATGAAATCCTGTATTTGACCATTATCCATGAAATCCTGTATTTGACCATTATCCATGAAATCCTGTATTTGACCATTATCAATGAAATCCTGTATTTGACCATTATCCATAAAAATCTGTATTTGACCATTATCCATGAAATCATGTATATGAAAATTATCTATGAAATTCTGTATTTGACCATTATCCAGTAAATCCTGTATTTGACCATTATCCATGAAATCCTGTATTTGACCATTATCAATGAAATCCCGTATTTGACCATTATCAATGAAATCCTGTATTTGACCATTATCCATGAAATCCTGTATCTGACAATTATGAAAAAAATCCTGTATTTGACCATTATCCATGAAATCATGTATATGACCATTATCCCTAAAACCCTGTATTTGACCATTATCCATGAAATCCTGTATTTTACCATTATCCATGAAATCCTGTTTGTGACCATTATCCATGAAATCCTGTATTTGACCATTATCCATGACATCCTGTATTTGACCATTACACATGAAATTCTGTATTTGAGCATTATCCATGAAATCCTGTATTTGACCATAATCCATGAAATCCTGTATTTGACCATTATCCATGAAACCTGTATTTGACCATTATCCATGAAATCCTGTACTTGACCATTATCCATGAAATCCTGTATTTGACCATTATTCATGAAATCCTATATTTGACCATTATCCATGAAATCCTGTATTTGATCATTATCCATGAAATCCTGTATTTGAGCATTATCCAGTAAATACCGTATTTGACCATTATCCATGAAATCCTGTATCTGACCATTATCCATTAAATCCTGTATTTTACCATTATCCATGATATCCTGTATATTACCATTATCCATGAAACACTGTATTTGACCATTATCCATGAAATCCTGTATGTTATGATTATCCATGAAATCCTGTATTTGACCATTATCCATGAACTCCTGTATTTGACCATTATCCATATAACTCCGTATTTGAGCATTATAAATGATATCCTGTATTTGATCATTATACATGATATCCTGTATTTGATAATTATCTATGATATCCTGTATTTGACCATTATACATGAAATCCAATATTTGACCATTATCCATGAAATCCTGTATTTGACCCTTATCTATTATATCCTGTATTTGATCATTATCCATGAAACCCGTATTTGAACATTATCCCTGAAATCCTGTATTTGACCATTATCTATGAAACATCGTGTTTGACCATTATCAATGAAATCCTGTATTTAACAATTATCCATTAAATCCTGTATTTGACCATTCTCCATGAAATCCTGTATTTGAGCATTATATATGACATCCTGTATATCAATATTATTATTATTATTATTATTATTATTATTATTATTATTATTATCAATAAAATCCTGTATTTTACCATTATCCATGAAATCCTGTATATGACAATTATCCATGAAATCCTGTATATGACAATTATCCATGAAATCCTGTATTTGACCATTATCCATGAAATCCTGTATTTGACCATTATACATAAAATCCTGTATTTGACCATTATCAATGAAATCCTGTATTTGACCATTATCCATAAAATTCTGTATTTGACCATTACCCATGAAATCATGTATATGAAAATTATCTATGAAATCCTGTATTTGAGCATTATCCATGAAATCCTGTATTTGAACATTATCCATGAAATCCTGTATTTGACCATTATCCATGAAATCCTGTATTTGACCATTATCCATGAAATCCTGTATTTGACCATTATCCATGACATCCTGTATTTGACCATTATCCATAAAATCCTGTATTTGACCATTATCCATGAAATCATGTATATGACCATTATCCCTAAAACCCTGTATTTTACCATTATCCATAAAAACCTGTATTTTACCATTATCCATGAAATCCTGTATTTGAGCATGATCCATAAAATCCGGTTTTTGACCATTATCCATGAAATCCTTTATTTGAGCATTATCCATACAATCCTGTATTTGATCATTATCCATGAAATCCTGTATTTGACCATTATCCATAACATCCTGTATTTGACAATTACACATGAAACTCTGTATTTGAGAATTATCCATGAAATCCTGTATTTGACAATAATCCATGACATCCTGTATTTGACCATTTTCCATGAAACCTGTATTTGACCATTATCCATGAAATCCTGTATTTGAGCATTATCCATAAAATCCTGTTTGTGACCATTATCCATGAAATCCTGTATTTGACCATTATCCATGAAATCCTGTATTTGACCATTATCCATGAAATCCTGTATTTGATCATTATCCATGAAATCCTGTATTTGAGCATTATCCAGTAAATACCGTATTTGACCATTATCCATGAAATCCTGTATCTGACCATTATCCATTAAATCCTGTATTTGACTATTATCCATGATATCCTGTATTTGACCATTATCCATGAAACACTGTATTTGACCATTATCCATGAAATCCTGTATGTTATGATTATCCATGAAATCCTGTATTTGACCATTATCCATGAAATCCTGTATTTGACCATTATCCATGAAACCCCGTATTTGACCATTATCAATGATATCCTGTATTTGATCATTATACATGATATCCTGTATTTGATAATTATCTATGATATCCTGTATTTGACCATTATACATGAAATCCAATATTTGACCATTATCCATGAAATCCTGTATTTGACCCTTATCTATTATATCCTGTATTTGATCATTATCCATGAAACTTGTATTTGAACATTATCCCTGAAATCCTGTATTTGACCATTATCTATGAAACATCGTATTTGACCATTATCAATGAAATCCTGTATTTAACAATTATCCATTAAATCCTGTATTTGACCATTATCCATGAAATCCTGTATTTGAGCACTATATATGACATCCTGTATATCAATATTATTATTATTATTATTATTATTATTATTATTATTATTATTATTATTATTATTATTATCAATAAAATACTGTATTTTACCATTATCCATGAAATCCTGTATATGACAATTATCCATGAAATCCTGTATTTGACCATTATCCATGAAATCCTGTATTTGACCATTATCCATGAAATCCTGTATTTGACCATTATCAATGAAATCCTGTATTTGACCATTATCCATAAAATTCTGTATTTGACCATTACCCATGAAATCATGTATATGAAAATTATCTATGAAATCCTGTATTTGAGCATTATCCATGAAATCCTGTATTTGACCATTATCCATGAAATCCTGTATTTGACCATTATCCATGAAATCCTGTATTTGACCATTATCCATGAAATCCTGTATTTGACCATTATCCATGACATCCTGTATTTGACCATTATACATAAAATCCTGTATTTGACCATTATCCATGAAATCATGTATATGACCATTATCCCTAAAACCCTGTATTTTACCATTATCCATGAAATCCTGTATTTTACCATTATCCATGAAATCCTGTATTTGAGCATGATCCATAAAATCCTGTTTTTGACCATTATCCATGAAATCCTTTATTTGAGCATTATCCATACAATCCTGTATTTGATCATTATCCATGAAATCCTGTATTTGACCATTATCCATAACATCCTGTATTTGACAATTACACATGAAACTCTGTATTTGAGAATTATCCATGAAATCCTGTATTTGACAATAATCCATGACATCCTGTATTTGACCATTATCCATGAAACCTGTATTTGACCATTATCCATGAAATCCTGTATTTGAGCATTATCCATAAAATCCTGTTTGTGACCATTATCCATGAAATCCTGTATTTGACCATTATCCATGAAATCCTGTATATGACCATTATCCATAAAATCCTGTATTTGACCATTATACATGAAATCCTGTATCTGACCATTATCCATGAAATCCTGTTTTTGACCATTATCCATGAAATCCTGTATCTGACCATTATCCATGAAATCCTGTATCTGACCATTATCCATGAAATCCTGTATTTGACCATTATCTATTAAATCCTGTATCTTACCATTATCCATGACATCCTGTATCTGACCATTATCCATGAAATCCTTTTTGTGACCATTATCCATGAAATCCTGTATTTGAGCATTATCCATGACATCCTGTATTTGACAATTACCCATGAAATCCTGTATTTGACCATTATCCATGAAACCTGTATGTGACCATTATCCATGAAATCCTGTATTTGAGCATTATCCATAAAATCCTGTTTGTGACCATTATCCATGAAATCCTGTATTTGACCATTATCCATGAAATCCTGTATTTGACCATTATCCATGAAATCCTGTATTTGATCATTATCCATGAAATCCTGTATTTGAGCATTATCCAGTAAATACCGTATTTGACCATTATCCATGAAATCCTGTATCTGACCATTATCCATTAAATCCTGTATTTGACTATTATCCATGATATCCTGTATTTGACCATTATCCATGAAACACTGTATTTGACCATTATCCATGAAATCCTGTATTTGACCATTATCCATGAAATCCCGTATTTGACCATTATCCATGAAATCCTGTATTTGACCATTATCCATGAAATCCTGTATTGGACCATTATCCATAAAATCCTGTATTTGACCATTATCCATGAAATCATGTATATGACCATTATCCCTAAACCCTGTATTTGACCATTATCCATGAAATCCTGTATTTTACCATTATCCATGAAATCCTGTATTTGAGCATGATCCATAAAATCCTGTATTTGACCATTATCCATGAAATCCTTTATTTGACTATTATCCATGAAATCCTATATTTGACTATTATCCATGAAATCCTGTATATGACAATTATCCATGAAATCCTGTATTTGACCATTATCCATGAAATCCTGTATTTGACCATTATCCATGTAATCCTGTATTTGAACATTATCAATGAAATCCTGTATTTGACCATTATCCATAAAATTCTGTATTTGACCATTATCCATGAAATCATGTATATGAAAATTATCTATGAAATCCTGTATTTGACCATTATCTATGAAATCCTGTATTTGACCATTTTCCATTAAATCCTGTATCTGACCATTATCCATGAAATCCTGTATCTGACCTTTATCCATGAAATCCTGTATTTGACCATTATCCATGAAATCCTGTATTTGACCATTATCCATAAAATCATGTATTTGACCATTATCCATGAAATCCTGTATTTGATCATTATCCATGAAATCCCGTATTTGACCATAATCAATGAAATCCTGTTTGTGACCATTATCCATGAAATCCTGTATTTGAGCATTATCCATAAAATCTTGTTTGTGACCATTATCCATGAAATCCTGTATTTGACCATTATCCATGAAATCCTGTATTTGACCATTATACATGAAATCCTGTATCTGACCATTATCCATGAAATCCTGTATTTGACCATTATCCATGAAATCCTGTATGTGACCATTATCCATGTAATCCAGTATCTGACCATTATCCATGCAATCCTGTATTTGACCATTATCCATGGCATCCCGTATCTGACCATTATCCATGAAATCCTGTATCTGACCATTATCCACGAAATCCTGTATTTGACCATTATCCATGACATCCTGTATCTGACCATTATCCATGAAATCCTGTATTTGACCATTATCCATGAAATCCTGTTTGTGACCATTATCCATGAAATACTGTATTTGAGCAGTATCCATGATATCCTGTATTTGACCATTATCCATGAAATCCTGTATTCGAGCATTATCAATGAAATCCTGTATTCGACACTAATTCATAAAATTCTGTATTTGACCATTATCTATGACATCATGTATATAACAATTATCTATGAATCCTGTATTTTACAATTATCTTTGAAATTCTGTATTTGACCATTGTCAATGAAATCCTGTATTTGACCATTATCCATGAAATCCCGTATTTTACCATTATCCATGAAATCCTGTATTTGACCATTATCCATGAAATCCTGTATTTGACCATTATCCATGAAATCCTGTATTTGACCATTATCCATGAAATCCCGTATTTGATAATTATCCATGAAATCCCCTATTGACCATTATCCATAAAATCCTGTTTGTGACCATTATCCATGAAATCCCGTATTTTACCATTATCCATGAAATCCTGTTTGTGACCAATATCCATGAAATCCTGTATATGACCATTATCCATGAAATCCTGTTTGTGACCATTATCCATGAAATCTTTTTTTGACCATTATCCATGAAATCCTGTATCATACCATTATCCATGAAATCCTGTTTGTGACCATTATACATGAAATCCCGTATTTGACCATCATCCATGAAATCCTGTTTGTGACCATTATCCATGAAATCCTGTATCCGACCATTATGCATGACATCCGGTATTTGACCATTATCCATAAAATCCTGTATTTGACCATTATCCATGAAATCTCGTATTTGACCATTATCCATGAAATCCCATATTTGACCATTATCCATGAAATCCTGTTTGTGACCATTATCCATGAAATCCTGTATTTGAGCATTATCCATGACATCCTGTATTTGACAATTACCCATGAAATCCTGTATTTGACCATTATCCATAAAATTCTGTATTTTACCATTATCCATGAAACCCTGTATATGACAATTATCTATTAAATCCTATATTTGACCATTATCCATGAAATCCTGTATATGACCATTATCCATGAAATCCTGTATTTGACCATTATCCATGAAATCCTGTATTTGACATTATCCATGAAATCCTGTATTTGAACATTATCAATGAAATCCTGTATTTGACCATTATCCATAAAATTCTGTATTTGACCATTATCCATGAAATCCTGTATATGAAAATTATCTATGAAATCCTGTATTTGACCATTATCCATGAAATCCTGTATTTTACCATTATCCATGAAATCCTGTATTTGACCATTATCCATGAAATCCCGTATTTGACCATTATCCATGAAATAATGTATTTGACTATTATCCATGAAATCCTGTATTGGACCATTATCCATAAAATCCTGTATTTGACCATTATCCATGAAATCATGTATATGACCATTATCCCTAAACCCTGTATTTGACCATTATCCATGAAATCCTGTATTTTACCATTATCCATGAAATCCTGTATTTGAGCATGATCCATAAAATCCTGTATTTGACCATTATCCATGAAATCCTTTATTTGACCATTATCCATGAAATCGTATATTTGACCATTATCCATGAAATCCTGTATATGACCATTATCCATGAAATCCTGTATTTGACCATTATCCATGAAATCCTGTATTTGACCATTATCCATGTAATCCTGTATTTGAACATTATCAATTACATCCTGTATTTGACCATTATCCATAAAATTCTGTATTTGACCATTATCCATGAAATCCTGTATATGAAAATTATCTATGAAATCCTGTATTTGACCATTATCCATGAAATCCTGTATTTGACCATTATCCATGAAATCCTGTATTTGACCATTATCCATGAAATCCCGTATTTGACCATTATCCATGAAATCCTGTATTTGACCATTATCCATGAAATCCTGTATTGGACCATTATCCTGTATATCCTGTATTTGACCATTATCCATGAAATCATGTATATGACCATTATCCCTAAACCCTGTATTTGACCATTATCCATGAAATCCTGTATTTTACCATTATCCATGAAATCCTGTATTTGAGCATGATCAATAAAATCCTGTATTTGACCATTATCCATGAAATCCTTTATTTTACCATTATCCATGAAATCCTATATTTGACCATTATCCATGAAATCCTGTATATGACCATTATCCATGAAATCCTGTATTTGACCATTATCCATGAAATCCTGTATTTGACCATTATCCATGTAATCCTGTATTTGAACATTATCAATGAAATCCTGTATTTGACCATTATCCATATAATTCTGTATTTGACCATTATCCATGAAATCATGTATATGAAAATTATCTATGAAATCCTGTATTTGACCATTATCTATGAAATCCTGTATTTGACCATTTTCCATTAAATCCTGTATCTGACCATTATCCATGAAATCCTGTATCTGACCATTATCCATGAAATCCTGTATTTGACCATTATCCATGAAATCCTGTATTTGACCATTATCCATAAAATCATGTATTTGACCATTATCCATGAAATCCTGTATTTGATCATTATCCATGAAATCCCGTATTTGACCATTATCAATGAAATCCTGTTTGTGACCATTATCCATGAAATCCTGTATTTGAGCATTATCCATAAAATCTTGTTTGTGACCATTATCCATGAAATCCTGTATTTGACCATTATCCATGAAATCCTGTATTTGACCATTATACATGAAATCCTGTATCTGACCATTATCCATGAAATCCTGTATTTGACCATTATCCATGAAATCCTGTATGTGACCATTATCCATGAAATCCAGTATCTGACCATTATCCATGCAATCCTGTATTTGACCATTATCCATGGCATCCCGTATCTGACCATTATCCATGAAATCCTGTATCTGACCATTATCCACGAAATCCTGTATTTGACCATTATCCATGACATCCTGTATCTGACCATTATCCATGAAATCCTGTATTTGACCATTATCCATGAAATCCTGTTTGTGACCATTATCCATGAAATACTGTATTTGAGCAGTATCCATGATATCCTGTATTTGTACCATTATCCATGAAATCCTGTATCTGACCATTATCCATGAAATCCTGTATTCGACCATTATCCATAAAATTCTGTATTTTACCATTATCTATGACATCATGTATATGACAATTATCTATGAATCCTGTATTTTACAATTATCTTTGAAATTCTGTATTTGACCATTGTCCATGAAATCCTGTATTTGACCATTATCCATGAAATCCCGTATTTGACCATTATCCATGAAATCCTGTATTTGACCATTATCCATGAAATCCTGTATTTGACCATTATCCATGAAATCCTGTATTTGACCATTATCCATGAAATCCGGTATTGGACCATTATCCATGAAATACCGTATTTGATAATTATCCATGAAATCCCCTATTGACCATTATCCATGAAATCCTGTTTGTGACCATTATCCATGAAATCCTGTATTTTACCATTATCCATGAAATCCTGTTTGTGACCAATATCCATGAAATCCTGTATATGACCATTATCCATGAAATCCTGTTTGTGACCATTATCCATGAAATCTTTTATTTGACCATTATCCATGAAATCCTGTATCATACCATTATCCATGAAATCCTGTTTGTGACCATTATACATGAAATCCCGTATTTGACCATCATCCATGAAATCCTGTTTGTGACCATTATCCATGAAATCCTGTATATGACCATTATCCATGAAATCCTGTTTGTGACCATTATCCATGAAATCCTGTATCAGACCATTATGCATGACATTCGGTATTTGACCATTATCCATGAAATCCCGTATTTGACCATTATCCATGAAATCTCGTATTTGACCATTATCCATGAAATCCCATATTTGACCATTATCCATGAAATCCTGTTTGTGACCATTATCCATTAAATCCTGTATTTGAGCATTATCCATGACATCCTGTATTTGACAATTACCCATGAAATCCTGTATCTGACCATTATCCATAAAATTCTGTATTTTACCATTATCCATGAAACCCTGTATATGACAATTATCTATGAAATCCTATATTTGACCATTATCCATGAAATCCTGTATATGACCATTATCTATGAAATGATATTGACCATTATCCATGAAATCCTGTATTTGACCATTATCCATGAAATCCTGTATTTGACCATTATCCATGAAATCCCGTATTTGACCATTATCCATGAAATCCTGTATTTGACCATTATCCATGAAATCCTGTATTGGACCATTATCCATAAAATCCTGTATTTGACCATTATCCATGAAATCATGTATATGACCATTATCCCTACACCCTGTATTTGACCATTATCCATGAAATCCTGTATTTTACCATTATCCATGAAATCCTGTATTTGAGCATGATCCATAAAATCCTGTATTTGACCATTATCCATGAAATCCTTTATTTGACCATTATCCATGAAATCCTATATTTGACCATTATCCATGAAATCCTGTATATTACCATTATCCATGAAATCCTGTATTTGACCATTATCCATGAAATCCTGTATTTGACCATTATCCATGTAATCCTGTATTTGAACATTATCAATTAAATCCTGTATTTGACCATTATCCATAAAATTCTGTATTTGACCATTATCCATGAAATCATGTATATGAAAATTATCTATGAAATCCTGTATTTGACCATTATCTATGAAATCCTGTATTTGACCATTTTCCATTAAATCCTGTATCTGACCATTATCCATGAAATCCTGTATCTGACCATTATCCATGAAATCCTGTATTTGACCATTATCCATGAAATCCTGTATTTGACCATTATCCATAAAATCATGTATTTGACCATTATCCATGAAATCCTGTATTTGATCATTATCCATGAAATCTCGTATTTGACCATTATCAATGAAATCCTGTTTGTGACCATTATCCATGAAATCCTGTATTTGAGCATTATCCATAAAATCTTGTTTGTGACCATTATCCATGAAATCCTGTATTTGACCATTATCCATGAAATCCTGTATTTGACCATTATACATGAAATCCTGTATCTGACCATTATCCATGAAATTCTGTATTTGACCATTATCCATGAAATCCTGTATGTGACCATTATCCATGAAATCCTGTATCTGACCATGATCCATGCAATCCTGTATTTGACCATTATCCATGGCATCCCGTATCTGACCATTATCCATGAAATCCTGTATTTGACCATTATCCATGACATTCTGTATCTGACCATTATCCATGAAATCCTGTATTTGACTATTATCCATGAAATCCTGTTTGTGACCATTATCCATGAAATACTGTATTTGAGCAGTATCCATGATATCCTGTATTTGACCATTATCCATGAAATCCTGTATTTGAGCATTATCCATGAAATCCTGTATTCGACCATTTTCCATAAAATTCTGTATTTTACCATTATCTATGACATCATGTATATGACAATTATCTATGAATCCTGTATTTTACAATTATCTTTGAAATTCTGTATTTGACCATTGTCTATGAAATCCTGTATTTGACCATTATCCATGAAATCCCGTATTTGACCATTATCCATGAAATCCTGTATTTGACCATTATCCATGAAATCCTGTATTTGAGCATTATCCATGAAATCCTGTATGCGACCATTATCCATAAAATTCTGTATTTTACCATTATCTATGACATCATGTATATGACAATTATCTATGAATCCTGTATTTTACAATTATCTTTGAAATTCTGTATTTGACCATTGTCCATGAAATCCTGTATTTGACCATTATCCATGAAATCCCGTATTTGACCATTATCCATGAAATCCTTTATTTGACCATTATCCATGAAATCCTATATTTGACCATTATCCATGAAATCCTGTATATTACCATTATCCATGAAATCCTGTATTTTACCATTATCCATGAAATCCTGTATTTGACCATTATCCATGTAATCCTGTATTTGAACATTATCAATTAAATCCTGTATTTGACCATTATCCATAAAATTCTGTATTTGACCATTATCCATGAAATCATGTATATGAAAATTATCTATGAAATCCTGTATTTGACCATTATCTATGAAATCCTGTATTTGACCATTTTCCATTAAATCCTGTATCTGACCATTATCCATGAAATCCTGTATCTGACCATTATCCATGAAATCCTGTATTTGACCATTATCCATGAAATCCTGTATTTGACCATTATCCATAAAATCATGTATTTGACCATTATCCATGAAATCCTGTATTTGATCATTATCCATGAAATCCCGTATTTGACCATTATCAATGAAATCCTGTTTGTGACCATTATCCATGAAATCCTGTATTTGAGCATTATCCATAAAATCTTGTTTGTGACCATTATCCATGAAATCCTGTATTTGACCATTATCCATGAAATCCTGTATTTGACCATTATACATGAAATCCTGTATCTTACCATTATCCATGAAATCCTGTATTTGACCATTATCCATGAAATCCTGTATGTGACCATTATCCATGAAATCCTGTATCTGACCATGATCCATGCAATCCTGTATTTGACCATTATCCATGGCATCCCGTATCTTACCATTATCCATGAAATCCTGTATTTGACCATTATCCATGACATCCTGTATCTGACCATTATCCATGAAATCCTGTATTTGACTATTATCCATGAAATCCTGTTTGTGACCATTATCCATGAAATACTGTATTTGAGCAGTATCCATGATATCCTGTATTTGACCATTATCCATGAAATCCTGTATTTGAGCATTATCCATGAAATCCTGTATTCGACCATTTTCCATAAAATTCTGTATTTTACCATTATCTATGACATCATGTATATGACAATTATCTATGAATCCTGTATTTTACAATTATCTTTGAAATTCTGTATTTGACCATTGTCTATGAAATCCTGTATTTGACCATTATCCATGAAATCCCGTATTTGACCATTATCCATGAAATCCTGTATTTGACCATTATCCATGAAATCCTGTATTTGAGCATTATCCATGAAATCCTGTATGCGACCATTATCCATAAAATTCTGTATTTTACCATTATCTATGACATCATGTATATGACAATTATCTATGAATCCTGTATTTTACAATTATCTTTGAAATTCTGTATTTGACCATTGTCCATGAAATCCTGTATTTGACCATTATCCATGAAATCCCGTATTTGACCATTATCCATGAAATTCTGTATCTGACCATTATCCATGAAATCCTGTATTTGACCATTATCCATGAAATCCTGTATTTGACCATTATCCATGAAATCCGGTATTGGACCATTATCCATGAAATCCCGTATTTGATAATTATCCATGAAATCCCCTATTGACCATTATCCATGAAATCCTGTTTGTGACCATTATCCATGAAATCCCGTATTTTACCATTATCCATGAAATTCTGTTTGTGACCAATATCCATGAAATCCTGTATATGACCATTATCCATGAAATCCTGTTTGTGACCATTATCCATGAAATCTTTTATTTGACCATTATCAATGAAATCCTGTATCATACCATTATCCATGAAATCCTGTTTGTGACCATTATACATGAAATCCCGTATTTGACCATCATCCATGAAATCCTGTTTGTGACCATTATCCATGAAATCCTGTATATGACCATTATCCATGAAATCCTGTTTGTGACCATTATCCATGAAATCCTGTATCCGATCATTATGCATGACATCCGGTATTTGACCATTATCCATGAAATCCCGTATTTGACCATTATCCATGAAATCTCGTATTTGACCATTATCCATGAAATCCCATATTTGACCATTATCCATGAAATCCTGTTTGTGACCATTATCCATTAAATCCTGTATTTGAGCATTATCCATGACATCCTGTATTTGACAATTTCCCATGAAATCCTGTATTTGACCATTATCCATAAAATTCTGTATTTTACCATTATCCATGAAACCCTGTATATGACAATTATCTATGAAATCCTATATTTGACCATTATCCATGAAATCCTGTATATGACCATAATCCATGAAATCCTGTATTTGACCATTATCCATGAAATCCTGTATTTGACCATTATCCATGAAATCCTGTATCTGACCATTATCCATGCAATCCTGTATCTGACCATTATCCATAAAATTCTGTATTTGACCATTATCCATGAAATCCTGTATATGAAAATTATCTATGAAATCCTGTATTTGACCATTATCCATGAAATCCTGTATTTGACCATTATCCATGAAATCCTGTATTTGACCATTATCCATGAAATCCCGTATTTGACCATTATCCATGAAATCCTGTATTTGACCATTATCCATGAAATCCTGTATTGGACCATTATCCATAAAATCCTGTATTTGACCATTATCCATGAAATCATGTATATGACCATTATCCCTAAACCCTGTATTAGACCATTATCCATGAAATCCTGTATTTTACCATTATCCATGAAATCCTGTATTTGAGCATGATCCATAAAATCCTGTATTTGACCATTATCCATGAAATCCTTTATTTGACCATTATCCATGAAATCCTATATTTGACCATTATCCATGAAATCCGGTATATGACCATTATCCATGAAATCCTGTATTTGACCATTATCCATGAAATCCTGTATTTGACCATTATCCATGTAATCCTGTATTTGAACATTATCAATTAAATCCTGTATTTGACCATTATCCATAAAATTCTGTATTTGACCATTATCCATGAAATCATGTATATG
The DNA here is from genome assembly GCF_053919585.1 of Euprymna scolopes. Taxonomy (NCBI): domain Eukaryota; kingdom Metazoa; phylum Mollusca; class Cephalopoda; order Sepiida; family Sepiolidae; genus Euprymna; species Euprymna scolopes. The sequence goes on along the minus strand of NC_136492.1, from coordinate 11,346,194 downwards.
AAAATTATCTATGAAATCCTGTATTTGACCATTATCTATGAAATCCTGTATTTGACCATTTTCCATTAAATCCTGTATCTGACCATTATCCATGAAATCCTGTATCTGACCATTATCCATGAAATCCTGTATTTGACCATTATCCATGAAATCCTGTATTTGACCATTATCCATAAAATCATGTATTTGACCATTATCCATGAAATCCTGTATTTGATCATTATCCATGAAATCCCGTATTTGACCATTATCAATGAAATCCTGTTTGTGACCATTATCCATGAAATCCTGTATTTGAGCATTATCCATAAAATCTTGTTTGTGACCATTATCCATGAAATCCTGTATTTGACCATTATCATGAAATCCTGTATTTGACCATTATACATGAAATCCTGTATCTGACCATTATCCATGAAATCCTGTATTTGACCATTATCCATGAAATCCTGTATGTGACCATTATCCATGAAATCCTGTATCTGACCATTATCCATGCAATCCTGTATTTGACCATTATCCATGGCATCCCGTATCTGACCATTATCCATGAAATCCTGTATCTGACCATTATCCATGAAATCCTGTATTTGACCATTATCCATGACATCCTGTATCTGACCATTATCCATGAAATCCTGTATTTGACCATTATCCATGAAATCCTGTTTGTGACCATTATCCATGAAATACTGTATTTGAGCAGTATCCATGATATCCTGTATTTGACTATTATCCATGAAATCCTGTATTTGAGCATTATCCATGAAATCCTGTATTCGACCATTATCCATAAAATTCTGTATTTTACCATTATCTATGACATCATGTATATGACAATTATCTATGAATCCTGTATTTTACAATTATCTTTGAAATTCTGTATTTGACCATTGTCTATGAAATCCTGTATTTGACCATTATCCATGAAATCCCGTATTTGACCATTATCCATGAAATCCTGTATTTGACCATTATCCATGAAATCCTGTATTTGACCATTATCCATGAAATCCTGTATTTGACCATTATCCATGAAATCCGGTATTGGACCATTATCCATGAAATCCCGTATTTGATAATTATCCATGAAATCCCCTATTGACCATTATCCATGAAATCCTGTTTGTGACCATTATCGATGAAATCCCGTATTTTACCATTATCCATGAAATCCTGTTTGTGACCATTATCCATGAAATCCTGTGTGTGACCATTATCCATGACATCTTTTATTTGACCATTATCCATGAAATCCTGTATCATACCATTATCCATGAAATCCTGTTTGTGACCATTATACATGAAATCCCCTATTTGACCATCATCCATGAAATCCTGTTTGTGACCATTATCCATGAAATCCTGTATATGACCATTATCCATGAAATCCTGTTTGTGACCATTATCCATGAAATCCTGTATCCGACCATTATGCATGACATCCGGTATTTGACCATTATCCATGAAATCCCGTATTTGACCATTATCCATGAAATCACGTATTTGACCATTATCCATGAAATCCCATATTTGACCATTATCCATGAAATCCTGTTTGTGACCATTATCCATGAAATCCCGTATTTGACCATTATCCATGAAATCCTGTTTGTGACCATTATCCATGTAATCCCGTATTTGACCATTATCCATGAAATCCTGTATTTGACCATTATGCATGAAATCCCGTATTTGACAATTATCCATGAAATCCTGTATTTGACCATTATCCATGAAATCCCGTATTTGACGATTATCCATGAAATCCCGTATTTGACAATTATCCATGAAATCCTGTTTGTGACCATTATCCATGAAATCCCGTATTTGACCATTATCCATGAAATCATGTTTGTGACCATTATCCATGAAATCCTGTATCTGACCATTATCAATGAAATCCTGTATCTGATCATTATCCATGAAATCCTTTATTTGAGCATTATCCATTAAATCCTGTATTTGACCATTATCCATGAAATCCTGTTTGTGACCATTATCCATTAAATCCTGTATTTTACCATTATCTATGAAATCCTGTATTTGAGCATTATCCAGTAAATCCTGTATCCGACCATTATCCATGAAATCCTGTATCCGACCATTATCCATGAAATCCTGTATTTGAGCATTATCCATGAAATCCTGTATTTGATCATTACCCATGACATCCTGTATTTGACCATTATCCATGAAATCCTGTATTTGACCAATTATCCATAAAATCCTGTATTTGACCATTATCCATGAAATCATGTATTTGACCATTATCCATGACATCCTGTATTTGACCATTATCCATAAAATCCTGTATTTGACCATTATCCATGAAATCCTGTTTGTGACCATTATCCATGAAATCCAGTATTTAGCCATTATCCATGAAATCCTGTATTTGACCATTATACATAAAATCCTGTATTTGAGCATTATCCATGATATCCTGTATTTGAGCATTATCCATGAAATCCGGTATTAGACCATTATCAATGAAATCCTGTATTTGACAATTATCAATGATATCCTGTATTTGACCATTATCCAATGAAATCCTGTATTAGACCATTATCCATAAAATCCTGTGTTTTAGCATTATCCACGAAATCCTATATTTGACCATTATCCATGCAATCTTGTATTTCACAATTATCCATGAAATCCTGTATTTGATCATTATCCATGAAATCCTGTATTTCATCATTATCCATGAAATCCTGTATGTGACAATTATCCATGAAATCCTGTATTTGACCATTATCATTTAAATCCTGTATTTGAATATTATCTATGAAATCCTGTATTGGGCATTATCCATGAAATCCTGTATTTGACCATTATCCATGACATCCTGTATTTGACCATTATCGATGAAATCCTGTATTTTACCATTATCAATGAAATCCTGTATTTGACCATTATCCATGAAATCCTGTATTTGAGCACTATCCATGAAATCCTGTATTTGAACATTATCCATGAAATCCTGTATTTGAGCATTATCCATGAAATCCTGTATTCGACCATTAGCCATAAAACCCTGTATTTGACCATTATCCATGAAACCATGTATTTGAGCATTATCCATGAAATCCTGTATTTGATCATTATCCATGAAATCCTGTATGTGACCAATGTCCATGCAATCCTGTGTTTGAGCATGATCCCTAAAATTCTGTATTTGACCATTATCCATGAAATCATGTATATGACAATTTTCTATGAAATCCTGTATTTGACAATTATCCATGAAATCCTGTATTTGACCATTGTCCATGAAATCCTGTATTTGACCATTATCAATAACAACCCCGTATTTGAGCATTATCCATGATATCCTGTATTTGAGCATTATCCATGACATCCTGTACCTGACCATTATCCCTTAAATCCTGTATTTGAGCATTATCCATGAAATCCTGTATTTGACCATTATCCATGAAATCCTGTATTTGAGCATTATCCATGAAATCCTGTATTTGAGCATTATCCATGAAATCCTGTATTTGACCATTATCCATGAAATCCTGTATTTGAGCATTATCCATGAAATCCTGTATTTGACCATTATCCCTGAAATCCTGTATTTGAGCATTATCCATGAAATCCTGTATTTGACCATTATCCATGAAATCCTGTATTAGACCATTATCCATAAAATCCTGTATTTGACCATTATCCATGAAATCCTGTATTTGACCATTATCAATGAAATCCTGTATTTGACCATTATCCATGAAATCCTGTATTTTACCATTATCCATGAAATCCTGTAGTTGACGATTGTCTATTAAATCCTCAATTTGAGATTTATCCATGAAATCTTGTATTTGACCATTATCCATGAAATCCTGTATTTGACCATTATCCATTAAATCCTGTATTTGACCATTATCGATGAAATCCTGTATTTGACCGTCATAGATGAAATTCTGTATTTGACCATTATCCATCAAATCCTGTATTTGAGCACTATCCATGAAATCCTGTATTTGAACATTATCCATGACATCCTGTATGTTAGCATTATCCATGAAATCCTGTATTTGAGCATTATCCATGAAACCATGTATTTGAGCATGATACATGAAATTCTGTATTTGTTCATTATCCATGAAATCCTGTATTTGACCATTATCCATGAAATCCTTTATTTGAGCATTATCCATAAAATTCTGTATTTGACTATTATACATGAAATCATGTATATGGCAATTATCTATGAAATCCTGTATTTGACAATTATCCATGAAATCCTGTATTTGACCATTGTCCATGAAATCCTGTATGTGACCATTATCAATGAAATCCCGTATTTGAGCATTATCCATTAAATCCTGTATTGAGCATTATCCATGACATCCTGTATCTGACCATTTTCCATGAAATCCTGTATTTGACCATTGTCCATGAAATCCTGTATTTGACCATTATCCATGAAATCCTGTATTTTAGTATTATCCATGAAATACTGTATTTGAGCATTATCCATGACATCCTGTATTTGACCATTATCCATGAAATCCTGTATTTGACCATTATCCATGAAATACTGTTTGTGACCATTACCATGGAATCCTGTATCTGACCATTATCCATGAAATCATGTATTTCACCATTATACATAAAATCCTGTATTTGAGCATTATCCATTATATCCGGTATTTTAGCATTATCCATGAAATCATGTATTTGACCATTATACATAAAATCCTGTATTTTACAATTATCCATGATATCCTGTATTTGACCATTATCCATGAAATCCTGTATTAGACCATTATCCATAAAATCCTGTATTTTAGCATTATCAATGAAATCCTGTATTTGACCATTATCCATGAAATCCTGTATTTGATCATTATCCATGAAATCCTGTATTTGATCATTATCCATGAACTCCTGTATGTGATTATTATCCATGAAATCCTGTATTTGACAATTATCCATGAAATCCTGTATTTGACCATTATCCATGAAATCCTGTATTGGATCATTATCCATGAAATCCTGTATTTGGCAATTATCCATGAAATCCTGTATCTGACCATTATCCATGAAATCCTGTATTTGACGATTATCTATTAAATCCTTAATTTGAGCATTATCCATGAACTCCTGTATTTTACCATTATCCATTAAATGCTGTATTTGACCATTATCCTGTATATCCTGTATTTGACCATTATCAATGAAATCCTGTATTTGACCATTATCCATGAACTCCTGTATTTGAGCACTATCCATGACATCCTGTATTTGACCATTATCCATGAAATCCTGTATTTGAGCATTATCCATGAAATCCTCTATTCGACCATTACCCATAAAACCGTGTATTTGACCATTATCCATGAAACCATGTATTTGAGCATTATCCAGTAAATCCTGTATTTGATCATTATCCATGAAATCCTGTATTTGACCATTATCCATGAAATCATGTATATGACAACTATCTATGACATCCTGTATTTGACAATTATCCATGAAATCCTGTATTTGACCATTGTCTATGAAATCCTGTCTTTGACAATTATCCATGAATCTCGTATTTGACCATTATCCATGAAATCCTGTATCTGACCATTATACATGAAATCCTGTATTTGACCATTATCCATGAAATCCTGTATATGACCGTTATCCTTAAACTCTGTATTTGAGCATTATCCATGAAATTCTGTATTTGAGCATTATCCATGAAATCCTGTATTTGACCATTATCCATGAAATCCCGTATTTGACATTTATCAACGAAATCCTGTATCTGACCATTATCCATGAAATCCTGTATTTGACCATTATCAATGAAATTCTGTATTTGACCATTATCCATTAAATCCTGTATATGACCATTATCCTTAAACCCTGTATTTGAGCATTATCCATGAAATCCTGTATTTGAACATTATCCATGAAATCCTGTATTTGAGCATTATCCATGAAATCCTGTATTCGACCATTATCCATGAAATCCCGTATTTGACCATTATCCATGAACTTTTGTATCTGACTAATATCCATGAAATCCTGTATTTGACCATTATCCATTAAACCTGTATTTGATCATTATCCATGAAATCTTGTAGTTGATCATTATCCATGAAATCCTGTATTTGACAATTATTCATGAAATCCTGTATTTGACCATTATCCATTACATCCTGTATCTGACCATTATCCATGAAATCCTGTATTTGACCATTATTCATAAAATCCTGTATTTGAGCATTATCCAGGAAATCCTTTATTTGAGAATTATCCATGAAATCCTGTATTTGACCATTATCCATGAAACCCTGTATTTGAGCATACTCCATTACATCCTGTATTTGAGCATTATCCATGAAATCCTGTATTTGACCATTATCCATTAAATCCTGTATTTGAGCATCATCCATTAAATCCTTTATTTGACCATTATCCATCAAATCCTGTATTTGACCATTATACATGAAATCCTGTATTTGAGCATTATCCATGAAATCCTGTATTTGACAATTGTCCATGAAATCCTGTATATGACCATTATCCATGAAATCCTGTATTTGACCATTATTCATGAAATCCTGTATTTGACCATTATCCAGCAAATCCTGTATTTGACCATTATCCATGAAATCCTGTATTTTAGCATTATCCATGAAATCCTGTGTTTTACCATTATCCATGAAATCCTGTATTTGAGCATCATCCATGAAATCCTGTATTTGACAATTATCCATGAAATCCTGTATTTGACAATTATTCATGAAATCCTGTATATGACCATTATCCATGAAATCATGTATTTGACCATTATCCATGAAATCCTGTAGTTGACCATTATCCATGAAATCCTGTATTTGACCATTATCCATGAAATCCTGTATTTGAGCATTATCCATAAAATCCGGTATTTGACCATTATCCATGAAATCCTGTATTTGAGCGTCATCCATTAAATCCTGTATTTGACCAGTATCCATGAAATCCTGTATTTGACAATTATCCATGAAATCCTGTATATGACCATTATCCATGAAATCCTGTATTTGACCATTATTCATAAAATTCTGTATTTGACCATTATCCATGAAATCCTGTATTTTACCATTATCCATGAAACCCTGTATTTGAGCATTATCCATGAAATCCTGTATTTGAAAATTATCCATGACATCCTGTATTTGACCATTGTCCATGAAATCCTGTATCTGACCATCATCCATGAAATCCTGTATTTGACCATTATCCATGAAATCCTGTATATGACCGTTATCCTTAAACCCTGTATTTAGCATTATCCATGAAATACTGTATTTGACCATTGTCCATGAAATCCTGTATTTGACAATTATCCATGAAATCCCGTATTTGTACCATTATCCATGAAATCCTGTATCTGACCATTGTCCATGAAATCCTGTATTTGACCATTATCCATGAAATCCTGTATTTGAGCATTATCCATGAAATCCTGTATATCACCATTATCCTTAAACCCTGTATTTGAGCATTATCCATGAAATCCTGTATTTGACCATTATCCATGAAATCCTGTATTTGAGCATTATCCATGAAATCATGTATTTGACCATTATCCATGAAATCCCGTTTTTGACCATTATCCATGAAATTCTGTATCTGATCATTATCCATGAAATCCTGTATTTGACCATTATCCATGAAATCCTTTATTTGACAATTATCGATGAAATCCTGCATTTGACCATTATCCATGAAATCCTGTATGTGACCGTTGTCAATGAAATCCTGTGTTTTACCATTACACATGAAATCCTGTATTTTAGCATAATCCATGAAATCCTGTATTTGACCATTATCCATGAAATCCTGTATTTGACCATTATCCATGAAATCCTGTATTTGATCATTATCCATGAAATCTTGTAGTTGATCATTATCCATGAAACTCTGTATTTGACGATTATTCATGAAATCCTGTATTTGACCATTATCCATGACATCCTGTATCTGACCATTATCCATGAAATCCTGTATTTGTACCATTATCCATGAAATCCTGTATTTGACCATTATCCATGAAATCCTGTATTTTACCATTATTCTTAAAATCCTGTAGATGACCATTATCAATGAAATCCTGTATTTGAGCATTACCCATAAAATCCTGTATTTGACCATTATCCATGAAATCGTGTTTGTGACAATTATCCAGGAAATCCTTTATTTGGGCATTTTCTATGAAATCTTGTATTTGACCATTATCCATGAAATCCTGTATTTGACCATTATCCATGAACTCCTGTATTTGAGCATTATCCATGAAATCCTGTATTTGACCATTATCCATGAAATCCTGTATTTGACCTTTATCCATGAAATCCTGTATTGGACCGTTATCCATAACATCCTGTATTTTAGCATTATCCATGAAATCCTGTATGTGACCATTATCCATGAAATCCTGTATTTGATCATTATCCATGAAATACTGTATTTGACCATTATCCATGAAATCCTGTATTTGACCATTAACCATGAAATCCTGTATTTGACGATTATCCATGAAATCCTGTATTTGACCATTATCCATGAAATCCTGTATTTGACCATTATCCATGAAATCCTTTATTTGACCATTATCCATGAAACTGTATTTGGCTATTATCCATGAAATCCTGTATTTGACCATTAACCATGAAATCCTGTATTTGACCATTATCCATGAAATCCTGTATTTGACCATTACCCATGAAATCCTGTATTTGACGATTATCTATTAAATCCTGAATTTGAGCATTATCCATGAAATCCTGTATCTGACCATTATCCATGAAATCCTGTATTTGACCATTATCCATGAAATCCTGTATTTGAGCATTATCCATGAAATCCTGTATTTCACCATTATCCATGAAATCCTGTATTTGAGCATTATCCATGAAATCCTGTATTCGACCATTACCCATAAACCCCTGTATTTGACCATTATCCATGAAATCCTGTATTCGACCATTATCCATGAAATCCTGTATTTGAGCATTATCCATGAAATCCTGTATTTGACCATTATCCATGAAATCCTGTATTTGACCATTATCCATGAAATCCTGTATTTGACCATTATCCATGAAATTTTCCCAACTCTCCAAACATTGCATATAAAATTTCGAGTCTGTGTACTGAAAATTCACAGAGCGATTGTGTAGGGAAAAGAACACAGACCCACATAAGCAGATAGACTTTCACAATATATATATATATATGTACGTATATATATACATAAGTATGCATATATATATTTGTAAATATGTATATATATATATATATATATATATATATGTACATATACAAATTTATTATTGTAAAAATATTAACCATGCTGACAACTGGTAGCACCCAGAAACACGTGTTCATGGATACATTTTATGCACGTACTAATCATTTTAAGTTTAAACTATGTTGATAAACAACAACAACAACAACAAAAAGAACAGAAATACTAATAGCAATACATACATACATACGAACAAAAAATCAACAAAAGGCAAGTAATACAATTAACATTTAAGTCAAACACATAAATAAAACACAATTGCTAATAAAAAATAATAATGAAAAAAACAATAAATCTAAGATTTTAAAGGGATGGAATCGTTGATCAAATAATAACAGCCTGGCGTAGGTGGATGGCAAAACATCAGGCTGCGATTTTGGTTTGATCAGTGAGAAAATTTTAGCCATGATTACGACCGGTGATATCTATATACAAATGTTCATGAATAACAATTATACACGAATTAATTTTTTCAAATATCAAATAAAAGTAATATATATATATATATATATGTATATATATTTATATATATACACGTATATATGTAACTACACACACACACATAAATATATATATATATATATATGTGTGTGTGTGTGTGTGTGTTTATGTGGGTGTGCGCATTTGTGTGTGTGTGTAGTAAAATATATACGTATAAAATATATCCGGGAGCATATATATATATATATATATATATATATATATATATATATATATATATATATATATATATATATATTATTATTATTATTATCCTGGATATGACCTTTATCTATATCCGATGGTAAGGCCCCAGCTTGCAGGCTTTGCTGAGTGTGCAGCAACACTTCCATAGCTATTGCTCCCAGGTCCACTCTAACCCGGAGTTGTAGTTCGTGTTTGGGTCGCAACTATGGGTTAAATAGAAACCGACTTGAAAAAAAAATTCTAATTAAAAAGTCTATTCAAAATCACTGGATTCGGCATTAAATTACCTGAAAAGGTGTATATGCCGTAAAACAAAACAACAAACCCCATATATATATATATATATATATATATATATATATATATATATATATATACTAGCAAATGTACCTGTCGTTGACTGGGTTCAAATGTGTACAAAAACAGCCTACACAAAATAGACTCTGATTTATGAAAGTATGATAGGTTATGAAAAGGAAGGGTTGTAAAGAGATAGCTTCGAATTTGAGGGTATCAAAACCAAAGCAACATATGATGAAAGTAAAAATAAAATAGAAAAAAACCCATAATTTATTATATCATACCTGTTCACGCTGAAACACTTATCACAATATTCTGTGGATCTATATTAAAAAAACCTTGTAAAACTTTGTGACATATTTCCATTCTATGATGATCAGGCGCGAACGAACACCCCATAATTTTATTATACTATATTTCTTCACACTGAAGCATAATTATCAAAGTATCCTTTCGAGGATAGATATGAAAATCTTTATTCAAATTTGTGCCTATTTCAATTCTATGGAGGTCAGGCGCGAACGCAGACACCACAATCTTATTATGCCATTCCTATTTAACTTAAAACATACTTATTAAAGTATTATTATGTACATCTATATCAAAAACACTTGTAAATGTTTTTCATTTTTCATTTTTTTTATTTCCATACTTAGTGGACCAGGCACGTACGCAGACCCCGCAATTTGAATGAATAATCATTATGCCATATCAAACATACGAATTATTGTGTCTTGATTCATCTTCTGTCATTATATGTGATCAGTTTTCTATAATAGTCAACCATATAGGAGCCTATTCGTGACCAGACACATATAGAGACGTTCAGATTTATATATATATATATATATATATATATATATATATATATATATATATAGAGAGAGAGAGAGAGAGAGAGAGACGAATATTGGCTGAAGAGAGCTTGATAAGGATACCTTAAACGGGCCTTATTATCGGGCTTGAAACCGACGGTACCCATGATCTGTCTCAACTAACAACTTTCTGTACACAATATATATATATATATATATATATATATATATATATATATATATATATATATATATATATATATGTGTGGAGGGTGTAAATGGCACACAACTCCACTGTTTGGATATCTTGTCTGGAAAGTGTGGTATAGATTTACACTGATTTTATGAAAATGGTAATACATATGTCGAATTACACCTGGAATTTTAGCTTTGTGCTCATATTAAATAGGTAGAGAATTTTCTGATTTTTAAGCATAATCGATAGTGAAATACAGATTGGTGATGCCAGCACAGATCAATGTCATTTGTTTTTCATGGAGATCATAGTGATTAAATACGCTTAATTCTTTGATGAATTTATCTAAAACGTTCAAAACCAAGATGACTTCCTCGGTGCCTTTCTGTCTGTATATGACATTGTAATATATCTTTCACAAACAAATCGCAGTTTATGTAATCTTAGATGTTGCGGTTATTTGGACATACTCTTGTTTGAATTGCAAATCGCTGCAAGGGAGTAAAGAATAGACATATGACAGCAATGTTTATAAACATCAGTTTTATTATCATTGCCGCCTTAAATCTGTTTTCCCATGATTTACAAAGTAGTCTGTATCGATAATAAACATTGGCACCCTCCGTTTAGAAGATTCAAGGTACCGGTGCCTCTCTCTCTCTCTCTCTCTCTCTCTATATATATATATATATATATATATATATATATATATATATATATATATATATATATATGTAGATAGATAGATAGACTAATGGATGGATTTATACACAAGTGCATTTTCACCTAAACTAACGTTGGGAATAATTTCCCCTTTTACATATTGCGTCCAAATTTATAAGCTGCATAAAAAAATCATTCATTCAAAAAGTATAGCAAACACAAACAAATTACATCATCTATAGATTAATATAAATATATAACTTGTGTATTAAATATTTACACGCATACATACATATATACATGCGTGGATATACATTAATCTATATTTAAAGGGCAATATGTCTGTCTGTCTGTGTACATCTTGTCCGTTTATCAGTCGGTCTCTCTGTTTGTCTGTCCTTCTGCCTCGGTATTTTCAAACCCTGCAACGAAAATAAAAGTCGCAGAGCTGCGCTAGGGGGCCTAAAATAATTTAAATGCTTAGGAGCCGTTCTTTTATGGGGTTTTATCTAGTAAAAATTATTTTTAAAGGGCCAAAAATTTCATCGTTCAATAAGGTGTACATTCGTGGTAGTTAATTATTAATTTTTAATATTTCATTGACTTGTATGCGTGTCACGTTGGTAAAGTGTTAACGTCAGCAGCTTTTAAAGCTACAGTTTCTGTTCTGATCCAAGCTGATTGCACCAAAGTATCTCTTTTTACTTTTGAAATCACGAGACTTTTGTAATATATACGAAATCTGGACGAATTAAAATATCATATTTAAGCGTCTTTTAAGCAAAATCGGGCGCCCACACCCAGTAGTATAAATATATATGAGCAACTCGAATAGCAGCGTGATGTGTCTATTTTTGTTTTTATTAGGTAATATTGTATAATTCCAGTACTTTATGAAGCAATAGCTTATTGTTTCTGTCTATTTCCGGTGGCATGTCGCTTTATAAATAAAGAAAATTGGATAATAGATATTTAATGGACTATCGATCAAACTTACAGCTCATCTTAAATAGTTGGATTTTAAACTATGAAAATATTAAATCCGTTTTAACATTTTATTTTTCGGTGAAATTTATAAACACATGTCGTACACATAAAAATATCACACACATCCGGGAAGCTGAATATTAAGGGCGTATTTTATCATCTCTTTACATCCTTTAGCGAATACATCTTTTATTTGAAATTTAGTACCTATTTTCTCAAATTCATGACGTTCGAGCTTTTTGTTTAGGAGAGGATTTATTGTATCGGAATATATTAACATATAGAAAAGTACCTAACTTTTTATATGTATATATTTATATATATACATACACACACATACACACACGCACATATTTATATATATGTGTGTATATATATATATATATATATATATATATATATATATATAGTGATTAAACAAAAAAACTGTATTCACAAATTAAAGATGCTAACCATCTTTTAATTTATTCATTTGTTTCAGTGGGATTTTAAAAAATAAATTATGAGGGGGTCACCATCATGAATGCTGGAATATAGATGTTTGTTATTAATTTACTATATGTAATTACATTGAGCTTCTTAAATAAGGATTGTTATATATTATGAGAAAATATATTTCTAGTGAAATATATATATATATATATATATATAGAGAGAGAGAGAGAGAGAGAGAGAAAGAGAGTGTGAGAGATTAACACAAATATTTTTGAATAATTTTTTTACCATGTGAAAAGAAATAATTTATATAGTCGCTTGACAAGAACTAATGGTTTTAACCGAGTTTTTTCCAGAAACATTATCATGTAAGCGTGTTCATATCTGTAACGCACCTATTTCTTGCTCTCTTATTGAGCACTCTTAATAACCTTCTTAAATCGATTAGTTTACACTTTTGAATTCATTTACCCTGGCATATATATCTTTAAATTATATAAATGAACTTTGTCTATGTGTGTGAGTTCGTTCTTTCTAGACTCCGAAACGGCTAAACAGTTTTTCTTTAAATTTTACAGAACTTAGTGTATAAATGTGAGAAATATTATAGTTATTTTTTTCTAAGTATACCCCAATAATAACATATAATCGATAATCGAAACAGTTTTATAAATGTATCTATTATCGGTAAATCTTTATTTCCATGCCGTCGCTTAGCACCAATGATAGAACAACGGGCTCTGAATATTCTACTGCCGGTAAGTTGACAGCGTGTTTTTTTTTTTAATTCTATTTTTTCTTTTTTTTTTTTTTTGAATGACGTTGTGTGGTTTGAATGAAGCCCCACTTTTTGGATTGAGCACTGTCGTTAATGGATCCTACTCTCCGTTTATCTAGCTAATAATCGATGCTCGCTGGTTGTTTGTAAGCAAACGAGCAGCTAGAGCAATGTGAGGCCTGACCACTGTAAAGCGATGGGCGAATGTTTATTTAGTTGCTATTTGAGAAGACGCTTACGAGCACCGATCGATGGTTCAGTGGTTAGAGCTCCGAAGATCAACGCGATGGTTATAGGTAAATTCCACGGCTAGGGAAAGGTACTAGTATATATATATATATATATATATATATATATATATATATATATATATATATATATATATATATATATATATATATACAGTGATGATCATATTTATTGGCACGGTAAAATAAAAGTTAAATTTTGTCTAATAAATTCTAAAAAAGGGATTAAATAAAAGAAAATAACAAAGTATATTATGTATTTTTAACTGATCTTTCCGATGCAACAATCGGATTTTAGAAAAAATAAATAACAAAGGAACAACAAACATAATTGCAAAAAACCCTTGTTCAAAATTATTGGCACGATTTATTTAATAATCAATTGTATAGCCTTTGGTCTTGATTACCTTCCTCAGTCGCTTTTCATAGTTTACAACCAAGTTGTTGCACTCTTCAGTAGTAATTTTAGCCCACTCTTCCTGACAATAATCCTCCAATTGAATAAGATTCTTAGGCTTCCTTTGCATTACCCTCAATTTTAATGTTCTCCATAAATTTTCAATTGGATTAAGGTCTGGGATTTGTGATGGCCACTCCAAAACATTAATATGATTGTCCTCAAGCCATTTCTTAGTCAGTTTAGCCGAATGCTTTGGGTCATTATCTTGCATGAACCACCAACGACGCCCAAGTGAGAGCTCTTTAGCAGAGTCTTTCAGGTTTTCATCCAATATTTTAACATAATCTTCCTTTTTTATGCTACCTTGTACCTTAACAAGTCGCCCTGGTCCAGAGGCAGCAAAGGATCCCCAAAACATCAAACTGCCTCCACCGTGCTTCACTGTGGGTATGGTGTTCTTAGGCAGGAAAGTTCGCCAGATTTTCTGTAAATATAAGACACTTTATTATGGCCAAATAACTCTATTTTCGTTTCGTCAGTCCATAGAACACGTTTCCAGAATGCAACATCTTTATCAATATGACGTTTTGCAAAGGCTAGCCTTGCTTTCAGGTGCATAGGCTTCAATAAGGGAGTCTTTCTCGGACGACATGCTTTTAAACCAGCTCTCTTCAAAACTCTACCAACTGTATGTCGAGATACATTCACTCCAGAGGTGCTCTGTTCATCAACAATCTCCCCAACAGAGATCCTTGGGTTTTATTTTACTTGTCGAACAATTTTCCGTTCATCTCTTGGGGAAAGAATCCTTTTTCTCCCTCTACCCTCTAAACTCATAACGTGGCCTTGCGATTTGAACTTGTTTATTACTTGTTTATAACAGTGGATTTGGGAAGGTTTAGCTTCTTTGAAATCTTATCATAGCCCTCCCCACTGGTATGGCATGCTACAACAAGCTTCCTGACGTCTTCGCTGTGTTCCTTAGTTTTAACCATGGCGATTGAAAATTATAATTTAGTCACTTATAATAGTTTAAATAAATCGCTATCTAAAAATTATCTGAAAAATATTATTCACTGAATTAGCGTTAAACAAGCATAATATGGCTATAAAAAAGTTCAGAAAGCACGTAAACCGGAAATTGATTGATATTATACTGATACTAAAAGAAAAACAAAGTCGTGCCAATAATTTTGAACAAGGGTTTTTTGCAATTATGTTTGTTGTTCCTTTGTTATTTATTTTTTCTAAAATCCGATTGTTGCATCGGAAAGGTCAGTTAAAAATACATAATATACTTTGTTATTTTCTTTAATTTAATCCCTTTTTTAGAATTTATTAGACAAAATTTAACTTTTATTTTACCGTGCCAATAAATATGATCATCACTATATATATATATATATATATATATATATATATATATATATATATATATATATATATATATATATATATATACACGCTAACATGCTTAATCTTGTTTTGTCAGCGACTGAATCATGGCTGTGCATATATATATATATATATATATATATATATACACATATATATATATGTATATATAAATATTTACATGGGCAGGCCCACTTATCAAGGCCTTGATACCACTCGAGGAAAAATTTCAAAAATTATACAGTAGAAATGGGACAATATAGTAATCGTTAGTAATGGAAATTTGGTGAATTTGTTAACGGCTCATCAAAAACTTTTTCAGGTTAGTATTGAAGACAACCATATTGTAATCAGCTCGAAAGCAGGGAAACGGAAGACAATTCCATAGGCGTGTAGTTCTAATTAAGAATCTTTGCTCATGGAATCTACGTTTAGGTTTAGGTACAGATAAACAGTGGGGGAGATTATTGATAGTGATTTCTGCTAGACGGGTGTTTCTTGTGAAAGTTTTGCGAGGGGGACCGTACATTGGAGCTCAGCCGAGCACTTGCCATGAAAATAAAGCAGAAACAAACTCGCAATATTTCTTCTGTGAGATAGAGGTGTCACGGAAGAGAAAAGAGCATCCACTACGAGGATAGGAAGTCTACTTTGAACTCTATCAAGGCAGGATAAGTCCTTTCTAGCAGCTCCTAGCCAGATGTGGCAACAGTATTCCATCATTGGACGTGCCTGGATTCTATATAGATAAAGAGTTGCATCAGCAGTGAGATATCTACTGTTTTATTAGAAGGATCACACCATTTTTCCAGCGCCCTTGACAACCGATTTAATGTATGTGTTCCACTTAAGATCAAAAATAAAGTCAAGCTTAGAATCTGGTCAAAACTTTAAGCCTTCCCAAGACAAGAGCCATTTATGTCATTCGATGCCAGACGGGGATCAGAGCGCTGATGATGTAAAGATAAAACCTCAGTTTTAGATGCATTAAAAGTAACCAGCGCTCAAGATCAGAGGAGAGAGAATCAGAGAGAACTTGGTCGTTTACGGTCTTAAATGTGCTACCATAGATAGTAGTGTCATTAGCATAAATGTATAGGAATGATGTTAGGATGTGATTTGGAAAATAATTAATATAGATCAGGAAGAGAGTTTGGCCCAGGATTGACCCCTGAGGGACTCCAGCATTAATACTTAGAGATACTGATTTCTGCCCATCAACCAATACTCTTAATTCTCTATCAGAGAGAAATGATTTAATAATTGAGAAGACATTTCCAGCTACACCGTAGCTGGAGATCTTGTGAGTAAACCTTTATGGCATACTCTATCAAAGGCCTTTGATATGTCAAGAGCAATTGCCCTAGAAAGGAAGCCTCCGCTTAGAGATTCGCTAATCCTATGAGATATAACTGTAAGCACATCTGTTGTAGATCTAGTAGAACGGAAACCATATTGTGTGTCACTTAGAAGGTTATTTTTGCTGAGATGGTTGATTATTTCTCACAGATTCCACCAACTTACTCATGACGCACAAGAGACGTATTGACCTGTACTGAGAGAGAGAGTTGAGCGATCATCTGAATTCTTAAATATAAAGCATACTGATCAGATTTTTCAGGGTGACGGGAAGCAATTCTCCTTAAGGCAACGTTTAAACGGTTTTATAAGTATGGGCCTTAGTTCTGGTTGCAGTCTTTTGAGTACTATAATTGGAATACCATCAGGGTCTGTTGTTTTACTGGAATCAAGGTTTTTAATTAGCATTAAATCATCACATACAGATATCTGTATATCACATGCCGTGTTTTCTCATACAGGAGGAAATATTGGAGGTTGGTGGCCTTGGTCGCAAAGGGTAGAATTAGTTGCAAAGTTCTTGGCAAAGTGTTTGGCCATTTATGATAGTTGGGATAGAGCACACGTTTCTGTCCAGGATTCTGTTTGCTATTTGCAAAAACAGGTGGGAACCAAGCCGCTGCTCAGCTACTTTGGACTTAACGGACTGCGCATGTAACTCTTTTGCGCTCTTTATAACTTTTGTACAGTGTTTGCTGGCAGTTCTGAAAGCAGCTTTAGTCTCAGTGCATCTATTACGTTGGAAACAATGGAAAACGTGATTTATGTGCGCAATGACAGCAGCACATTCTGGAGAGTACCGCGGCTGGCTAATAGGTTTTTTTCTGGAATTTTTTCGAGGGTCTAAAACCTACAATTAACCATTCCGTCGGGTCTGACACTATAGAGGACACAACTTTTTTAAACCTGGAACGCAGATATATCTGATATAAATGTACGGAAGCTATCCCAATCAGCCATAGAGTATCGATGTACTGTACGATGGATAGGTATATCTGAGGATTTATTACATTGCATTGTTATCTTAACTGATACAACAGAGTGGTCGGAAGATCCAAGTGGAGACAGAACATAAGCTGAACACAGTTCAGGGCAAGTTGTGAGAAAAATGTCTAGGAGACTTGCATATGGCCGTCAGCATATATATATATATATATATATATATATATATACATATATATATATATATAAATATATATATTTATATATATATATTTATATATATATATATATATAGAGAGAGAGAGAGAGAGAGATACAGACAGACAGAGGCAGAGAAAGAATAGATGACAAAATCTATATTCCAAATTAATTTTTAATTTATTACTTTAATTCAGTCGATTTTAAAATTATAGGAATAAATTATAAGATGGTCAACATCATGAATTTTGGAATTATATATATTTCTACAAATATATATATATATATATATATATATATATTCCAATTAATAACTTTACTTTTATTTGATCGATCTTTAGATTGATTTTTAATATTCTTTATATATTATGTGTACACAAAATACATCTAATTCCTCTACACATTATCTTAACAATAAATCGATTATCATTCTGCCTCCATGAAATAGAATCTGTGTAGATTTAAGAAAGTGTTAACAAGTAAGGTACCTAGGCGAAAAATGAAAGCGTGCGTATCTATTAAACTTCTTAAACCGAATAATATACTGAAAATTAGGTATTGGTATCTGGGTTGCCGGGGTGTGATTGCAAAAATTGGATTGGAAAATAGATGCATATAATCAATTTCAGTGCGTAGGCAAAATTTTATTAGAAAGATGAATATATAAGATTTATATATATATATATATATATATATATATATATATATATATAAATATATATATATATAAATATATATATATATATATATACATATACATATACATACATATATATATATATATATATATATATATATATTGAAGTTCAAGGAAAGACGAGGATCCCTAAGAGAAGATTAAAAGAAACCATTAACATGAGGTCAATTAAGGAAATTTGATGGCGCCAAACAGCTGGGCAGGAGATTTCCAATAGGGATTTAATATCTCGTATTTAATATTTAGTATTTAATATCTCTAACTAACAAATGACTGTGTCAAATTCGAAGCCAGTATTTTCCACAGAAATAATTTCTATATTAATTCATTTATTGTGGACACGAAAATAAAATAAGGCAAACGTGAGTTACAAGAATGGTTAACGCTCTTATTATGGGTCCGTCATATCTTATTCTAGAAGGTGTACCGGTGTGGGTAAGTATTAACCGTAGCGTAAAAAATGATGTCAAAATGGGTAGAAGCTGAGATACGTGTATGCGAATATTATTTTTTTATATACAGTTTACTTTTTGTAAGTGAATAAAACGAAAAGAAAATACTTGAGCGGAGATTGAAATCAAAACCTAAACACAGTGACTAATAGCCTAGTTCGATACGATTGATAAAAATGTTTTCAACCCGACTTCTTTTAACACCATGAATTTGACATGTATCCGATCTATGTATGCGTACTCGTGAATCGGTTAGAAAACAAATAAAACTCCGACTACTCCACTACCAATTTTTTTTAACTTTGTTGTTTACACCGCCCGTTTTTTCGGATAAAAAACTGATTAAACATTGTCCACGTGTCTGAATATGTTATATACCAAATTTCAAGCCTATAGATAAAAAAAAATGTTGAGTATATAGGTTGAGAAGTGATCTCTTACAAACATGTTCACTTTTTTAAATATAGTAGCAGTTCTGCCCGGCTTTGCTCGGGCCCTATGTACGCTTCTATAGGTTATATGCATATGTATATATTAAAAAATGTGAATATTAAAGTAATTTCTTTCTATATAATAGTCTTCCTTAACTACCATAGGGAAAAGACAGACACACATTTTCTCTTTTATGGATTTGTATATAGATAGATAGATAGATAGATTGGATGCAATACATAGTAATGATTAAAGTGTAAAAAAAATAAAAAATAACCCTCATGCGCCACAACCGAGAATCGAAACCAAAAACGTTCAGCTAACGATTTATTTTGTCTCTGCCGTCAATGACTGGGCTATGAAAACGCGTTTACTGCAAGGCTTAAAATTAAAAGATGAACTAATAGCTACTACGTTATGCATTCGTAATGGCGGCGTTCGACCTTCACCTGGCAAATTTCATTTTTTTTTAATCTTCACACTTTTGCACCGATCTTTCTGGGCTAGAGCCCAAATATAAAGTTTTGCATGGATTCAAATACTTATATATGAACTTTCATATCTGTAGACCAAAAGCTCTAGGAAGAGTTTGGTAGGCCAAAATTTGTTAAACAAAAATACGTACTTATACATAAATATATATGGAAACAATTGTGTGTTTACAATAAACTTTTTACGCAAATATTATGCAAGTATAAATTATGTAGAATATCTGCGTTAATATAATTACACGTAATAGTAAACTAAATAGCATTATCCTATTAGAAAACCGTAGTAACTAATAGGGAATTAATAAAAATGGATGTTTAAAAGAATATGCAAATTAGCTAGATCTTTTGCTAGTGAATGCAATTCCGCAACCCATATATAAGTAAGTTGTATTTTCTTTTTAAATAAAGAGGAAAGAAAGTTTTTAATATGAATATCTATGCACACAAACGAAAAACGAATTTATAGAAGTATAGATAGATAGATAATACTTACACTAATAGAAATGAGAAATAGTCGTCCATAATCTGTTATTTGGGATTTGCTATCTTGAATATTTAACTGATTTTTGTTTTTGTTGTTTTATTGCGTGTGCTTGAGAAAAATATTCTTGCTTAATCTGTATCACGAGACAATAGCGAATTTTATGTTATTTCTCCAAGCATCTCAATTCAATATTTACCATTTTTTTAGGATCACCCGTTGAAGTGAGAGAAGGTGGCTGAAAAGAAGAAGATGGAGAAAAATAAGAAACGAAACGTTAATTCAGAACCAAAACAAGAGATTTATTGTCTAAAAAAAATCCAACATTACAAGAGGTTATGGCGAATTAAGTAAATATATGTTTACATACAAACGACTTCTTAGTAGAGTGCGTGCTTTCCCGGAAAAGCTAATCATAAATCCTTTGCCTTCTGTTAATCCTTAATCGGACAGTTGAAGAGATTACAGATAATGGTGTGCGTGGTATTAACTGTCTCACTTGAGATTTAAGTCTGAAGGATTAAGGAGGAACCGCTTAGACATATGTTTCGTAATGAAAGATCTAGAGGCGAGATACAAAGTACGGAGGAAAGTATTATTCTTTGCAATAACAAGTGGATTACTTAGGTAGGTCAAAAGAGATACTTTTAAAAGGGACTCTTCTTCGCGAGAATTTGTGATCAATATTATTTTGTACGGGTCATTTTTTATTTGTTATTTATTTATTATTTTTATACACGTCATCCGTAAAAAAAACATACTTGGTACAATATATATCGTATATATGGGGTATATATGTTATATATCGTATATATGGGGTATATATGTATTTGCTGCACACCACAGCAAAATGTGGCACAGTGCCAGAAGATGGAGAACAGGCGAGCTCCCCTAAAGAAGGGAAACTCTCGTCTCAACAATATTGCCAGAGCACTTCCCTCGGCATTCCCCGATAGGGGTATGTCAGGCGACAAGCAATTAACTTATTCCACCGGAAAGCCGGATGGCAAGGCCTGTGGGGGTGAACCTCCTAGGAAGTACCCAAGCAGTGTACCTCACCTGTGGGGATTAGTGTAACGAACGGATCTTTGGCGAGTATTTCTACGCCGGCTCCCTGCAACCGAAGCCGCTAGGAGACACATCCCATCATACCGGAGTATAATGGGGTAGTTATTTAAATGCTGCCCACCTCAGCATTATGTGGCACAAGGCCGGAAAGTGGGAACCCCGCAGGCTCCCCTAAAGGAGGGGCACTCCTGCAATTTTAAAAATTGCCTGAGTAACCCCGTCGGCATCTCTCTGTAAATATATATATATATATATATATATATATATATATATATATTTATATATTTATATATTTATATACATATATATACATATATATATATATATATATATATATATATATATATATATATATATATATATATATATATATATGCTTTTCAAATTTAAACTTTCACCGCTTTTCCGGGTTTTTTTGGGTTTTTTTTTTTTAAACCTTAATTTACTTGATTCCTCCAGCCTTTACAGACGTGTTTTAAATATTCTCTCCAGTGCTTTTTCTTTTAATGATTTGGAATTAATTCTATTTGCGATTTTTTCCAAGGAACTCAGCCTTTTGGATCATTTGGGACCATTTGGAATTTACCCATTGGATTGGAATTTTTTAATTCGACCGTTTTGGATTTTACCATTCTTGGATTTTTTACCCTTCACCGAATTATCCATTCATGTGAAATCTTTTTATCATTTTTCTTTTACCTCCTATTCCCCTTACCTAACCCTTTTTTTAACCAAGTAAGATCTGTGACTTACTTGTAGTTTCACTAAATACTTTTACATGCAAAATCCGATCCCGCATTTTGCTAATTCATGCCCTCTGATGAGAAGGAGAGTATTTCTTCGAAACTCCACGGATTAATGACTATCCACTTATCTTGTGCTTCTTTTTTAAAATTAAATATATTTTTAAATCTTTTTCAAGATGTCTTTTAACATGTTTTATTAATCATTTGTTCATATTATAAGCTCTATTTCCTTTTCGGTTTTATTGAGCTCTTACATCTGGTCGAGATTACTTTACTTGTAAATATTAACTCTTTAATATTTATAACATATTTTAAGTTTACCATTTTGATTACCTTGGTAAACTTATTGTAATTTTTATTTTATATATATATATATATATATATATATATATATATATATATATATATATATATATATATTAGACCTCTTCAAAATTGACCTTTTTCTTCAAACATATGCACACTGATATTATTCCCATTCTCCAGGGTCTAAATTAGCTAAATATACCAGTTATTGTGATCTTGGCCCTTGGCTATGCCTGCCTCAAGAGCCATGTAATTTTATTGTTGACGTTTTTCAAAAACGCTGCAAAATATGGGATATTATGTCCTGATTTTCATTGTAGCTTTCCAGAAGTTGATGCTATAGCATTGGAAGTGGTACCAAATAAAAGCTAATAAAATTTTCTTGCATATGGTAGTAAGCACAATAAAACACATGAACACCTGTGTAAATTTTAACTAATTTTAATGCACAAACAGCTGGGATACTACAAAAAATCAGTTTGGTAGTATGATAGCACTGCACTGACACATATATTGCATAAGAAACTGTCAGATAGGATGTTACTAATACATGTATTATCACTTGTTCAATTTGGCTTTTTTGAAACTGTCAAATGTTTTCCTGTGGTACTCCACAACTTGTAGTAAGCAGCTTCTTTGCTCTGGGTCACTTGTGATCTGAATTGCAAAGTCATTCATTAGTTT
Source organism: Euprymna scolopes (assembly GCF_053919585.1). NCBI lineage: Eukaryota > Metazoa > Mollusca > Cephalopoda > Sepiida > Sepiolidae > Euprymna > Euprymna scolopes. The sequence goes on along the minus strand of NC_136492.1, from coordinate 11,322,127 downwards.
CACACCTCTCTCAGCCACATCATTCGTCACTTTCACTGACCTCACAAACTTCTGTGCATTCCTGTAGCTGTCATTGTCTTTCCAGGTGTCAGCAGGAGTAGTGAGCCAGTCACATTTCACTCGAAGAGCATCAAACAGAAAGTGAGACTCTGGCCCTACCAGGTCTGTGAGAACTGTAGCTGCATTGATGACAGGAAACACTGGATTGCCTTTCCTGTAACTCTCAGGTTTCTCTGTTTCTGATAGCTTGACTGCGAGCTTCTCTTTTGCAGACTTGGTCATGCTGGCATGTGAACTGAACAAGGTGAATGGCACTAGTTCCTGGGTAAGATACCAGCGGTGGTTGTTCATTTTCTTGAGAACAGAGGTTACCAGTTCATAGTCATACTGCTTGTATTGCAGCATGTTCTTCATAAGCTGGAGATCATGGATAGGTGCATCATCTGCGGATGTGGTGGTCAGCCAGTGGCTGGTGTAGAATAAGCCCAGAAACTTGTTCATCCTCTCCAGCTTGAAGATAGTGTCCCTGTTGTATTTTAGTTCCTTGGAAAACATGAGCATCTTCATACAGTAAATGTTTCTGGCCATCCAGCGGGCTTGGTGAATGGCACCTGGCTTGACTCAGTGGATACCTCTAGGAGGTTCCTCACCGAGCAGGATGAGGCACAGCTCTGCCACCTCTCTGTAATCTGCCCTCAGACTTGCTTCCTCAAGGAAATTGCTTAAGACTGCAATTGTGCTTGTCTTCTTATGTTTCAAGTCTTGTTCAACCAGGCCCAGAACTCTTGGGCAGTCCTTATCCAACTTGTCCCACTTCTCTTTCACATTGCTGAACATTGAGTTGTCAGGACTCTTGACCTTGCTGAACACAGCCTCCCATAACTTCCAATTATTACCTCTGATATGTGATGGCGACAAGCAAAGTAGAATACCTTTTTGCCTAGTTTTCTTCAATAAGCTTCGCTGCACCCTTGTTGATGCCACTGTAGCTTGCTGTGGTATCAAATACCAAGCCTACAATGTTGTCTGGGAGACCACATGCTTCTATCAGTTCCAATGTAGCTTTGCACTGTTGAATTCCTGTGGAACTTTCTATGAAGGGCACACCAAGCGGCTTCCCTTCTTCATACTGTGGAGTACCAGAGACGAGCACTGCAAGACTTTCCACTGGGTATCTTTCACCAAGAACATCCCGTAGACGTTTTCCATCCCAGTGTAGTGTGCAGTAATGTGGCGGATTTTCCTTGAAGTTATTCATGTAACTTTGGCACAGGTTATGACGAGTGTTTATCCTATTTCGTCTTGTAGTAGAGGCTGATATAACAAAGTCATCAAGATCTGCGCCTCCTGCCTTCAACACTGCAGATACCATGGCTGTAGTCTGGTTGTCAGAGAGTTACAACCGATCTGCAGTGCTACAAATCTCTTCACGGGTCATAACTGAGTGTGGAAAGTGTAAGGTTGTCGTACTTGGTTTTGATGAACAGCTTGGTGTTATCTCAGTGTATTTTGAACCTTCACTAGTACCAGAGCCTTGACTGTTCTCTGGGTCTTCATCACTTGAGATTTTCAAACTTCTGCTGCTGCAGCAGTCACTGATAATGACATTCTCTCTTCTCTTTCTTCTCGGAAGCTTTTCTCTCTATACTTCTTCTCAAACACCTTATCATGACCTGACATGTGTACCAGGCGAGTGGTCTGTTGGTCCAAGTAGAAATTGACGTCCTCTTCCTTGGTCTTCTTTTGTGAGCAGCCTGTTGCTTCTTATCTCCTCCACAACATCCTTTGCTCCAATATCAAATAACTTGTCTAAGTCCTTCAGAAAGTTAGCTCGTTTCTCTTCCTCTGGTTTGTTATTTCTTCCCTTGTTTTTAACAATTTCCCTGTACTTTTCATCGTGGATCATGAAACGGTTGACTACATTTGGTCTAGTTAGTGTTTTAATCCTTGCCATATTTTAGAATGGCAAAACGACATCCACTGTATCATGGGCTAAAGACCTATTGTCACTGTTGGGATTATCATTCCTCAAATGCAGGAAATACTGGAACACCTGGCGATTAGTAGGAAGTTGAGAGCCCCTGATGCTGGAGCTGGGTTGCCCAATGACATACACATCATTGAATGAGCTTGTGGCAGGAGTTGCCATCTTTATTCTCTTTTCAGTTCGTTCATCCCGTTCACTTGTATCGCTGACCACTTTCCCACAGCGTAGTGGTCTTCCAGATTCCATGTTGTCAGCAGTGCACAACTCTTAACAAATCAGCTTTAACTTACAATCTGAAATGAAGAGATAAACATACTTAGTGATAATAAATTATATACATGCATTAAGAGTAACATTTTTGAGATAAAGTTATGTATTATATGATGGCATCCTTTCAAAGAATAAAAATATGTTTGTGCATTAAAATTAGTTAAAATTAACACAGGTGTTCATGTGTTTACTACCATATGCAAGAAAGTGTTATTAGCTTTCATTTGGTACCACTTTCAATGCTATAGCATCAACCTCTAGAATGCTACAATGAAAATAAGGACATAATATTACAAATTTTGCAGCGTTTTTGAAAAACGACAACAATAACATTACATGGCTCTTGATGCAGGCATAGCCAATGTCCAAGATCACAATAACTGGTATATTTAGCTAATTTAGACCTTGGAGAATGGGAATAATATCAGTGTCCATATGCTTGAAGAAAAAGGTAAATTTTGAAGAGGTCTGATATATATATATATATATATATTTCTATTGCATATATATATATATATACATATATATATATATATATATATATATATATATATATATATATATTTATACACACTAAAAGGTGAAACCGTAAGATTGCTACTATTTTTAATAAGCTTTCGTTTTTACTTTTATTATTTACTATTTTATTTAGATTGAAGTATTATTTAGTTTACTACTTTATATATATGTGTGTGTGCATGTGCAGTCAGCACGAACCCTATTCAGGTCGAATCGGCATCCTCCGAAGGAGGAATTGTAATGGGAGTATGAAATTCACAAGCGGAGAGTAGGGGAGATGACGACGTTAGGATTTTTCAACTTTTTTGCAGAGAGGTGTCGACGTCCTCCTACATACAGAACCCGGGCTTCCCAAATTGGTCACCCATTTTAGTAATGAGAGTCTCAACATTGCTTAACTTCGGTGATCTGGCGGGAACCGGTGTGTTAACGTGATTATGCCGTATATATATATATATATATATATATATATATATATATATATATATATATATATATATATATATATATATATATATATATATATATATATATATATATATATATATATATATATATATATATCATTAATTACGATATACTATATCTATAAATATTTAAATATATATACATATTAAAATAAATAAATAATATATATATATATATATATATATATATATATATATATATATATATATATATATATATAAGTTTTGTGTACATGTTCTGACAGGGCGACGTGCTAATTTCGTTTTTTTTTTTGCATATTGATTTATACATATAAAAAAAATTCTCAATATTCAAGAACAGATATCTTTCAAATGTATATTCTCTCAAGAATATTGGGAGTTTTTATTTTTATTCGATAAGTGGCTATGTGTTTCGCAATAATTATCTACATATACAACCACTTATAACCGTATTATTATATTCCACTTCGAAATCCTTCAGTAAGGGACATATATATATATATATATATATATATATATATATATATATATATATATATATATATATATATATATATAAGCATTTCAGCGCGGCGTTGCCCGGGTGTTTTGAGGTGTATGTTGGGCAAAAAAAAAAGAAGCGGTTAATTTCTTAAATATTTGACCCCTATTATGAGGCATTATCTTGCATAAGTCGAACTCTATATAAGGCTGAATTCTGTATGGTTGGCACAACATGATCTTGACCAACGTTTTTATAGATCTGCGCGTTTACACGAGTGTGTAAGAGAACAAGTGGCCTTATACCTTAGCTACAAAACATTCCAAATACGATGACGCTTCCGCTCCCAAACTTGACAGTTGTCTTGGTATACTTTGCACTTAACATTTCACCAATGTATCTTTGTACATTTTTTTCAATCACTTCCAAATAAATCAAACTTGCTTTCATCACTGAAAATATTTTGCCCAATTTTCATATGTCTTAATTACATACCTCTTTGCAAACTTCTAATCTCTTCTTCTCATTATTCGAACTAACAAGCGATTTCTTCCGTGGGGTTCGATAAAACAGCTTCATTTCTTGCAGTCGTCTAAAAACAGTCTGTCTTGACACATTAACGCATGGGGTACTATTCGTAAGCCTTGGATTTCTGTGCAAGACTTAAAACGGTCCTTTAATGAAATCCGTTGCATTTTTCGATATTTTTTTGCCGAAGTTTTGCGGGGTTTGCCTGTTTTAAAAACACTAAATATTTTGCTAGTAACATTGTAGGATTAAAGAACCCTGACTAAAACAATATTGGGTCGTTTCCCCGTCTCTAAAAATCTCCCTATTTTTTGTTTTATTTTACTTCAGTCGAAGTTCTCAGAAACCAAGGCACCCACAACCTGGGGCTAACACTTGAAGTCTATATGAGATACATAGATATTCGAATGCTCCATTCAAGTTTTTTTATCTCTAAAGTACTGAGTTCGTAAAGAAATTGAGAACATAATTTTCCTCTCCCCAATTAACTATTTTTATACGTGGTAGTATATATTTCATGTTTGTTTCATGGTCTTACTGGATTCCAGGACAAGCATTTATCTAAGTGTGCTTTTGATTGTGTAGCTTCACAATAGCTTGTCTCACAAAGTAATCACGTTTTGGGCGTTTCGCCATAGTGCCAGCTCATGCAAAATTTTCAAATGACTAAGTAAGATTTATTCTGTAGAGGAAATAAAAAAATTATGGATATAGTATACTGTTTGCATTGTTTCCTTTATTTTGTCCCTTACTTTCGGGCGTTTCTATTTTGAAAATGAAAAAAAAAATTATTATTATCATTCTTTATGTTTCCTTTCCAAATTTTAGTATGCTATTATGAATGATGGCCTCTACCAGTTGTACAAAATTTCAGATTTTCACAGTTGTTATTTCTAACAAATATCATGTTTTAACATTGTATACATTAGTCTTGGACGCTACTACACACACACACACACACACACACACACATATATATATATATATATATATATATATATATATACAGAGAGAGAGAGAGAGAGAGAGAGAGAGAGATAGAAAGAGGCAGATAGATAGACGGACATACATAGATTTTATAATTTTTATCATTCTTTGCAGAATTATTTCGTCATTGAGTCATTAAATCACCTGCAATTGCTCTCCAGAATTCACTATACTCCTAATGTTACTTTATCTAAATATATGCTTTAGTTAATATATATGTATATATATATATATATATATATATATATATATATATATATATATATATATATATATTGCATGAATATGAGAAATGCACACTGACTCCTCTTACTTCGTCATAAGATTCTTGTATTTTTTTTTTATTTCTCTCTTTAAATAGAAAGGAAGCGGAATAATAATACATAATTTCTTTTTACGTCTTAACATATATACGATTACTTTAGATGTAGATTTTCTATACCTATATATAAATACCGTAGTATATTTAACGCACGTACGTGCATAACACGTGTGTCACGGTTTCCAGAGTCTAAATAATTCAATCGGAAGATCCTATGTATAAAAAAGGAGAGTAGAAATAATAACATAATACAAATATTCAATTATTACATAGAGACGCTAATTTAATGTGCGTGGAATTTTATCACTTTATGACATTCTTTTTTTAAATTAAGATCTTCCCATCACCCAAGACGCAATAGAAAACAAATCAAATAAAGAAAAATGATGTTGCTTTTGGGAACTAAAATATACCTTCGTGATCTTCTGGCACGGATAAAAGGGCAGTGCATGTTCTATATAAAGATAGTGTAATGATATCGTGAGGTTTCTGTTTGCGCCGACTCTAAAAAACAGATTTAGGGGATAAACCGTAATAACCAAATATAGTCTGACACTGATCAGATTACTTAAATAGTTTTATAGTTTTGACAAAATGTCTACAATTATATCGTGGAGTTTCCATTCACATTGAACATTCGTAGAATGCCTAGCAGAAATGTATAATATATGATAGATGCCTCAGTAAAATTTCTACAGTTCCCATTTGTTAATATATGGCTACATGCATCTTTCTATATTTTCAAAGTTTTCTTCTGCGAAACAAAATGACGCAGAGAGGCGCCAAGGGTGTCAAATTATTGGATTTTTTACGAGTCGTGCTTTTATGGGTCTTTAGCCGGGGAATTTTTTTTTAGGGGTTAAAATTGGTCAAAATTAAAAAAAAAATCGTTATACATTTTGTACACCTATCTAAGTTTATTTTTGATTTTTAATCAGTTCATGTGCGTGTTATGTTGGTACATTGGTAAATACATCAACTTTGAATGTTAGAGTTTCGTTATCGATTCTAGCATCCAAACACTTTTTTTTATTTTAAAATAACGACTCTATAATAATAATAATAATAATAATAATAATAATGATGATGATGATGATGATCATAATAATAATAATAATAATAATAATAATAATAATAATAATATACGAAATCTGGACAAATGAAATTATAATATTTAAGCGTAGTTTACGCCCGAGCAAAGCCGGGCGCCACTGCCAAAAGTATGAAATATAGTTATTAGTGTTAAGACTATCCTAATATTTTCCTGATTCCTTCATAATTAGTGATTCCGTACTTAATTCCCGATTTGAATACCATTATTGAGTTTAAAAGGAAAGATTCTGTCACTTCTTTGATTTCTTGCTATGAATAAAAATCAAGCATAATATTAATCGGCCTTTACCTCTAGAGATATCTTCAAAAGTATATAATTATAAGAAGTATGTTTTCTATATGAAAAAACATAAGCATATAGATATACTACCTTATTTATAGTAATATAGCTATTATTGATAAGGCGCTTCCAATATTCATGATTCCGATACAATTAAAAATTCCGTTCTAAATTCCTGATTCTGATACAATAACCGATTCCTCTTTTTTATCATGTTTTAAATATTTAACTATTGAATTGTTATTTTCCCCCGATTACCGTAAAAAAGACATGTTAAATGTGAACAGAGTATTTTTACAAAATGAATAAATACGCTTATTTGGGAGAGCTTATCTATGAATGTGTGCTTTCCTGATCGGTTAAAATCAATAAATATTGATTATTTCATTATTACTACCAGTAGTGGAAGAATTTGTTTTAAATTAGATACAAACATTTTTAAAAAATCGTTATTGACTTGAGCTGTGACAACAGAATATTCTCTGTATTGTTTTGATGTGGTTCTAAGTTGATTAACTGTATCTCACTATGTCGGATATATACTCAAGAGTTATAAATATGAACAGAATATGCTGTTGTCACATCGCTATTAATGACATCGAAAATTGGGAGATGCCCTTTTCTCTTTCCTGCAACCTCTCTCCCACAGAAGAGACGTTGCGAGCCTATCATTGTTTTATCGTTATTTCTATGACAGATGCTCGTCTGAACTCCAATCTCTGGTCCTCGCCAATCTTTCACGTAAAACACCCGTCTAGCTGAATCCACTGTGAAAAAATTTCCCCACTCTTTATCTGTGCCTAAATCAAAACGTAGAGTCCATGAACAAAGCTTCTTTCTTAGAACTGCACGCCTGTGGAACTCTGTTCCGTCTGCCTGCTTCCCACCTGACTACAACCTTGATGTCTTCACGTCCAACGTAAACCGCGTAATGAACCGCCCCCTTAAGTAAGCACTTCATTAACTCTCCACACTAACGTACTGTACTTGCAATAACCCTTATCCCCGAGTGGCTTCCGGGCCTTGATAAGTGGTGACCACCGTGTAAAAAAAAAATCGACATATGCTTTTCCAATTGCGAGACCAGTTACGCTAATCCCGAATTTACGATCTATCCAATTCGCCATTTCGATTCCGAACATCGTCCCAACACTAATAGCTACCCAGTACAGCTTTTGTTTTAAATAGAAAACATCGTACAGAAATGTTTACTCTGATACAAGTACAAATTAGGCAAGCCTAGCGTTTACGTTGTAGAACTTATATATTTTTCTACTTTTACAGGTCGTTAAGTTGCATGAATGCAAGTTAACGTAGCCAGGTAGCTATGTATATTTTTCTCATTCTCTCGAATTGAGAACACTTCAGATGTAGAGATATTCAAACGTAGAACACTTCAGATAGCGTGGATATATAATAAGATAAAAATCTCGTCGGTAATAGTAATTTTCGGCAGGAAATATATTTCAACTGGACTGATAAATTAAGTGGAACTCCGTAACCTTTTATCATGACATTAAGTGATTTCCAATATAGAGAAGCTGGAGAAGTGCCTCTCTGAGAGGATGAAAACAGAATTATGAAATCTGAAATCTATTATATCATGCTTAAAGGAATAATACGCTTATAGAAGGAGCGTATATATATATATATATATATATATATATATATATATATATATACATATATATATATATAAGTGAATGTGTGTCTGTGTCTGTGTACATTTCCCTACACAATATCTCTTTCAATTTTTAGTCTACAGACTCGAAATTTGATATACAGAGTACTGAGATTTGGGTAAAAACTTTGTAATACGTTTTCGGCCAGAAATTTGGCTATTAAAGAGTAATTCGACTTTTGAGAACTCTACCAAACCCCTCCGATAATTTTGGGTCTACACACTTGAAATTTTAGATATGCGTTCCTTTGGAGTGCATCTAACTTAATAAGTTGATGTGAGCCCAAAACAATAACTTTTAAGCGGTTATAATAGGGGTCAAATTAAAAAAAAAATTTGACCGCTTTTTTTTCTTCTTTGCTCAACATACACCTTCACATACCCGGGCAACGCTGGCACCCATGCTAGTTGCAATATAAATCGATGAATCTATTTTGCCCTTAACTAATTTATCAAAAGAAAATACAATGCATATGAGTATGAATAAAAACATACGAAAATTGGAATAGAAACGACAATTACTTTATTTTTATTAATCATGCCCAAACGCATTTAATACACTTTTGGTCGATTGATAGTTGCTATTTCTGCTGATGAGTTACAGGCCATATATATATATATATATATATATATATATATATATATATATATATATATATATATATATATACCATAATATCATGCGGGGTACAAAATTTCATTATTGCAATCATGACAATATCTGAGACTTTTCCACCACCTCCACTTTCTGGTTGAGGATGCCATAAGGATGTTCTGTTGGGTTCAAGTCTTGAGAAATGCCTAGCCAGTCCATCACCTTTACCCTCAGCCTCTTCAGTACAGCAGTGCTTGTCTTGCATGTGTGTATTTGTATGTGTGTTTTGGACCATTTTTATGCTGGAACACTTCTCTGCGACCCTCATGCTCTGGTGCATTATTTGACAGTACACGTTGGAGTTCATGTTTCCCATAACGAAATATCACTCTCCAATACCTTCAGCTTTTATTTGTTTACTTCTTAGAATCTATTTTTACCGGGTGATTATCATTTTACCTGCCTATGACAGCTTTGGACCTTTCGTCTTGGAGGAGATGAAGCTGGAAAAAAAAGACGGTCATAGTGTGCTTGTAAATTATTATAGTACTTATAAGAGACGCCCTATCATAATATAGCCAATATATAGTAGTTCTTTAAAAAGTAAAAACGAAAATGTATTGGGCGCAATCAACTAGTCAATACAAATTTTCAGTTTTTAAATTTTAAATATCTGCTCAACATTTTTTTAATTATTAAACTAAAATAGTCTTCTGTTCACTACAAATATCATACCATGACACATTGGCATTATTACAGTGAGAAAATATTTTTAAATCCTGGCAAAGTCCTTAAAAATACTGGGGAAATCGTGTAGATTGATGTTATATTAGGCCAAGATGCAGCAAATACATCTAAAATGGGAAAATTTACGATTAAATTCCAATAATTAGTATGGTTTACTCCCGTGAAGGTGGACATTTATATCGGGATATACATTTAGCGTATAAGACAAAGGGAATACATCAGAGCAATTCCAAATTATTAGGTTAGTGCGTAAATCATGTTTTTTTTACGTTTAACTTCCAAGATCATAACCCCTTTCTAATCTTTATTAATTTTAATAACAACCAGTAGAATCGACAAGTTTATTTATCCTATTTGCAGTGAATTCCAGAGTTCTGGAAGCGATTAAGTCATTGAAGGCCGATAGGGTACCATTTCGGCTTTTGAAGCATTTTTGGCGTAGGAACTTGTCGACACGCTTGAAAAAGTGATTATCAAAAAGGAGATGTAAATATGGCGAATAAGGCAGAGTTTCGTAGAACATTTCGGTCACTTCCGCAGAGTCAGTTGAGCAACATGCAGGCGAGCGTTATTATGGAGGAGAATTGGTTCCTTCATATAAACCAATCTCGTGTTCATATGTTCGAGCTTCTGGGGTATTGCGTCAATTTTTCGGCAATTGTCGGCAGTAGTTCTCCGCCGTAATTGTTTCGCACGGATTCAAGAAACTGCGATGGATTAGACCGGTTGCAGATCACGAAACAGCCATCATAATATTTTTATTGATGCAATTTCCACTTCGGAAAGGGTTATGGAGCTTCTACGGCATCCAACCGCCGGTTGTCGTAGAGGATTTACTTCTTATCACACGTCACAATCCGCTCGAGAAATGGGTCGTTTTTTTTTCGCAGAAGGAGCGTAGAAGACACCTCCAAACGACGATTTTTTTTTATTATCGTTAAACTCATCCGGCACCTATTTATCCAACTTTTTTGACTTCTCTATTTGCTTTAAATGCCGAACTAATGTTGCTTGGTCAACGTCAGGTTACACAGAAACGTGGTTTTGCGAGGATCGGCTTCAGTTAAGGCTTTAAAATGTTCGTTATGAACCGTAGTAGGCAGGCCGCGACCGTCTTCATATTCGCAACTCCTGTCATTTGAAAGTTCTTGAACCACCGTTGTGCCATATGTTCATTTGTGGTGTCTGAGCCAAACACATCATTTATGTCACAAACTATCTCGGTAGCTTTTCGGTCGAGTTAGAACTGAAACAAGAAAATCGTACGGATTTTAATTTTGTCTATGCTGACGAATAGCCTGGTAAAAAAAAATGAATGAAGAATTTTAGAACGGTAAAGAATAACACGATTTGATGAAGCGTGGAACGTACTTCAAAAGGATCTATAACATTGCTATATAAAATTAATTCAGAAAAAAAAAACAACGTCTGTGGTAAACGAGATTTTGTTTTTGCACCAGCCTATTAGTAGTTCAATACAGTAGTTAAAAAAAAGCAGACACTGTCGCGTTCTTGTTATGGAGGATACAGTTTTACTTAAAGTAAAAAAAAAATAGTATCAAAGTTCTAAACGGCCACGAAAGTAGAAAAATCTTATAAAATATCAGAAAATTCATCAAGAAATATGTGTATGCAATATCCAAAAAAAAAAAAAAAATCCGCAATCAAAATGAAAGGTGATTACATAAAAATCTCGGGTAGCAGGATTTGAAAAAAAAAAAAAAACTAAAAAAGAAAACAGAGATAATTGAATTTAAAATATTAAGCAAACGACACTTTTGTATGGGTGTTATAATAAAATACAGGCTAAGAACTGAAAATAATAGAATCGTATAACCGGAAACAAAGCACAGAAACAAAATCGAACTGGAAAAAAAAGATGACATATAAGCTAATCTTCAGATGGACTGTGTGATAAGGCAGTAACAATAGCTCAGCAATAAAATAAAAATAATCGGAGGAAAAATAAAGTTGGATGGAGAAAACACTGGTATACATTAAATAACGTGACATGAATTCAAAGAAAATTAAAAATAAATAAATAAAAATATAAGGAAAAATCTATCTATAAATCTATAAAAGTGAAACTGTCACCGTGTGTGCCTGTGTGTATACATTTCCTTACCAAATAAAAAATACTCTGTCAACTTACGGTTTATAGATCGGATTTTACATAAGGAGTATTGAGATTTGGAGAAAAAAAAATTTTTTTTTTTGACCAGAAATTTGGCTGTCAAGGTGTGAAAATTCAACAGTTTGACCTTTAAAAACTCTACAACATTCCTCCGCCAATTTTGGGTATAAACACTTGAAAATTTAGATCTAGGTTACTTGGCCATGGATCAAACGTTTTAATTTTTGAACCCAAAGCAATAAATGTTAAGGTATCAAAATTGAGGTCAAGTTGTAAAATTTTTACCTCTGCGGTCTCTACCAAATTACTCAACCAATATTTGGTCTTAACATTTGAACATTACATTAAGTGTATTCCGACATAAGGCAAGATTTTAAACTGGTTTGTAGCAAAATATTTGGCTGCCAAGAGGTAAAATTCAAAAGATTTACCTATGCGGTGTCCAGCAAATTATTCAGCCAATTTTAGGTCTAAATATTTGAAATTCTACATAAAGTGTTTCAGACATAAAGCAAGCATTTTAATCATCTTTTAGATGAGACTTTCGCTGTCAAGAGGTCAACGTTGAAAGAGTTTACCTTTTGTAGACTCCACCAAACTCCACCAATGTTGCGTGTTGACGCTTGAAATTTTGGATGTAGATTACCTGAATATGAATATAAATTTATATATATATATATTTGTGTGTGTGTGTGTGTGCACGCAAAGTTGTATGCAGTACATAGGCCCCGGGCAAAGCTGTGATGTGCTGATAGTATAACTCTAAAAGTGAAATTGTCTCTCTCTCTCTGTTTACATTTCCCACCCAACTACTTTGTAATGTTTAATCCACAGACTCGAGATTAGATATAAGGGGTATTAAGATTTGCAAAACTATTTTAATCAGTTTCTGGCCAGAACTTTGCCTGTCAAGGTGTCAAAGATCAACTGTTTGACACTTGAAAACACTACAAAACTCCCCCGATAATTTTTGGTCTAAACACTTGAAAATTTAGATGTAGGTTACTTGATCAAACTTTGTACTTTGATTATAGGCGAAAAACATAAGTGTTAAGAGATCAAAATTGGGTTCAAATAAAGAAGAAAAAGAACTCATCAGCTAATTTGTAATCTTAACATTTGAAATTGAAAGTGTATTCAGACATAGGGCAAGGTTTTTTATCAGTGTTTAGCCGAAAATTTGGCTGCGAATGGGGTCAAAGTTAAAACGATTTGGCTTTTGCGGTCTCTAGCAAATTATTAAGCCAGTTTTTTGTTTAAATATTAGAAATTATACATAAGAGCATTCAGATTTGCAGCAAGCTGTTTACAAAGTTTTTAGGGAAAAGTCTGTATGCTAAGTAGTCAACGTTGAAAGAGTTTACCTTTGCAGACTCTATCAAACTCCTCAGCCAATTTTAGGTCTAAACACTTGAAATTATAGATATGAGTCAAACTTATATATGTTTATATCAAATTTTAGTCATTCAATGAATTTAAAAATTTATGACGTGAAATGTTTGAATTTCAAATCAAAAGATTTTTATTAATCTATGTAAGACAAAGAACAAATTTGATATATTATAACTCCTATCCTATAGACTTCCGATGCCGACCATCTCTTCAGAGGAGAAAACACAAGCAAATATACACCTTATTTGCTAAAGTCGATGAAACATGGAAAATCACAATTTAATGTTATTTAAGTATTTAAATGTCGCAGAGTAAGGAACGTTAATGAAAAGGATATAAACATTTATATCAAAAACATTAACTTCGGGTTTTACCATGCAATTTGGATTTGAATTTTTATATCATTTGATTTATTTGCTCTATCTAGTATATCGAGTAATTTTTATTTAGGTTGGTTAGTACTTATTGAATATGACAGTCAGCATTATCTTGTGAAGCTTATAATCACAGGTTTCCATACCAATTGAATATGAGATAATTTTATTCCGAAGTATAAAATATATTTTATAAAGCCGCCCTCTTGGGTCGAGCACTATCGTAAATAATCTCACTCGCTACTTAATTTGGCTGAAAAAATGCGAAGCTCGCGTAATGTTTACAAACAAACGTTTGAGCACTTTACGAGTGGCGGACGGATGTTTATTTAGATAGACATTCGCACAGATTAGTTGCGGGCACCGCTTCCGTAGTCAGGGGGTAGAACTGCCGACTGTCATCACGACGGTTCTACGTTCGATCCTCGGCTTGGGATAGGTGTTAATCTAGCGGAACTGATGAGTTGTGATACAACGAAACAGGACTGTATGTCGATTACTAAAATATATTATATATATAATTATTTTTTTACTATAATAATTAAATACCTACAGACACTAGTGTTTCATCCTTTCGGGATTCTTCAGTGCAGGGTGTCACGATTACTACCAGTCGAACGATTCGAACCCCGCGACACGAGACATCTCTGGCTCGATTAGCGGAGACCGTATCCATTCGGCTACTATTAACCGTGTGAAATAGCGTTGAATTTTAAACATTTTTAATTTAAATGTTCATTACGTCAGACAGACAGTGATCAAATCGTTATACGATGATCTACGCATAAGAGCTAAATTGACCGACTTTTTAATTCGACAGAAAGTGCTCAACGATAAGAAACGTATTTCTTAAAGGGCTGTCATAATTATATTTTTACTATAATAATTAAATACCTACAGACACTAGTGTTTCATCCTTTCGGGATTCTTCAGTGCAGGGTGTCACGATTACTACCAGTCGAACGATTCGAACCCCGCGACACGAGACATCTCTACTCCTATAAATTCGTTTTTCTTTTGTGTGCATTGATATTCATATTAAAAACCCTCATCTCTATTTATTTCAAAAGTAAATACAATTTTATTATATATGGCTTATGGAATTGCATCCCCTAGCAAAAGATCTAGCTAATTTGCATATTCTTTTAAACATTAATTTTAATTAATTCCCTATTAGTTTTTCGTTTTTCTTATGGGATGATCATCTTTGGTTAACTATTAAGTGTAATTATATTCATGCGGATATTCTACTTGATTTATACTTGCATAGTATTAGCGTAAAAAATTTACAGTAAACACAAAATTGTTTCCATATACAGGGTGTTTCAAAAGTCTTGGGAACATAAAGATTTTTAATAACTCAAAAACTATTAGGAGTTGAAAAATGAAATTGGTACCGTATGAAAGGTTAAAGTTTCAAGTTTTGTGGGGAATCTTCAAACTTGCTCAATATGTGCACCATTCGTCACACGGCAGACATCTAGTCGATAGTATATTTCCTGCCAAACGCGTTCCAGCATCTTGACGTCAATGGTTCCCACAACTGCCGTTATTCGAGCCTTTAGTTCGTCAATATCTCTTGGAAGGGGCGGCACATAGACTTGTTGCTTGACAAAGCCCCAAAGGAAAAAGTCACACTCAGTACCCCATATGCGAGTGCTATGCTTGTTAACTTTGCCATTCAGATAGAAGGTCGCCTCATCGCGAAAAACAAGCCGGTCATCAAAGCCGTTATCTTCCAACTTCTCTTGCATTGCAATGCAAAAGTCACGGCGAAGTGGCTTATCAGTGTCCTTCAACTTTTGGACCAACTTGAGCTTGTAAGGTACGATTTGCAGTCGTTTCCTTTAGACACGCCAGACAGTTGCTGGAGCACGCTGAAGTTCCCTGCTGGCTCTTCTCACTGATTTACGGGGGCTCTGCTGAAAGGCTTCCGGACTTGCTCAACTGCATCTTCTGAAGTTGAAGGGCGACCTGTTCGCTTACTTGGGCACAAACACCCATCTTTCACAAATTTAGCATGCCATCTGACAATGGGTTTCCTTTCAGGGACTTCTTTTTTAAATTTCCTTCGAAATGCACGCTGAACACATGTCCACGATTCAGTCTTTGCAAATTGGAGGACGCAAAACGCCTTGTCTTGTTTAGAGAACGCCATTACTGCACATGGAAAGATAAGTCGAAAATCATTAGTATGACCAAAAACTTGATTAAGCAAGCTTTAAAATGACACCAGTTTCATTTTTCTACCTGGAATAGTTCATGAGATATAGGCATTTGTAATGTTCCCAAGACTTTTGAAACACCCTGTATATTTATGTACACGTATATATTTTTGTTTAATCTATCTATCTCTCTATCTGTCTAAAAAAGTGAACGTGCCTACCTGTCTGTGTTTGTGTGTGTGTCTGTCTGTGTACATTATCGTCCGCAATAACTCTGCAATTTAAAGTCTACAGACTCGAAATTTGATATACAAGGTACTGAGATTTGGGAAAATTCGTGTAATTACTTTTCGGCCAGAAATTTGGCTATTAGGAAGTCAAAGTTAAACGATTTGCCCTTTGAGAACTCCACCAAACGCATTCGACAATTTTGGGTCTAAACACTTTAAATGTTAGATAAAGATAATTGGACATGGATCTAACTTAATAACTTGATTTGAGCCCCAACAGTATATGTTAAGGGGTCATATTACGGGCGAAAAATTGACCTCTGCGATTTCTACCAAATTACTTAGACGCTTTCTGGTCTAAACATTTGAAATTTTACAAAAATGTATTCAGATATAGGACAAGCTTTTTAATCTGTTTGGGTTGAAAATTTTTAGTTACCAATATATAAATGTATGTATGTATGTATGTATGTATGCATGTATGTATGTATGTATGTTTGCATGTGTGCCTAAAACTTTCGCCAGAGGCGACGGATATTGAAAGGATAAGTATCGTTTTGAAGTTCCACCTTTCAGACGACAAATATCGAAGAATTGGCTAAAAACATTAATATCTTTACCTTCAAGTGGACACTTTTTATACAGGGGGGTCACTTTTTTCGCCGCATATTTTTGAAAGTCACCCTCTCTTTTCTATTGTCCAGACTTAATTAAGACCTACGTCACTTGCTATTTTGGTGGTGGTCGTAACGACAAAGACGTTAGTGGTAGATGTTCGAGCTTGCCTTTCTTCTACCACTTTTTTTTATTTTGCTCAACACACACATCCAAACACTAGGGTAACGGCGGGATTAAATGTTAGTATATATATATATATATATATATATATATATATATATATATATATGTGTGTGTGTGTGTGTATGCACACAAAGTTATGAACAGTACATAGGACTCGAGCAAACTGGGCTGTACAGCAATTAATGAAGATACGTAAAATAGTAAAAGAGAAAAGGAAAAAAATAAGGTGACATTAGAAGTTGTACAAAAACAAGTTCAATAACAAATATTAACATTAAGTTCTATTATTTGCTCTTCTATAGTGATATCCATTATCTATAGTGATATCCTATCTTCCTCTTACTATTAATTACCTTTCCGCTTTTTATTCTCATTATATCCAAGAATTAGTTTTCAGTGTTTTGTATTGCAGTATATATTCTGTCAGTATGGGATCATCCCCGTTGGTATTAATCTTACCTGGCGTAGTGAACTATATTATTAAGTATTAGGTGATAACCCTCGCTGATATTACCTCAGACTTGTATATGTCATGTGCATAGATCATCTTCCCAGGTATTACTTGTTCATTGATATATTGTGTATTTTATAGAGCCAAGTAATTAAATTTATTTATATGTAAAAAAAAAACTAATATGTATTCAAAATATTTTTGTTTAAATTTAACTACCATTATTAAACATTGGAAAATTCACCTAATATATATATTTTCCTTTTTCATAGATAAAGTTAGAAGTCATTCCAAAAAAAAAGATCGACCGTTCCTTAATTTTTGGACGCCACTGTATATATATTCTCGAAAGATGCAAACTAGATGAATGCCATGTGGACTTTCACCATATTGGAATGGGAGGACGAGGTAACATCGAGATGGGGTTTCGTCCATCTACAGAGAAGGTAATGCAGACTGAAAGAAGCAAGCAAGTAACAGAAATCAAAACAATAGCTGAGAAAACTCCGGTGAGATTGTGGCTTGAAAAAAATAACGAATAGTAGACAGATCGGTCGAGGTGAAATTGAACGTCAATGTCATCTGACGTCAGAGCAATAAAAACATTGAAACAACCGCAGAGATCTGTTGCAAAGAAAACGAGCCAGCTGCAGATCATGAGAGACACCATGGAAAGGATGGGATCGGCCTTACCAGTGTAATCAGTCGATTATAATGCGTTGAAACTGGCTTGCACGATATCCTCTTGGTTATGTTACTATACTTGTTGGTCTGGATCCAGCACTAGAGCTGCTGGTGATGATGAACCGTAAAAAGTGTCAGTTCTCTTATATATAAGCCTGACGAAACCTAGCGTAGATAACACGCGGAATATTCTGGTAGCTTAATTGCCATATATATTTCATAACTGATTAGCTTGGGCTACCTACGTATTGAGCACTGTTTACGCATAAATGTATACTTTCGTATATTAATATATGTGATTAAATGAAGTAATCATATATATATATATATATATATATATATATATATATATATATATATATATAAAGCAACGATGAGTCTGGTAATTACCAGATGGGTGACCATTTGGTACTGAAGGCGCTGTATGCATTGTGTCGAGTCGTAGAAATTTCCAGCTTGATATCCAGGGGCATTAATTCATTGGAAGAGACGCACTCTAAATCTTTGGTGAGATATGCATCTTGTAAAAGGAAAAGCTCTGATGTAAAAACCTGAGATCTACTGTATGTTTCGTTTTGTGGCAGTCATCTCCACCAACAAAGATAAGCAATAATACCAAAAATGTGGCAGGTTCTACACAAAGTCTTAATCACCATAAACTAAGTATCTGCGTGAATTTCCGAACAAGTTAGATGTTGTGTCGAAACCAATAGTAGGGTTCAATATATATATATATATATATATATATATATATATATATATATATAATTTGAGATTGTTATTTTTTAAAGGTAGGGTGACCAGTGAAAAAAACAAGGTATATACAATAGTGGTCAATACGGAAGTAGAGCAAGTTACATTTTCAATTTGTCTTTACATAAGCAGTCATTTGTTGCTGCACGATTATGAAACATGCTCGGGACTGTATAGCAACAATTTACTGCTTATTTAAAGACTAATTGGTTATCTATATATATATATATATATATATATATATATATATATATATATATATATATATATATATACCTCTCTCTCGCTGTATTTATCTATCCATCTATCTTTTCCACTCTCTCTCTCTCTCTCGCTATATTAATTCATATTGTATATATATATATATATATATATATATATATATATATATATATATATACATATATATATATGCGTATATATATATATAAATATATATATATATATATATACATATATATGTGTCTGTGTCTGTGTACCGAAAACCATCCAAAGTTAATTTCATAGGTACAGATTACCTGTTGTATTGTAAAATTAAATAAACTAATAGTTGTTCTCAAGAGTACCTGAACAGAACGCAAGCTATTTAAATTTCGTTTAACGAAGTGAGCCGTTTTATATCGTATATTTTTTAAGTCAATTATTGATTCGATTATATGGTAGCACTTTGGCCTTATTCTCATTTGCACTGCAGTACTCTATCACACTTTTATAGAAAATTGTGACTCGCTAGATTTTATCTGACCACCTCTTATCTGAGACACAGTGCTAGAAGACGTTTCAAAGAATACACATCCCGAAATGAACGAAGCCATTAACCTTTCGAGACGATTTCGTATGCAGCGGTCGTTCAGAGTGCGAGTTATTAACAAGGCGGAAATAAAGACCTTTCGACCATTAGCAGCAGCAAATAAGAAGTCAGAACCATCTTTTTTTCACAAAAGGGTTTTACGCCAGGGAAATGGGACTGTCAAACCGTAACGGCATTCAAAGAAAGTACATTTAAAATGACGGTCGGCCATTATGTCAAAATCGAACTAAGACAGCACAGAGTCTATTAGAGATAATCATCTTCAAAGATAAACGAAAGGAATAAACGGATGGACACACGTGTACACACGTGTGCACACATGTATATAGGTGTGTGTGGAAGTGCCTGTCTATGCATATATGTATGCAGTAAAAACAGTTGTATTCTTAAAGTTTATGTAATAGATAGATGACCAGATATCCCTCCAAGTATCTATTGTTCAAAACTTTGCGGCATGGAAAATAGCATATAAGATCCTTTTAATATATATGTTTTAGTTGTATGACATCGAATTACTCTGGAGATATAGATAAATTAGCAATTTGCCTTTTCCATCATTCTCTAATATTCTTCAAAAATACAAATATTATATATAACTAGCAAAACCACCCGTCGTTGACTGGGTTCAAAAACAGCCCACAGAAAATTGACTCTGATTTATGAAAGTATGATAGATTATAAAAAGGAAGGGTTGTAAAGAGATAGCTTCGAATTTGAGGGTATCAAAACCAAAGCAAAATATGATGAAAGTAAAAATAAAATAGATAAACCCCATAATTTATTATACCATACCTGTTCACACTGAAAGACTTGTCACAATATTCTGTGGATCTATATAAAAAAAACTTGTAAAACTTTGTGACATATTTCCATTCTATGGAAATCAGGCGCGAACGAACACCCCATAATTTTATTATACCATATTTCTTCAAACTGAAACATAATTATCAAAGTATACTTAATCAGATAGATATGACAGTCTTTATTAAAGGGTGTGCCTATTTCCATTCTATGGAGGCTAGGCGCGAACGCAGACCCCACAATTTTATTATACAATCGCTATCTAAGTTAAAACATACTTATCAAAGTATTCTTATGTACATCTATATACAAAAACACTTGTAAACGTTTTTTTTTTAGTTTTTTATTTCCATACTTTGTGGACCATGCGCAGACGCAGACCCCCCACAATTTGAATGAACCACCGTACTGCCAGATCAAACATACGCATTCCTGTGTATCGATACATCTTCTATCATTATATGTAATCAGGTTTTAAAATAGTCAACCATATAGGAGCCTATTCGATGCCACACACACATGCACACGCATACCCACACAGACATTCAGCTTTATATTATAGATATACTTGCATCGAAGATAGATTATTATTAATACTTCCCTGTGCGACAATTTTTTATCAACAATAAGTTTGAATACAAAAAAATAAATAGAATAATTTTAGTTGTTTTCATTTTCATCGACTGTTACGCGCATGAACTGATGCATGACGGGATGTATTTAATATAAATAATATGTATAATATTTATAGAAAGATCTCTTTTTTCAAGATACATATTGTTATGCGGGTTACCTTTTGGGGTCGTTCATTTGTACGTCGCGTGATTGTATGACGTGTTACTAGTCTCTATAGTGGCTTCTTAAGTGTCTGAACCCTAAGTTATCGGGTGGCAGTTTATTTACATTTTGAGATAATCCAAGTGTTTAGTGTGCGTGTGTGTAAGTGTGTGTGTGTGTGTGTGTGTGTGTGTGAGAGAGAGACTTAACATAAACACATACATGCATTTTCAAATACCTCATCAACTTTTAAACTGCATGGTTGGTCTTTTGGTCTAGCTTAGAATTTTATCTGCTTTTGGAATCAAGCTGAACCTGTGGACGAATTCTAGACTATGGTTGATTTTATATATATATATATATATATATATATATATTATTACTTCCCAAGTGTCGATAGTAGAAGAATGGGAAAGGAATATCTTTGCTTGGGTAGAAAATTCTAGTCTCCACTTCAAGACACTTCTGTTACCTTCCCGGTGAGGGTGGACGACCTGTTAAACTGTCCGCTCTGTTTATCGACCCTTTTCCAACTAATCTTTTTTCTCAGCTTGAAATAACATGTGACATGAAACGTACTGCCTATGATGGTCAACTCTCTTCGGGTGCAACTTGTGCAGTTTACACCGCAACATGTTTTGACAACTTTTATCCAAACATGGTTTAACATCTCATATCCTGTTTACTTCCAATTAGATAGACATATCGATAAATAGATAGATAGATAGATGAATAGCTGATACACAGATACAAAGATAGACAGATCTATTGATAAAAAATACAAAGAAAGATAGACCGATCGATAGATCGATAGATCGATAGTTAACAGTTAATTCTTCTTTTGTTCAACAACTATATTATAATCGTGCTACACCTAGTTAAGAATCATTTTTAATCGAGACTAAATAATATATTTTATATACGGGGTAGACGACCTGAGTGTTACACTGGACATATTCAATAAATATATTACAAATTATTTTCTCTCTGTATTTTACATTAGTGCCAAACGTCAGTGTTTGTGGGTGCCCGCTCAAGGTTTTCTATCGCGATTTCGTCTCAAGAAGAGGTATCCATTTATGTTTGTATTTCTTCTTCCAGGAAATACCTCAAATTTTAGCTGATGATAATACCTAGGATAAAATTGTACATAAAGGTACATATCTTCTGTCGGTCGAAGCTTTACAAGTCCTTACAGATTTTCGAAAATAATATTCGATGTATCTTAATTCTAATATAGAATGCTATAAATCCTTTCCACTCAAAATATATGTCCCCCCCCAAAAAAAAATATTATCTGTGTTACTTCATCCTGTTGACTACGCAACAATGTGCTTATGCGGTCAACGTATTTGAAAACTACTGAATCTATTAGAGAAATAATTGCTTGGAATTAGCGTTTGGCGGAGATTTGAGGCCATCAAACAAGTCGATTATTTGATAAAAGTAATAATCGTGTACCGTGAAATGTCACCCATCTATATCAGGATGCTCCAACGGGGTTCATACCGCCAACAAGGGCAATTATAAGACTCAAAGTGGGTTGTATCAAAATTTATCTTACAAGGGGTCCCTGCGATTCTTTAGGTGCTTGTTGTAACATTACTAGATGTTTCTAAACCCATTTTTCTTTAGGATTCACAAATCATTTATTTTTAATTGGAGAAATAAGTCAAGAAACATACCCTGTAATATTGACAAAGCTTCGTAAGTGTTTTCTGAATCTGATTGATTTAAGTTTCACATTTTTATCGAATTGCTCTTGTGAATAAAAACCGAATTAATGTTGTGAAACGTGGTATTCTAAGAATTATTTTTTTCAAATATATTTTTTACACAGGAATCGCCACTTATCAAGACCTGGAGGTCACTCGAGGATAACGGATTATAGGTATAAATTAGTAAATATGCTTTTAGCGTAGTAAACATAAGTAGTGGAATTTTCGTAAGTTGGATTACATAGGGGAAAGGTTCGTCAAGAACTTGATTACATTCGTCTTGAAGACAATCAGTTTGTAGTCAGCTGGATAACAGTTAAACGGAAGAGGGTTCCATAGGCGTATAGTTCTAAGAAAGAAGCTTCGCTCATGGAATCTCTATTTAGGTTTAGGCACAGATAAAAAGAGTGGGAAACTATTGGTTGGGTTCTGGCTAGACCAGTGTTTTTCGTGAAGGTTTGACTGTGGTGGACCCTAGACTGAAGCGTAAATAAGCACTTGCCATCGAAGTAAGGATAAAGCAGAGACAGACTCGCAAGGTCTTTCTGGTGGAAAGAGACTGCAGGGAAGAGAAAAGGACATCCCCCACTAGGCTACAAAATCTATTTTGAACTCTGCCAAGGCAGGATCAGCTGCTTCTAACAGCGTCAGCCCAGATCTGACAACAGTACTCCATCATTGGCCGTACCTGACTTTTATATAGGTAGAGAATTGCATCAGCAGTAAGATATCTACTACAGCGGTAGAAGGATTCTACCATTTTCCCAGTGGCCTTGGCAGACGATTTGATATATGTTTTCCATTTCAGATCGGGAGTAAATGTCAAGCGCAGAAGCTTGTCAAAACACGAATTATTATTACGTATGATTATATTCATTCGGATATTCCACATGATTTATACGTGCGTAATATTTGAGTAAAAAAGTTTTAGTAAACATAAAACTGTTGAACTGCAACCTCCTGCAGTCGTCTCAGTGACACCGGCTTTATATCATCTTCATCCACATGAATTCCAGACCGTTTTTGTTAAATATCACAGACTCCATCTTGCTTTTTCTTTTTCCTAACCAACGCACATGATAAACAGACACGTGGGCGCTTAACAGGTAGGTCATGTGTATGTCCGTTTCTATTTTCCACACAAGGAAACAACGATAAGAAAAGAATTCTACTGGATTTCATCCAGTTGGACAACGGACCAGTTATTTACAGATACTTTCTAGAAAAACGTATTTTCTCTTGGTCAAAATCCGCATTGCACTCCAAAGTGATTAACAAGATTATCGTGTTAAACGCGTGATATTCTGCTACTGTCTGTCTATGAGTCTTTTTCTGTCACTCTCGAGCCGTCTGTGTTGAACGCCTACATCTGTACTCCTGAATGTGATCATCGATCTGCGCTCACATTCTTCTCTTTTTAATATTTTTCCATTCTTCCTTACCGTGACGTCACCTTGCGCACGGCTCGCTTATTTGCATGCAATTGCCACTGTTACAACTGACCTTACTAAAGTTAGTCAATAAAAACGGATTTTTTTTAATTTCTATGTACCATCACTTTAACTTTCCCTTGTGCATTGTGTTGTTGTATCTTTAGTTTTTTTTTATTTTTATGCGAGAAGTTATCTCCCCTTCTTCTAATTCTTCAATTTCCATTTTGAAAATAATAAATGCAAATAACTAACACACTTGCCGCAAGCTAGGTAGCTTTCTCATTCATCTTCAAAGACTGCGTTCAATGAATTACTTGCGGACAACATCGTCATCTAATTGAAATTCAGAACATTATAATTTTTCGGGTTCAGTTGAAAATATGCCGATACTTGTTTTATTCTGGCGCTGATTCATCCAGTCAGAATAAGATGAGAAAAAATCATGGTTTGAAGATATTAACTTGAAGACCATGTGTAATCTCTTACAAGTTTAGTTATTTGATAGTATCCATTTTTGATTTTCATCCGAAAGTAATGCACATTTTAATTTTGAATATTAAAATTTTATATGAAGGTTTATATTAAAATTGTTGCGTACGTAATAACTAAAAGTATCAGCAATATAATGATCGTCCCCATCAACATCATTAACAGAAATATCAGCAACCGTATCATATTCGATTGCTGTTCGTTTCACCTGTTTTATACAGGGTGTGGCAGAAAAAAAAACTCCCTATTTTACACTTTTAACTGAATGTTGCTAATGAAGTTATACAAATACCAATGGTGTTTTTATTTAGCTAATAATTTCCATTGATTATCAGATACCCTTATAAGCAGTATGAAGCATCACAGAAAAACATGTTGTTCTATTATATGAGACCAATTCAGAGTACTTAGGCCATGTTACCCCTTCAAGTGTATCATCTGCTAACACACACACACACACACACACACACACACACACACACACACACATATATATATATATATACTCGATTTTTTTATTCAAAAGTAATGGACTAGTGAATTCAACGAGATTCTTAGATAGTGCTCAATAAAAAGAGCTGATAATACTTGTTTATTGTTATATAAACATGCTCACATCACGCTGCTACAAACAGCCACTTGTTTCAATCAAACAACAGATATCATCAGGCAGCGACTTGACTATTCAAATGTTCATTGAATAATGAATAAATGGTTATTCAATGAACATTTGAATAGTCAAGTCGCTGCCTGATGATATCTGTTGTTTGATTGAAACAAGTGGCTGTTTGTAGCAGCGGGATGTGAGCATGTTTATATAACAATAAACAAATATATATATATATATATATAT
>NC_136492.1:11256302-11293802 GCF_053919585.1 Euprymna scolopes | reverse complement strand
AAGTCGTGGTGATATCTACAGCAGCTTTATCTTACCGGAACTTTCCTTCGATCTGAAAGCTTCAATACTAGCCCTAGACTTTCCATTCGACTCTTTCTCCTACTTGGAAAATTTACTGCCCTGGGCCGCTTTTTGTTGCTCTGGCTGCAGACTCGATCTGCTGTCGCTGACTCGCAAATTTTGACTAACTGGCACGTGTCTTTCAAACTCTTAGCTAAGATCAATGTCATTTTAAGTGACCTCTACGCAAGAACACGTCAGATTGTAGCGTTCAGACATAAAAAAAATATTTATTTTGTTCTAACATTCTTTTTTATTATAATATTTTAACATGATTAATGTCATATCTACATATTTATTTCGCTATGATAACATTCTTTCTGACATTATAGTTTTACGAAAGAAAATATGCCAGACGCAGAGATTCTATCCCCGGACAAACCTACCGTCAGTTAGACAATGTTACAGCAGTGCCTGGTTCGTTGGGCACACTTTATTAAAGACTCCCAAGACACTTCCTTTACTGTGAACTGATCAAGGAGGAAGACAGCAGAAACGGTTCACGGACAATCTGAACATCTCCCTAAAACAGCTCGGTTATATTCTAAATCATGGGAAAAACATACGCCACAATTCACAAAGGAGCTACAATCGCTGAATCCACACGCAATGAAAATGCAAAAAAAACAATAAACAAAAAAAAACGTGGCATTAGAGAAGACAGCTCAAGCAACATCTCTGATGCATAATTATGCCACCGGATTCAACAAACAAGAAAT
This sequence comes from Euprymna scolopes, assembly GCF_053919585.1. Classification (NCBI taxonomy): domain Eukaryota; kingdom Metazoa; phylum Mollusca; class Cephalopoda; order Sepiida; family Sepiolidae; genus Euprymna; species Euprymna scolopes. The sequence goes on along the minus strand of NC_136492.1, from coordinate 11,293,023 downwards.
ACTTCAGAATTCGAATCGGTCTAACAAACAATCTTTTAACCCACAAGACAATTGCATGATCACGGTCATCTTCACAATGATGGATAAACAGTATATGTATACTAGCTTGAGTAGCCGGCGTTGCCTGGGTTTACAGGAAGTTCCGTTTAATCACACCTTAGTGTATTAATCATTTTCATCATACGCAACAATTTAAAAAATAAAACAACAAATAAAAAGATGAAAATATAATGGTCACAAAAAAAAATGCGTGATACCCTATTTCAGCAGAAAGGACAGAAAAAGAAGGAACTATTCTCCATGTTGAGGACTGTTTCGCTGTTCCTTCGGTAAAAAAAAAGATCACCCAATTAAATTGTTGTTTTAATTTGATTAAATAACAATTTTAAATAGAACATTTAAAACAATTCTCTCAGTAGAAACATTAACTAACATACCGATATCAGTAAAATCAATTTTTCTTAAAGCAATATGCAAATGAAGTGGCCTCTTAATTGTATATTTTGCAAGAATCATATTATGTATAGAAATAAATGAAAGAGTAAAGTAGCGGATCTTTTGTATATATTCATCAAGTTATGAACAAACAAAGAAACAGACAGGAATAAATATATATATATATATATATATATATATATATATATACAGTAGAACCCCAAATTACGGCATAAAAATTAGTAACACATAGAGAAGAGTATATAATACACATGTATATAATAAAACAACATTACACATACCACTGTAAGTCGGGGCAAATATCGTAATCAATGACCGGAAAAATATCGTATAAAATATTGTTATCTGAATAAAACCCTGTTTTAGAGTCATCGTGTCGCGGATTTCTACTGATCACAATTTTCTATAATGTAAATACCGGTAATTCTCCAAAGAAGTTACAATATTTTCATTTCCTATTCTAAACATAGATTGAAGAACCCGCTTGGATAAATAATGGTTCCAACTTGGGCCTAAATCAACGGCAGTCCAATGGATTACTGCTGCTTCTTGCTTAATAATATAGCATAAAGCTACAGAAATGAACGTACAAGTTGTTTAAAAACGGGCCATCCCCTCCTATGAAAACAGTTACGCGACAATTGCAAGGTTAGAGCAACTACTATCCTGATCGATATTAATGGAAGGACGAGAGTTTATTTCCTTGACGTTATTGCGATCGTTGTTGAACGTGGCCACAATCAGATTCTTTGAAAAAAAAAACAAATTTGTTTGTTAATGCATATGTTAAACATATTTTAATTAAATGGGCTAAGAAAGGGAGGTAATTTGAATATTCAAATCCCGATAAAGGATCGCTTAATTCTTTATAAGAATGCATGTGAAAACAATAAATAGATTTTTAATGATTGTACTCACGTCGTTGCATTTATTCTTTTTTTATTGTTATGATTGTGTTTGTATTCGCACTTGGAAATGTAAATGGACTAAAATATTCATTTTCTAACCGCAAAATATTTAATGTCAAAAAACACAATTGAATACAAATGAGCTTTATTTAGTATGTCGTCAACGAGTAATGAATATTACACATGTACGACTTAAGGGACATTTATGTATTCCAGTCATTCCTTTATATGCATACATTTTTGTAGTGCGTCTTGCTATATTTATTAGATATATATATATATATATATATATATATATATATATATATGTATATATATATATAGTCTTTGAAGTTTTTAACATTTAAAACTATACAAAAATATTTTTTATCATTCGTTAGAAAACTATCTAGTCAGTAAGTCATCTAATCACCTGCAATCACTGCATCAACTCGCTCTCGAATTAACTATAGTACTAATAATGTATTTTTCAAAGGATCATCAGTTGTTTATCATGAAACACTGTTTCGTAGATTTAAAAACAAAACATTATATTACATCATGGCTCGCCAGCAGTGTTGATCAAACACCACCTCCCTTAATCTTCGGAAGAATACATGTTACAAACATTTGATCCAATTTCCTATTCTTAATTGCAATTAATAACCTTTTCATACTATAAAAATGACTTTTTTACTTTGTGATTCATCAATTTCCACATTTAAAATGGATATATTTTTATTTTATCAGTCTTATATTTATAAGATTAGGATTTTATATATATATATATATATATATATATATATATTTATATATACATTTATATATATATATATATATATGTAGAAATATATCTTCTTATAATATCAATATATATATACTCCCATGAATTCGTTTTTCTTTTGTGTGTATTGATATTCATATTAAAAACCCCTCTCTTCTATTTATTTAAAAAGGAAATACAATGGTCTTATATATGGGTCGTAGTATTGCATTCACTAGGAAAAGATCTAGCTAATTTGCATAATCTTTTAAATATTCATCTTAATTAATTCCCTATTAGTTTGTTTCGGTTTTCTTATGGGATGATCATCTTTAGTTAACTATTATGTGTAATTATATTCATGCAGATATTCTACATGATTTATACTTGCATAATATTTGCGTAAAAAGTGTGCAGTAAACACAAAATTGTTTTCATATATATTTATTTATACGTATATATTTTTGTTTAATCTATCTATCTATCTACAAAAAAATGAACGTGTCTGTCTGTGTTTTTGTGTGTCTTTCGGTCTGTGTACATTTTCCAACACAGTAACTCTGTCAATTTTCAATCCATAGACTCGAAATTTTACATACCAGCTACTAATATTTCTGAAAATCTTTGTAATCCGTTTTCAGCCAGAAATTTAGCAATTAAGAGATCAGAGTTCAACGATTTGACCTTTGAGAACTCTACCAAACTCCTCCGATAATTTTGGGTCTAAACACTTGAAATTTTAGATATGGGTTTTTTGGACATGGATCCTACTTATTAACTTGATAGAGCCCAAAAGAATAAATCTTAAGGGGTCATAATAAAAATTAACCTTTTTTTTTTTTTTTTGCTCAAACATACACATCAAACATCCGGGAAACGCCGGGCTAAAATGCTAGTATATCTATTAAACTGATAATGTATGTCTTTTCTTTATGGTAGTTAAGGAAGACTATTATACAAAAAGGAATTACTTTACATATTCACACCTTTTAATATATACATATGCACATAACCTTATGAACAATACATAGGGCCCGAGCAAAGCCGGGTAGAACTGCTAGTCTATATATCAATAAAAGTGGACGTGTCTTTGTGTCTGTGTTTCTGCCTGTGTACATTTCCCTACGCAATAACTCTGTCAATTTTCAATATAAAGACTCAAAATTTGATATACAGGGTATTGAAATTTGCGAAAATCTATGTTATCGGTTTTCGGCCAGAAATTTTGCTGTTAAGAGGCGAAAGTTCAACGATTTGACCTTTGAGGACTCTACTAAACTCTTCCGAGAATTTTGGGTCTAAACACGTGAAATGTTAGATATAGGTTTCTTGGACGTGGATTTAACTTAATAACTTTATTTGAGCCCAAAACAATAAATGTTACGGGGTAATAATAGGAGGCAAAGTTAAAAAAAAATCACCGTTGTTTTTTTTTTTTGTTTGCTCAATATACACCACCAAACACCCGGGCAACACCGGGCTGAAATGCTAGTACGTATATATTTTTGTTTAATCTATAAATGTGAACGTGTCTGTGTGTCTGTGTGTGTGCATTTTCCAACGAATTAACTCTGTCAATTTTCAATCTACTGACTCGAAATTTGATATACCAAGTACTGAGATTTGGGAACATCTTTGTAATCCGTTTGCGGCAAGAAATTTCGTAATTAAATCAACGATTTGACCTTTCAGAACTCTACAAACCTCCTTCGACAATTTTGGGTCTAAATACTTGAAATTTTAGATATAGGTTCGTTGAACATGGATCTAAGTTAATAACTTGATATGAGCCCAAAAGAATAAATGTTAAGGGGGAACATTTGGGGTTCAAAGTTTTAAAAACTTTACCGTCTTTTTTTGTTTTGTTTTCTTAATATTCACCTCTAAACATCCGGACAACGCACGCTTCAATGCTAGTATATCTATAAAAGTGATAATGTATGTCCGTCTTTTCTTTATAGTTGTTTAGAAAGACTATAATACGGAAGGGAATTACATTACATATTCACACTTTTTAATATATATATATATATATATATATATATATATATATATATATATATATATATATATATATATATATATATATATGCACAAAACCTTATGAACAATGCATAGGACCCGAGCAAAGTCGGGTGGAAATGCTAGTATATATATATATATATATATATATATATATATATATATATATGTGTGTGTGTGTGTGTGTGTGTGTGTGTATAAAATCCTTATTTAATAAACTCGATGTAATTACAGAACAATATATGAATAAATGACAAAAAAACTATATTCCAAAATTCATGATGTTGAAGACCTTATAATACATTTCATTAATTTTGGAATATTACTTTTTGCCATTTGTCCCCCCTCTCTCTGTCTCCCTCTTTCTGTATATATATATATATATATATATATATATATATATATATATATATATATATATATATATATATATATATATATACGTTAACGCCCTCGTTCAATATCAAAATACAAGGGACACTCTGTAGGGGTAGTTGCGCTTGAATTGTGATGCAGACGTTGCTCAATCTCCCACTAAACCTCACCCTAATTTGCACTGCTTGCGTCCATAAGAAGTCCAGGACTATCGTCTAGAATACGTACATAAGCTGAAAAACACTTACAGCGCCTTTAAATCCAAAATGGTCACATATTTTAGTAAAGCCCTTTCACATCGTTGCTCATATTTTATTAGTGGCATGGCAAGCCCGCAGGTAAGACAGCCGAATCAGCAAATCTGAAACTGACTGACAGCAGAGAATATAAACAAATTTGCCTAAATTTGTTTATATTCTCTTCTGTCAGAATAGAATATAGATTCCTATTTACCTATTGTCATAAAATGTTAGAATAGCATGATAATGTTCATATAGCCTTCAATTTTTCATGTAAGCAGTAATAATACGTTATCACTGTATTTTTGTATGTAGCTTCTTCCTCGGATAATTCTATGTAGTGAATAATGAGATATACCAATCATATAAGGTTAGTATATTTTAGAAACAGTTGAAGGGTTTATGGTGGAGATATGGAAATAATAACATTTAGAAAAGTGAAATGCTGTTATCTCCAACGCATAAAATAACTAGCGTATATGCAACAAAACAGAATGTTCAGTCGTTGATAAACAAATACATTCAAAAGAGGCTGCTGTTTTAATACATAGCAGTTTATATTTAAAATTATATACACTGAATAAAAAGTGGAGAAAAATATAAGTGGCAAATTACATAATATGCATAAAATAATTGTTCAGACGACAACTTAGAACGAATCTAAGAATCCAATCAAAGGCAAATAACTCCTACATTTTAGAGAAGAACTATTTCCGATCAACCGTGAAATGGTCCCTGGGATTCTTGTATGTAAACACGGGAACGAGAACACAACGACGGTACGAGATTAGGAAGAGAGGCCGCAGTCTTCGATTAACACAATGGAGGAACGAACATCGTTCTTTGTGGCAGAGGAATTCCTAATACAATCTTTTCCTTCTGAGTATATATTTTTGTGTAATTGTTAACAATCAATAAACGTTGTTAGCCGTTAACCATTGTTTTTGTCTCTCCATCGATGTTATTCATTACCATGATTTTTACTGTTATGAAGGATTGCATTTACCCACGTCATAACAGTAATAAATAATAGTAATAATAATTATATATCAGAAAGAAAGAATTATAAATACGAAAGTACAGCGATTTCAGTATTTGACAGACAAACACAGAGAAAAAATATTAATCATATTTTAGTTTTGTTTTATAGAAAAATCATAAATTTGGTTGGTGTTTTTGTTTTACGGAATATCAACCCTTTTCGAGTTATTTAATGCCGAATCCAACATTTTGAAGAAAAAAATGTTTTAATATAATATATTTGTTGTTTTCACGTCGGTTTCTATTTAACCCATAGTTGGGACCCTAACAGGTACTACCATTCCGGGTCAGAGTGGACCTGGGAGCAATGGTAATTAAAGGGTGGCTCCACACTCCCCAAAGCCCACAAGCTGGGGCTTCACCACTGGATATAGTTTAAGGTCATATCCAGGACCCCCATTGAGGGACTTTTACCCTCTGCAGGGGGGCAGTCGGCGTATTCTAATGCCCAACCAACAGGGCCAAGAAAAATCATAAAAGAAATGCAACATAATATCTAATATCAAATAAATTGAGAAAATAAATTAAAGGAGGTTTACTATACTAAAAAAAACGAATAAAAGCAATACCTATAAAAATAAATATAATTCTTAAGAGGGGAAATAAATAAATATTAATGTAGAGACGTGAACAACAACGATATTAGAAGTACTTCTGTGATTATTTGTGACATGGAAACTTGTGTTAGAAAATATGTTTATCTCCATAGAATAATCTGAAGAGTCTGCTACATTGAAACATACAGTGATAACATATTTTTGCTATTTGTTGATGAGAATATTTGATAGTTGATAAACCGGCTAATGAAACAGATCTGTAACATATACACTTCTGCGAAAAAAACAAACATGTGATTTCCAAAACTGTGAATTTAACTTATATATATATATATATATATATATATATATATATATATATATATATATATATATATATATATATATATATCTTGAATATCATTACACAACAAACAACTCTAGTATATTTGGTATAGAACTATATATATTATATTATTGTCTATATTTCTATAACCGGAAGAAATCATTATTCTTCGAATATTTGAGAAAAAAACCATCACACACACACACACACACACACACACACACACACACACATATATATATTTAGTAATGTGATTGATAATTTAAAATTTAAAAATCTAATTATAAGTAAATTAAAAATCCGTTTCATAAGAAGGAACAACGACAAAATCAATTATTTGTACGATCGTTTCGGAAAACAGTGCTTTTATTGTGATAGACATCAAGTTACGGACAATAATTTATTACATATAGTTTTTTAATAAACAAGCTTTTCACCTTATCGATAAGGTGAAAAGCTATAGCAAACATCTATATGAGTACTTTAACCATAGTTCCTGATTTCAAAAGGCGAAAAATTAAAAGATACATCTGCTTTACTTGTAATGCTAGGTTTATTTATTGTGTCTTTTAAATTTAATAGAACCCTTCACAATTTGCTGAAGAGGAAACCTTGTTTATTAAAAAAAACTATGTATAATAATTATTGTCCGTAACTCGATGTCTACCACAATAAAATCACTGTTTTCCGAAACGATCGTACAAATAATTGATTTTGTTGTTGTTCCTTCTTATGAAACGGATTTTTAATTTAATTATAATTTGATTTTTAAATTTTAAATTATCAATCACATTACTAAATATTAAATTAGCTCTAGGATATTTACCTATCGAGCTTATTATATATCTAAATTACAACGAGCACTTTTTCTTTCCTGTATTTTAATTAAACTAGTAATTTCACTATTACATTAAAATACGCTCTGCTCTTTAGACTATTGTTCTAATCTCCTTTAAATTATATATATATATATATATATATTTATATATATATATATATATATATATATATATATATATATATAGTAAAGCAAATATTATTAAATAAAACGGATCCACTTTACTTAATGATTTTTTTTCATAATTTTTCCATTTTCCGTATAATCTTTTTCATATCAAAATCAGGAATAATAATCAAAGTTCCAATCCCTTGAAAACATTTATAATATTAGCCAACACTAATGCAAAACCCATTAATATATTTTATCAAAATCAAATGACATCGAAGTTCAGAATCAAAGAAAACGCAATTAAAAATATCATAGGTAGAGACATCTTGCTGACCAACTCCCTACATAGTATCCCTGTAGCTGATGCCCCTGATAGTAGTCCCCTACATGAAAGTGAGAACGTGTCTTGTTTGGGATGAAAATGTAATAACAAAAGATAAAACGGTAATAAAAAGGTATGTTTATATATGTGTGTGTGCGTGTGTGTTTTAGTGAAAATAATAAATGGGTATATATTATATAAATTAACGTCACTATTTTATTTACCAGTCCTTACACTGAAGGTTTTATTTACCGTTACGTAATTTTTACGTGTAATTAAATATAATTGCATAATTCTGTCAAAACGAATCATCATAATATTAGATGCAGATTTGCATCCTCATGAATCTAAGCGCACATGATCTATTTGATATTATCACATATAGATGGGTATACATGGATGATCTTATCCTGTGCTTCTGATAATTTTAATGGAAGGATAGAGATAAATAACTAAAGATAGGATGCAGAACGCAGTATCAGTCTCTTGTATTTACGTCTAAGTTTAGTAATAACGAAAAACATCATCATTTTAATATGAGTCCTATTGTAATTAAGTTGTTTCCTTTGTATTGTTTGTTTATTTTTAAACGAAGACACGTCTGTCTGCTGTATCGTATATCATATTTTTGCTAATATGTAAAATGGGCTTGATATTCGATGAAATCATGTCATACGAACGTCTTAAAATAATATCCGAGTGACTCCTGAAGATTAAACTTTCTTTATGATTTACGGACACACCCTCAACCCACAGTCTGATTTTTTTGCAATGCAGAGCTAACTTCTCTTTTCTCTTACTTAAGTGAAAAAAAATCATGTCAGTACAGTTGGGAAAGCAGACTCCCGGAAGGGAGTTCCAAAGTTCAAAACAGTTATGCGGAAGAAACTATTGGAGTAGCAGGCTTTCTTACACCTCGGAATCTCTACTGTGAAGCGGGTAACTTAGCTTCTTGTCGAGTTTGTCGGGTGTAGTCACCTCCAGGGTGTATAAGTGCCTATAGTTCGTCAGAGCATCCACCATTAAAATACTTGTAGAACAGACAGAGGGATGCACCATTTCGTTGGTGGGAAAGAGGCTGAACCCTAGAGTACGGTTCAGGAGGTATCAAATTGGCCGCTCCTTTTTGAACCCTGTCCAGAAGTTCGAGACAAGAAGCAGATGCATCAGTCCCCAAAAATAACAATTATTGATTTTTACGCATATTGCTATTTAGTTTGTTTGTTTTTGAATTTAGAGTGTTTTTTTTTAAACATTTTCCGTTGATTTTTTCAGTTAAATTTTACTCGGTTAGTTCTCGACTTTTATTTTATGAAGCAAAAACATAAAAATTAAATTCATCAACGAAATAAAAGATGAAGAAGTTCACTTAATTTCTCTCTGTCTCTCTACCTTTTCATTCCATTGCGCATTCCCTATCTAGCCATCTTATCACTTTCCCAAATCTATTACCTATAATCACCCTCCATCATGTCTCCCACAACATTATTTATTCATAGAGTTTATAGTTCTATGGACTCGTCAACTTTACCAAAAATGCCAATATAAATTCATATATTCAACATGTCACTCATTTCAAAAAGAAAAACTTTCGACATATTTTATTCGCTATTAATTTCCATCATAGGTGCGGAAGAATAAACAGCCGGGGATTAATTTCTTATTATCATGGATTTCTCTTTTCAAGATCGCTCACTCCTGTGGCGAATTTTTAATATAACACTCCGTCTGTTTATTTTGTAATTCAACATAATTTCAATAACTCAAACCGCTTCAAGACATAAACTTAAAAGTGTTTGCGTCGTGGCGGAAGCAGTTAGTTATTTCTCAATGATGCAGATAAATCCATAATTGTTGGCTAAATTTATCTTAGGCTATCATCCATCTGTTACTGTTGTAAACCGTTATGGGTCTAGAAAACAGACACCAATCAGTATATAATGGAGATCTCTGTCTGTTCTATAATACATAAGTCACTTCTTTTGTGTGTGTATGTGTGTATGTGTGTGTATGTGAGTTACTTGTAAGTTCCTAAACGGCTACGCCTATCTTTTGGAAATTTAACACAAAGGTAATTTATACGTAATTTCAGTGTTCTTAGGTAGGTTTTCTACAGTAATTCGTTCGATAAGTATCGAAAATCGAAAACACGGTCTTTCTTTCTCATAGATAAGAAATAATTTTACCAGCTAATATCATAAGTAGAACAGGCAAGGGAGATAATAAAATCTCCACGAATAAGTTCTTCTTAAAATGTTGGTCCCTTGTTCAAACCCGAGTGTACCTCATCAACTAATTTTATATGTTTTCCTTATAGATGAATTCAATTTACGATAAAAGAAGAGCTACCCTTTTAAATAGCAGCTATCTTTGTTTGCCTATTTGAAATCTAAACATTAATCCGTATTATTTGAATTAATTTGAGCACAGATCTAATCTTGAGCGTGATTTTCACAGAGTTTTGGTCGACGTAACCTCTTATCTTCTGCAGGTGTATCTTGTCGAACTCGGGTATTTGGACGGAATTTCGAGCGAAACCCTTTATTTACATAACGGGGGTAGTGTGCTCTTGTTCCCTCAGTAGTACATGGATAGAGGTCCTAAGTAATTCGCAATTTTATTTTTCGGTCACCTCTACTGAGGATTGAACCTTCGATCTTCAGGAGAATAGCATTTGTTCAAATGATTTTTTCCGAGTACTTTAATCATTGCATCACGGGTCGTTGCGGACAATTTTTGTTTAATACGATATGGGAACCATATTCTGTAATATAAATCCCACCTGTCTGTTTAAATGTATGTATGTATGTATGTATGTGTATGCATGTATGTATGTATGTATATCTGCCTAAAACATTCGACAGAGATGACGGATTTTCACGAGATCTAAACGTTTTAAAGGTCGATCGCTTGGACGCAAATATCGAAAAATGGACTACAAATATTAATTTCTACACCCCGAATTGAACATTTTTCTACAAAATAGGGGTCGCTTTTTCCGACGATATTTTTGAATATGACCCCCCCTTTGGATTGACTAGCCTTAATTTAAACTTCCACATTTCTGTTTAGCGTTAGAACGCAACGGAAAAGGACGTCACGTCTTTTTTTTTCACGTTCTTTTCATTCTTCTTGATAGGGTTTCGAGCCTGCCTGCCTGCCTGCCTACTACCACTTATTTATTTATTTATTTTTTGCTCAACACATACCTGCATCACCTGGGAAACGCCGAAGACCAAGGTAATATATACAAGCAATAAGTATAAACATTAATATATATATATATATATATATATATATATATATATATATATATATATAGATATACGATATTATATAGTAATGATTAGTAATAGTGATATTTACAACTAGAGGAAAATAGATGTATGGCTCCTAAAATGTGTACTATTATATATATATATATATATATATATATATATATATATATATATATATATATATATATATATATATATATAAGTGTTATTTGTTTTCCTTTCTTCCTGGGTTAATTGCCTGTATTACTTTTTAAGACAACATGTCACAATTATCTGTGAATTAAAGAAAACCCGTGCAGATTCCCAAGTGTAGCATTAATATGTTTTAATCTGCGCAGAGTCCTAAGTTCAAAGGTAGATTCCCGTGTTCAACAGGAAACAGCGTATGAACGTCGGATTTTTTATTCATCATAACGTTGTGCTAAAAACAAACAAACTAACAAACAAACAAACCAAAAAAAAACAAAACACCGAAGATGCAAATAGTAGTCCGAGTAATGTAATTCCCTATCAAAACAAGCAGAAACATTTATATTTTATTTTAATCCATTTTGCAGTTTCTTTGTGACTGGTCTCTGTTCATAGATTATGAAGGTTAGTTGCAAGGTTCGAAAAGTTCCAGTGTGTTTAAGATTGCAAAACTTTTTCGGTAGTTTACTTTCCCGCAGTACACTTGTAACGCTGTCCGAGAACCCAGACACGTTGTGCCCAGTTTCAGTCAGAATGGAAACCAAACAAACCATAAGAAGAGATGTCGGAAGCATTAACATCATGTTAGGGCGTACAGTCATACAATCAGGCTGGACTTTTACATCCTCATCAGAGCTCTCAGAAGGCATGCAGTGGAAGATGAGATCTCGTGAGATTCCACGAGACTACACCTTATAAATCCATGGCTACAATATTTAATTTCTCTTTCTCTCAGATCCCATCCGAAGGTAAGTTGTATAGCCGCATAATATACACACGCGCGGGCGCTTTCTTCTTTGATTATTACATTCAACTCTACAGGACGCCCATGTACACCTATTTTTAATCGTATGCAAAAAGTCCATCAATAGTCGTGAAACCAGGTAGAAAATTTAAACGTACAAAATTTAACTCGCCTAAAAAGTAACACTGCCCTCTTCGTAGCTGTTTGACTTTATGAGTAAAACAAACATACGTTTGACATTTGGAACGACCCCCGTATATATCGATATGAAAATGAACGAAACTGCGCATTATCAAACTTCTTATACGAAATTGATCTTAAAATATAGAAAATTGCTGACTCGAGGTTTCCAGAAATATCAGCTCCTCTTTTTCGAATAAATAATTCAGAGGTTGTATCAGCCAACGCTATTTTCAATTTTGTTCGGACATTTACTTTCATTAATTTAACTTGTCACGCAATATGCACCATATTCTGATTATAAATGCATGAGAATTGAATGACGCATTTCTCATGACGCTTAACTAGAAATTACGTGCTTTAATTGTCAACACAAATTCTTTCGTGTTTTTCTTTTTAATTTTTGAATTTCGTCTCATTATTTTAAATACAGCCGTCGCAAAAAAAGGAGCAATAATATTGCAATGCAATTTTGCAAAAAGTGAAATAAAACGCTTTGATAGGGTGATGACGTACTCTTCAAACGATTTTTACCAAAGAGTATCGGTCGTAATATGTTAATGTTATGCTGTGATTTTGGAGCCTGGCAACGTCGGCCACCGTAATGGTCGTTTGTAAATTGTTATGTCATAATTATCGAAAAAAACAACGTAAACTGAGTCAGAAAAAATGTCCGAGACCGTCCTGATCAATTAATTAGATTCAATGTGCAACATGACATTAATTACTTTTATTTTCTCTACCGCTCTCCCTCGGCCCAGGACTGTACCTTATTAAAGAAAGTCTCTGACAGCATAGATACAGCACTTTTCCTCGACACTAGCTCACAAGTACATGTATTTGGTGACTTCAATGTCCACCCCAACAACTGGCTTGGATGTTCTACTTTTACGGACCCAGCTGGTAGCACAGCGCAAAGCTTCTCTATAACTCATTCCCTTTCAGAGACGGTTACGTTTCCAACCCGTCTCCCTGACCAGCAAGAACAACACGTTAACTGTTAGATCTTTTTCTGACCAAAGTCCCTGATGATTGCGTTGCGAATGCCCGCAGCCCACTTGGAAATGCTGATCATGTAGTGATAATAGTTAAAATCGCACTAAACTCTAGAGCCAAAACGGATGAGCCATTACTCAAACAACGAGATATTATAAAAAGGCTGACTGGGAAGCCATCAGGGATCTCATCAGAGACTCCCCATGGCGAAATATCTTCTCACTTCCTGCTGAAGAGTGCGCACATGAGACCACTGCGTTGTTTAAAACAGCAATTGGAGCACATGTGCCCACGCGGAAGTTTTATAGGAAGCCCCACTCTCCCAAATGGTTTACTTGTAGTTGTGCAGCTGCCATCGCGCAAAGGCAGCATGCAGATTTAACAGACAGAAGTATATGAAAGCCAGAAATAACTGTAAGAAAGAAATAGCGACAGCTAAGAGAGAAGTTAATGAAACCACCAAAAGCACATCGAAGCAAAGAAATTAGGAACCCGTGACTCCTAGAAAATCTACAACAGTGTAGTAAATAATGGGCAATCAACAATTCCCCCACTATCCAACAATCATGAGGTTGTTTGCTCAGACACCTAGAAGGCTAACATGCTTACAAGTCGGTTCGCCTCCAACTCCACACTGGACCCTGTCAACCACCCCCTCCGTGACTTTCCTTTGCGGACAGACGCCATACTAGATGATCTGAAATCACCCCATCTCACTGACAATGAAGGACAGGAGAGACGGTAACTCTAAATTTATCTAAGGCTTTTTACAGGTGTGGCATGAAGGTCTTCTCAGGAAAATTAGATCATACGGTATCACTGGAAGAATCTTTAACATAATTAAATCCTTCTTGGATAAGGGAAAAATCCCGGTTATCATCGATGGTCGTACATCTAAATTATATGGTATAAATGCGGGGGTGCCCCAGGGTTCTATCCTTGGACCTCTATTGTTCCTGATATTCATAAATGACCTTCCCGACAAAATTGCCTCTGAGATGGGTATATATGCTGATGACACAACACTCTATGGCAGGCACGCCAGGAAGACGAATGAACACATTTCTAAAGAAATGGCAGAAACACTAGAGGAAGACCTCCAATCTGTGGTGGAATGGAAAGAAAAGTGGCTGGTCGTGTTCAATGCCGCCAAGACTAAACTAGTTTAATTCAATAATTACAAGAACCCCTCTCTACCACCTAGAGCAATGGCCAACGACTCTTTATCTGAGAGTACATCTTTCAAACTCCTTGGCCTAACGTTCACAGGAAACATGAGTTGGAACAATTATATTGAAGGCATTGCCAGGGCCGCTGCAAGAAAGGCGGGCTCTCTCTACCGTGCTAGACAACTACTTACACCCGAAAGTATCCTGTACCTCTATATGGCCACCATTCGCCAATGTATGAAGTATTGCTATCACATATGGGCTGGTGCATCTGCTACTAGTCTCTCACTCCTAGACAGGGTCATAAGAGTGTCGCCAACCTAATAGTTCCTTAACTGTCATCTAAGCTTCAGCCGCTGTCCCATCGACGTAATGCAGCATCCCTCTGCCTTTTCTACAAGTATTTCAATGGTGAATGCTCTGACGAACTGCAAGCACTTGTTCCCCCTTCGACGTAAGTACCCTCGACAAACCCGACAATCAGCAAACTCCCACCCCTTCACAGTTGAGATCCCTAGATGTAAGAATGCCTTCTACTCAAGTAGTTTCTTCCCCAGAACCGCTGGACTTTGGAATTCCCTTCCGAGCTCCTGCTTTCCCAACTGTACTGACATGCAGAAGTTACAGTTTAACGTGAATCGACATCTTGCTGCCCACCTCCCTACATTGTACCCATGTAGCTTATGTACATGATAGTAGCCCCCCCCTACAGCAAAGTTGCAATGTGCTTTGTTCGGGGTGAAATTGCAATAAAAAAAATCCTCAATAAAATGGACCCCCCCCCCCAAAAAAAAATAAATGGGATGTCATCGCCCGACACTGAACAGACTGTAAAAAGACGTCGGTATTTCATTGTGCGACCGCTACACGATCCTTATCGTGACCAATAACGTCAATATCTACAACAGAGAAATGAAACAAAGATTATGAATACATAAGACATTCCAATGCAATTTTCAATTCCCTCGGATCCATTTAGGCGAAATAAATATAGGAGCCATTACGTTTGGAACGGTTCTCGTATAAACCTGCATGAATGTGTGTTGAAAAATACTATTAAAAGCTTTCTTACAATTTTTAGTGAATTATTATATGTGATTATTAAATTTATAAGACGTTTATTACAAATGCATTAAGGTATTTAAACTCATCGTTGTACGAAAAATTTGCGAGACGTCTGCCAGACCTGACATATTTTAATATCAAATAGGGTGAATAAGCAATAAAACAAGTCAATTTATTGAACTTGAAAGTCGTGAGAAGAGAGAATAACGTGAATGGCTGCCAAGGTCATAGGTCAAGACTGATCTATAATTGACACATTTACGATTCATAACAATATACTCCGGATATTTTGAAGCTTAATCGAGCGCCGTCTGTGATTTCCGTTATTGGCGTGACTAATCATTTGAAGTGCTATCGATAATCGGTCAAAGGTTTTTATCCTTATTTTATATTGCAGACGTCAGATATCGTCAGCAATGAAGAATATAATGAGTGCGAGGAGACTGAAGAAAATCTAATCAGAAAATGAATAATCAAGCATGGTTGTACTTATTTTCCGATCAGCAAATAAACGAGAGTCCCTCGACATATGATATATATATATATATATATATATATATATATATATATATATATATATATATATATATATATATATATATATATAAATATATATATTTATATATATAAAAGTGAAGATGTCTGTGTGTGTGTGTCTGTGTACATTTCCATACGCAATAACTCTGAGAATGTTTAGTCTACAGACTCGAAATTTGTTATACAGGGAACTGAGATTTGGAAAAATCGATGTGGTTTCTTTTCGGCCAGAAATTCGGCTGTTAAGGGGTCAAAGTTCAACGATTTAACTTCTGAGAACTTTACCAAACTCCTCCGACAATTTTGGGCCTAAACACTTGAAATTTTACATATAGGTTCCTTGGACATGGATCTAACTTAATAACTTTAGTTGAGCCCAAAACAATAAATGTTAACGGGTCATAATAGGGGTCAAACTTTAAAAAAATTAGCCTATTTTTTTTGGGGGGGGGGTTAACAGATACCTCCTAACACCCGGGTAACGCACGGCTGAAATGCTAATATATATATATATATATATATATATATATATATATATATATATATATATATATATATATAATATAATATAAAACGTAACGTTTGTGTGTGAGTCTGGTCACGAATAGGCTCCTATATGGTTGACTAGTATAAAAAACAACTGATTGCATATAATGATAGAAGATATATCGAGACACAGGTATAGTATAATGAATTATGGGGTTTATCTATTTTATTCTTACTTTCATCATATTTTGCTTTGGTTTTAATACGCCCAAATTTGAAGCTTTCTCTTTACAACCCTTCCTTTTCATAACCTATCATACTTTCATAAAACAGAGTCCAGTTTCTGTAAGCTGTTTTTGAACCCAGTCAACAACGGGTACTTTGCTAGTATATATATATATATATATATATATATATATATATATATATATATATATATATAGAGAGAGAGAGAGAGAGAGATTAATGACAGAAGCAAACCATCTTTCCTTTGCTATATTGTTGATTAATTATCAATTTCCATGTACCTTTTAAAAATGTTCTTTTGTTTTAGTCATTTTATTTAATTTGTTTTATAATTAGTTTTTATTTGATTACTTGATTATATTTTATATACATTTATACACACATACATGTATACATGTGGAGTTGTGATCAAGATGAATTTTCTATCTTCTCTGAGAACGAAGGTTGCTCTTCAGACCAGCCCTTTTCAGACCTCACACATCTGACAGATTTTTCTTTCGGATACAACGTTTCATTTTTGCTTGTTTTTCTTCTCAAGGCTATCGCAGCCATGGTAAACCATAGACCGCCACTTTTCGTTGGAAGTACTCTCCCAGCGAGACACACCAATACAGGGAGCGTTCAGATTAATCTTGATGTCTTTAAAGCGTTTTCTATGTTTGTGTTTTAGGCACTTTTCTTGTATAATTATCCCATAAAACAGGTGCTTCGGCAATTTCTCGTCATCCATCTATCTGGCTGCATATAATCAACGTCTCGACCCATGATACGTCACCTCGCATGGGGACATCCGTATAAAGTGTAAAATAATTCCACGTGGTATCCAGAATGTGTCTAAAAAGTTTCTGGTGCACTCTTTCTATGAATTTTTGTATCTATCAAAAGTTGGCCAGGTTTCAGATGCGTAAAACAGAGATGGTAAAATATAAGATTGATATATATATATATATATATATATATATATATATATATATATATATATATATATATAATACATGGGAAACCCCAGGCGGGGGGTGGGCTTTCACCAACAAACTCACAGAAACACAAAAACGAATAAAAGTATCACGAAAAGGCAAATACTCCGCGATATAGGAGTAAAAATAAATGGGGATTCGTGTAAAAACATATTTATACAATTTTCTAAAACGTATGGACACATCAGATGGATGGGGTATAGGAACGATAAAAATATATTCCCAAACATGTGCTATGATTTAATAAATTCCGTTGTTTTTTTTTCGACGTTGAGAGGGCCTACGTAAAATACTTAAAACTGACACCAAATTATTTAAATGGTTTTGATAGTCAGACACTGTAAGATTCTAAAAAAAAAAATCCATTTTATATGCAGTAACACACGCTGGATTTTAATAAGGTGTTGCTCAATAGCAGATTCCAACGAGAAAGAGGGGAGGGATGGACGTGGCTTGCCCAGCTTAAGTTCTGCATGGACATGCTGGCTAATGCAAATTTAAGGAGGTATGCTCTAGATAGCAAATAACACACTGGTTATTAAATCCATTAATAAGATTTATTTGTGTGATATAAGGCACACTATCTCCAGACCAAGGGAAATGCGTATTTTACACCAAATACCAACCGACGACAAACAAGTTACTACAGACTTTCTGATCCATCTGCCCAAACACTGACCAGCATTTCAAATTCAAAGAAAGTCTTCAATAAACACGGCACTTGGAGAGTTTAATGAGATAAAGGGGTGGGATTTTTCTACTTGATTATTGTTGTTTGACAGTGTCCAATTCGTGTTCAAGTGTGTTCGAAAAACAAATTCTATGTTCTCTGTATAACGACCCTTATTTTCCTGCGTGTACGCACAAATAACTGCCAATTAATATAAATACCGGTAAAGGTTTGTTTACGATAAATTGTAGGGAGAATTCATACTACGTTGCATTAAGACATTCAGGAATACAATTGAGGATTTTGCTTCATTCACAAGCTGCAAAAGTCCTATTGCCGTATCTAAAATATATGTAAGGCTTAAAAAATTACAAACAGTACCGACTCATAGGACCCCACAAAAGTATTCGGTAATGCTGGTCCCAGGAGACTTCTCTTTCGAACCCCGCAAATCTTACTGTCGACACCATTATCAGTCTCGATTATTTAACGTAGCTCATCTATCTGTCAACAGAAGGAATTACTTAAATCATTGCTTTTTTTCGGAGATATTCATTAATGGTTCCCATATCCCCTACATAGTATTTGTACATAGGTTTTATATAAATGTATATAAAATATTAACTCGAATTCCCATTTGTTTCTTTTTCTAGTAAATCGCTGAGTATTTGCTATTTCGTGATAATTAAATACGTTTTTGTGTTTATATGTTGTACAAATGATGAACTCTTGATGAGCTTCTTCACCTAAGAGGCCATTAATGTGCATATATATATATATATATATATATATATATATATATATATATATATATATATATATATTGCTTTTTAACGGCTCCAAACATTTTATGCGTAGATCGTTATGTAATGATCAGATAACTCTGATTATGGTTAAAAGCATTTAATAAGAATAAATGTTTAAATTCAACTGTATTTCTCGCGGTTGACGGTAGCCAGGTTGTTCGGGGCCTTGCTAATAAATCCAGACATTACTTCTGTTGCCGTCGCTTGAGTCTCGCGACTGGCGTTAGTGGTGTCACTCTGCACTGATGATGCCCGAAAGGATGAAACACTAGTGTATGTAGTTATTTAATAATTATTAAAGTAAATAGAAATGTCCGCTCCTGTAAGGAACTTGTTTCTTATCGTTGAGCACTTTCAGTTGTAATAAAATCAGTCAACATAGCTCAGATGCTTATATCACCGTGTAATGATTAGATAACTCTAACTAACGTAAAAAAGCATTTAATAAGAATAAATGTTTAAATTAAACTTGTATCTCTCGCAGTTGACGGAGCCTAGTGGTTTGAGTCTTACTAATTAAGCCAGACGTGAATTCTATTGCCGGGGTTCGAGTCTCTCGACTGGCGTTAATTGCGACACTCTGCATTGATCATTCCCGAAAGGTATTTAATAATTAGTTTAGTAAACGATAATAAAAATAATATATATATATATATATATATATATATATATATATATATGTAGGCATTTAGAAAATGTATGTGTGTATGTGAACACACAACAAATAAAACCCCAAAGTAAAATATCCCCTAAACCAGCAAAACTTAAGCAGGCATGCCAAATCAAGGCAAAACTTTTATTGGTAAGACTTTTTTTTTTTTAACAATTGTCTTAAAAGTTTAACCATAGAAAAAGATTATAATTATCAAAAAACCTGTACATTTCATGTAGTTTAGTATTATAGAACTAAAGATATAAGCATTTAATTATTCAGTCTCCCTACCAGTATATATATATATATATATATATATATATATATATATATATATATATATATATACTTCATTTACTCACATAAAATACGAAAGTATAAATTTATGCGTAAACTTTAAGTATTTACTTCAAAAGTGCTCAATACGTAGGTAAAGCTAGTTAGTAAGTTATAAAATATATATGGCGATTAAGCTACGCTGAATATTCCGCTTTCATCCATATATATATATATATATATATATATATATATATATATATATATATATATATATCATCCACTCTAGGATTCTTCTGTGAAGAGTCCTAGAGTGGATGATATATATATATATATATATATATATATATATATATATATATATATATATATATATATATATATATATATGGGGGTCTGTGTGAGTGTGTGTGCATATATATATATATATATATATATAGTTATATATATATATGCGTTGTTATATATATGGTTTTATATATACATATTATATATATATATAAATATATATGTATAGTTGTATATATCTTTATATACATTTGTATATATATATGGTTATATATATATATGTTTATATATATATTTGTTTTTACGTATTTATATATATATATATATGTGTGTGTGTTTGTGTGTGTGTTAGTATGTACGGCGCAATCACGTTGACACACCGGTTCTCGCCAGATAACCGAAGTTAAGCAATGTTTAGCCTGGCAACTACCAGATGGGTTACAAGCTGGAAATGTTAGGCGCTGTATGTCCTGCATCTAGTCGTTGATTTTTCTAGATTACTATCTGGAGGCTCATTAAATTGCTGGTGGAGATTCACTTTCAGTCCTTGTAAACACATACGTCTAGCAGAAGGAAACTGATGTAAAAAGTTGCGGTCTACTGTATAATCATTCCTGTGCTAGTCATCTGCGCCGACAATGTTTAGCAGTAATACCAAGATATACACTGGAAACAAAGCATCTGTATGAATTTCCTAGCATCTTAGTTGTGGCGGAACCTCATACGTCGAAATCGGCGAGTGAGTCCATTTATATATCTCTATTTATCTATCTATCTATCTATATATATATATAATTATGTAAATATATGCATATATATATATATATATATATATATATATATATATATATATATACATACCTTCTTTTTATTTCCAAATCTCAGCAGCCATTGATGATGCAACTTGGCGAAACAGAAAAAAAAATTCGATTACACATGAAAAATGATTATATAGAGTAGTCGACAAATGAGTACCTTTGCAGAAAAAAACCATGCTGAGATAAAAACGAGATTATTTCCTTTTACCTAAGAAGGTAGTGTCCCTCTATCGTGCTTGAAAACTACTCACACATGAATGTATCCTGTACCTCTACGAGACCACTATTCTCCCATGTATGCGGCATTGTTGCCACATCTTTTCTCGTTTTGACAGGATCCAAGAGGTCTTCAATCTAATAAGTCCCACTTTGTCAACTGAGATCCAACTCCTTTTCCATCACCGCAATCTTGCATCTCTGTTTATGTTTTACAAATATTTTCATGGAATGTGCTCTGATCTACCCCTTGCACTTGTGCCTCCTTAACGTACATATTTCTGACAAACCCACTTGGCAACAAAATCACACGCCTTCACTGTCTCTGAAGGTCTAATTTTTACTCTTAATGTTTTTCCCCTCACTAGACATTTGAATTCAAATCGTTTTACCTGCTTTCATTTTCTTTCTTTGAAAATTGTAATGCTGGGTATTGGGCAGCCAAACAAGCTGCCAACAATCCCCTGTTTTTTTTTGTATTGAAACCAACCGACGTCTTATCGCTGTTCCTTAAGTGCAATTGTCTGGATCTCTTTTGCACTTGGTTCACCAGAATATAAGATAGGACTTCAGATTCTTTTTCAAACGCCCTGTTGCAGCTATAACTGGTATGATTGACATCTCTCTAAGATTCCAGTTTCTTTTCATATCATACATGAGACCTTGATATTTAGTCGGTTTCTTTCATTCAGCTTTGGTCAGACCTCCAGCATTAGGGACGCACTTCAACGAAGGTTGCCACACGTTCTGACTTATTCCATATAACTATGTCAGTTTTGACAGTAGCATTTTCAAGGTAGGTGTTTGTAGGGATTACATGGTCGCAATCTAAGGTATATAAGTTATTTCCAACTGTGCTTTCCTGACTGCACTCACACGTAGTTGTTGAAATGTAAGGTAAACTAATACGTTGTTAATCTTTCTAAGGTTTTGCCTCAAATTGTAGCCCCTATGTCCAAGTGGCGATATGTCTTGTTAGAAGTAAACATGACTGAGAAAAAACATAGGGGGCGTATGTTTACTATTCTGTATATTTAGCGAAAAAGTTAATCAACAAACGATACTGTAAAATGTGAATTTAACTTGTAGATACTATGAAAATAGCACAGTGTCTTCTCCGCACAAAATAAAAAATGTTTATATATTCTCACTAAATCTATATCACTAAAAAATAGTTCGGTACTTGTACAGCTTAATCAAGCCATTAAAAAATGAAAACATCGAAAAAAATTTAAATTGTACATATTCTTTATGGAATGAAGTTCTCCGGAAAAAAGATTCAGTTAATTTCATCAAGTAATTTTTTTTTTTTACAGCGAAAAAACAATTTCTTATGATACCGAACAAAAGGTTCGTTTTTTTTTTAATGAAGAAAGGTTTGTATTAAAGATGTGGAGGGAGTATCGGCGTATTAAATTGAGTTATCTTCCCGTGGCGTTCCTAAAAATCCAAACAGTTTTTTTTTTTAATCCAAGAAGTCTGCCTTTAACGTGTTGTCATAAAAACGTGTTTTTTTTTTCCGCTGTAAAAAAAATTGACTTCAATTAAACGAAACTTTTTTTTTTGAGATCTTCAGTTCCAAACGGATCCGCACAATATAATTTATTTTTCGATATTTTTTTTATTTTTTAATGTCTGGATTAAACTGTATAAGTACCAATATTTTTGCTACTAATAAATTAATGGATTTTTGCTGATGAACTTTAATAGACCTTCTAATTCATATCAGATAGATCTTTTTTAAAAAGATTTTAATAGGTAATGTGTAAATGTGTATTATGAATCTCTAGGACGTTAGAATAAAAGGTTATACACAGTGAAATACTGTTTCATTTTTTAACATTTAAAGATGAGTTTTCTTTTTATTTCGGGATACGTTATATTATTTACGAAGGTAAAATTCAAATAAATTCTTCCTCTTGTTCTTGCGGACCAGTTTTCATAGCGAATAAAGAAATAGAGAAAGATATTAAATGCCGAACGTTTTACATAGGAAAGAGAATTTGAAGTGAATAAAATGAAAGAGAATAAACACATGTGAAAAAAAAGAGAAACTAAAATTGTTTGAACAATCGGCGCCGACTGTCAGATGCTATAAATAACGGTTCGAGTAGGAATTGATCGAAAAAAGAAATCAAACTAAAAATCAAAATGGACAGATTGTCAGTTTGATGCAGGGAAATTGAGTCGATTATGGCGGCTAACTTAAAGAATGGCGAATGTTCTGACCAGCATGAATGATTACATTTTCGGTTAAAAACGAGAGATTGTTTGGATTGTAATGCAAGTACAGAAAAAGAAACGAAAGAAGACGTAAAATACGTACTTTGAAATACGAGAATATATAGAGTAGAACCTCGGGATACAGTTTTTGCAGGTTATGATGTGGAATACGGTGTTTTTTTCCGGCCCCTGCTTATGGCATTTGCCACGCGTAATTTATAATGTTATTTGATTACATACATGTTTATTATATACTCTATTTTGTTACTGTTTTTTATGCCGTATTCCGAGGTTCTACTGTATATTATCTTATATTCTATTAAATAACGTGGGAGTCGTCAGATTTGTCCGTGGTTTACTAACTGTTTCAGGACTGTGCAGGCGTGAATACTTCGCATTAGTATTCTTTATGTTAAGTGACAATTTAAGAAGCGTGTGACGCTGACTGAATAGTAAGGGTTATTGACTCACTGTTTTGAGGTTCTGGTTTCATTCTCATCTATTTATTTATTTTTTTTTTTTACTTTTTACTCGTGAGAAGTGGACGGTTTACAAAAAAGTACACAATGCTCGTAGCATATACTCAGTTTCTGTATGAATTAAAATATCATTATTATGCGTATTTTAGACCAGGTCACGCCTGGCAGCATGCTAGCATATATATATATATATATATATATATATATATATATATATATATATATATAGAGAGAGAGAGAGAGAGAGAGAGAGAGGGAGGGAGAGATAACTAGGTTTAATGACTGGGACAAACTATTAAATATTAAACAAGAGACTGCTATATCCTGCAAATATTTCAGAATATATGTGTTTGAATAACTCTAAGTTGAAAAAATCAAGACAACTACAATAGCAACTATCCCCCATCCATTCCTACCTCCCTACAAAAAAAAGAAGATGAGTAAGATCATGATGTTGATCTGGCCAAATTGATTACATAAGTCTCTTAATATTCGATTTTCTCAAGCAGTTATAATATTACTAATATGAATGGATGCCTATATAATGGTATATCTGAACCAAACGGGTAATAAATAGTTAAACGAACTTCAAAATAATGAATGTATGTGAATGTATATATATATATATATATATATATATATATATATATATATATATATATATATATATATATACATATATATGTATGTATGTATGCGCATATAATCAGATGTATATGTGGTGTATGTATCGGTATGTATGCATGTATGTAAAACGACATGGAATTAAAAAAGGAAAGTATTACAATATATAAACCTTTTTATTCCGTTTGTATTACTAAAATGCTCTTAATTTGTTGTTATATATTGTCATATATTGTTATATATCTATATAAACCTCGAGTAAGTAGTTGTTTAATCGGTGGATAGACTTATGGACTTCAATCTGAATTCACTATAAGTTATATCTAATAAATATAACGTACAAATTGCGAAAAATAACAAGCCGTTTGGTGCGTGTAATATAAATATGCGTATAGGATGCTGCTAAGAAGAATTATGTTGAGAATGCGTTCACATCTATATCTTCTTTTGATTTATCATGGATATGTGACCGTGCAAAAGTGTGTATCCATGTATGTATATGTATATATATATATATATATATATATATATATATGTATATATATACATATATACATATATATATATATATGTTTATATATTTATATATATATGTGTTTGTGGGTGTGTGTATTTAACTGTATGTATATGTATGTACATGTTTATATATATATATATATATACATATATATATATATATATATATATATATGTATGTATGTATGTATGTATGTACGCGGGTATATCAGAGTATGGGTGTTTGTGCATGTATTTATGCATATTTATGCATGCAGAAATCGGTAGTCTTCTTATTCATATTTATTTTATGTTTTATACTTATAATTCATATTTCTGTGCATATATATAAGTTGGAATATAACAAATGTGTGTATCCACTCCTGAGTGTATATGTATATCTGTGTGTTTTACTTCTAGAAAGGAATGTGTATGTAAACTAAGAATGCCGGCCTAATCTCACTGGGTAGCCAGCGGAAGTATCTATGCTCTTTTTACCACCGGCCAGGCGAGACAAAATGTCTGGTCTCTCAAGCACGTAATAACGAAAACCGAAAGACGAGGTAGATAAAAAAGAATATGAAAAGGAAATAAGAAGTTAAGACATGGAAAAATAAAAATTAGTGAGGAATGGATCGTTCAAGCACATTACTTATACTCCCACACATACCCTCCACCCCACCATATTAGGTGACAAGATTTCTAATTTTGTAAACAAAATAAGGAAATGTTTTTGTCTTGAAATGTCCGTTTTCGAAGAAAATTCGTGGCCTGAACACGTCATCTTCCTAGCACGGGTGATTACAGAAACATGTATGCACATATGTAGTCATCATTGTTTGTATAAATAAATTTATATATATATATATATATATATATATATATATATATATATATACTTCATTTAATCACATAAATTGATATAAGTAGAAATAATTTTATGCGTAAATTTTCTAGTATTTCCTAAACAGTGCCCAATACATATGTAGAGCTATGTAGTAAGTTATACGAATATATTTGACAAATAAGTCCCACATAAAATTTAATTTAAAATAAATAAAAATAAATAAAATAGAATAAAATAAAATAAATATATATATATATATATAGATAATAAATAATTTCATAAATAAACTAGCAAAATATGTGAAATATAAACAAAAACACAAAATAACGTGTCTAGCTACACCTAGATTGAAAGTAGGTCAGCTTTCCATACATGGAAAGGATATAGCTAACCCTTTCCCATAAAAATAGAAAGATAAAACCTGAGTTAACCTGTACCTTCGTTCTTTAAGTGCCCGATTATTGGCTGATTAGGATAGGCGCGGTTACAAATAAAAAACTGATAGTTAGCTAGCAAATTCAATACTATGTATTTATATAAAAATGTGCGATGCCCAGAAGTTTCCACATGCACCTGACGAATCCTCACGAAGATGGAACGCGGAATATTCTGTGTAACTTTGTTTTCAAATATATCTTAATAACTTACTATATATATATATATATATATATATATATATATATATATATATATATATATATATATATATATATATATATATATCACTACTTCATTTACTCATCTAAATATACGAAGGTACAAATTTATTCGTAAACTTTAAGTATTTACTTCAACAGTGCTCAATACGTAGTTAGAGCTATTTAGTAAGTTATAAAATATATATGACGATTAAGCTACACTGAATATTCCGCGTTTCATCCACTCTAGGATTCTTCAGGTTCATGCGAGAATTTTGTAGTCGTCCCGCGTTTTTTATATATACGCACCTTCTATTGAGGTTTTGTTTAGCCAATCAGCTTTCTAGCATCCACCGCGCCCTTCTTAATCAGCCATAAGCATGAAGAATCCTAGAGCGGATGAAACGCGGAATATTCGGTGTAGCTTAATCGCCATATATATTTTATAACTTACTATATATATATATATATATATATATATATATATATATATATATATACACTCGGGTTTTTTTTATTCAAAAGTAATGGACTAATGAATTCAACGAGGTTGTTAGATAGTGCTCAATAAAAAGAGCTGATAATATTTGTTTATTGTTATATAAACATGGTCACATCCCGCTGCTACAAACAGCCACTTGTTTCAATCAAACAACAGATATCATCAGGCAGCGACTTGACTATTCAAAAGTTCAATGAATAAATTGTTATGGTAAAGGTTATTCATTGAACTTTTGAATAGTCAAGTCGCTGCCTGATGATATCTGTTGTTTGATTGAAACAAGTGGCTATTTGTAGCAGCAGGATGTGGCCATGTTTATATAACAATAAACAAATATATATATATATATATATATATATATATATATATATATATATATAAAACGGGTTAAGAAATTCCAAGGAAAGAAAGATGTATATTTAAATAAGGGAGTAGTCACCAACAATGTGTATTTTTTGTTTTCCATTGAGAATTATGTTTGGACT
Organism: Euprymna scolopes; assembly: GCF_053919585.1. NCBI lineage: Eukaryota > Metazoa > Mollusca > Cephalopoda > Sepiida > Sepiolidae > Euprymna > Euprymna scolopes. The sequence continues at coordinate 11,265,200 of NC_136492.1, read as the reverse complement.
ATTGTAATAATGTATTTAAGTCATTGACATCGTTTTAAGTATGTTGTTTAGTTTGTCGTTCTGATTGAGGAGGATAAGGTTTTTTGTTATCTGTGTGAATAGTTCTGGGTTGTTTGTGTTGTGTGTAGAGACGTATGCTAGAATGTGTTCTTTGTTGTGTTCTTTTGGGGTTCTTAGTTGGTCTATTGGAATTTTTTCAGTCAGTTCAATACCTTTCTGTATTAGTGGTAGTGGGTATCGTCTTTTCCGCAGTGTTATTTGTAGTTCATTCAGTCTAGTTGAACGGAGGTGTCTGTCTGTTACTATGGTGCAGACTCTACGTGCTAGGGAGTAGGGTATTGATTTTAGACAGTTTTTAGGATGGTGGCTTTTGAAGTGGAGGTATTGTTGAGTGTCTGTGGGTTTGTGGTAGCAGACATCTGCCACAAACCCACCCAGGTGGAAATATAGCAGTCAAATTAATAGAAGACCCTCACATGCAAGTTGGTATATGCTTTTATTGTTGTGAACAAATCTACAAAAAAGGACGAAAGAATTATCTCGAGAAATAAATATATACGCATACCTCATGAAAATGTTACTATTGTCTAGAGTTTATATGGAATTGTCAAACGTAAGGCGAGTTGGTTCATTCATATATTGTCCAACTATTTTTCCACTTGACCTGCTGTATTTTGAGTAGGAGGCATAGAAAATATATACAACCGGTTGATATAGCGACGATATTATTTTTAAGGATCATAAAATGCCTAAAGGTGTGGGAGGAATTTGTTCTGTTTCAAGTTTCCGGACACGGTTATTGTCTTCGGTGTAGTTTCAAGTAAGGATCACATCATGCAACTTAAGATCTTCGAACTCGGCTTGAAAGTCAACACTAAAATGTAACTGGATAGGCTGAAGATTATGGTGACCACCTGGTACAATCAGCGGCCGCTGGTAGACCCTGAGTGTGGCAGCTGGACTCAGAGTCAACCCACAAGTACAAAGAGACCCAGGCTTGGTTTCAGAAGGAATGCTACGACTTTGTACGCTTCTCTCACTGGTCCACTCTTCCGCACGACCTGAACCCGCAGGACTACTTCACTTAGTCATACGTCAAGTACATCACCAACATGACATCTGCAACACCAAGGCAAGCCTGACCACCGCCATCTGCCGAATATTTGTCAAGCTCACGGCGACGCTTGTGGAAAAGGTTGCTACATTTTATAGCTGTCAGGTCTGCTACATCATCAAGTTCCTGGATTTATTTTTTACAATAACAGTTAAAAAAAAAAGGTGTATTATTTTTTCCCTAAGGACGACAAATTTATCGTTTCACCCTGTATATTAGCGAGCAATATCTGCCAGAACCAAATATCATAAGTATCTTAAAATTCTTATTTAATTGTTTATAGGCTGTTTAACAACATCCTTGTAATGTGTTAATTTTATTTTTATTTCGGACTATTAGTCTAATCTTTATTAGTTGTTGTTTGTTTGTCTTTATTGGTTCACAACGTTTCGGCCAACTTCCTCTGCCCTTCGTCAGGTGGCAATTAAGGAATAATATATATATATATATATATATATATATATATATATATATATATATATATATATATATATATATATATATATATATATACGAATCGGTACGGACCCGACTATGGAAGATCAGATAATAAATAAATGTGGATTTATAAGATCAAAGAATCCAACCTTGATCGCCCTTCGGGGCCCGTGGCGCAGTTGATAGAGACGTTGAATCTCTACGGTTCCAGATGAACATTGTCTGAAGATAGCGGTTTCAATCCCACCCAAAGCATGCCAGAGGTAATTGGTCAAAAATGTGGTGAGACGACGACAACTACGGAGGGCAGTGATGGCTGAGAATGCAGTTAGGAGTTTCGAAGTTCCTATCCGTCGCGGTTACCACCTGACGAAGGCCAGAGGAAGTTGGCCGAAATGTTGTGAACCAATAAAGACAAACAAACAACAACTAATAAAGATGAGACTAATAGTCCGAAATAAAAATAAAATTAACGTAAAAATGCTCATCTCAAAATAAAAAAATCCAATTAAGGAATAATATATATATATATATATATATATATATATATATATATATCCTTGTAATGTTTATAACATGCCCTTTACTATATTAATAATAATAGAAAAAAATTAACACTTGTTATGTTGTACAGGTCGGTACTGTACAGGAATATGTAGTGACTGTTCGATTATTATGGTTAATATGGATTTCTGACAGAAATCTCAGGTGGAAATCTGCCATATTTATAAATTGAAAAACCCGTGAAATAGCGAATCCGTGATAATCGAACCGCGAATTTCCGAGGAATTACTGTATATGTTAAGGAATCAGTTTTACCTATATAATGGCCCTTTACATAACATGCAATGAAACGGAATTGCAGAATTAATCTTATAAACAATAAAACTGGAATCAGATGCATTTTCCTCTAAACGATAGAAGATTGAAACTGCCTTATCCATATAATAATTGATGTATAAATCTATACTACATCCAGATCTATATGAAAACCTGTCTGATTTAGGTGTAGAGAACAAGGCTTTCATTATTCATGTTTGATTCAATTAATAGAAAAAATATAAGATGAACGAAATAAAAGAGGTTTCCCCTAACTGAAGATTTTTTATAGTGTACACATGACATAAGCAAGCATTAATGCGTCGAAAATACATTAAGTTTTTTTTTCTCTACGAATACTGATTTAGTGTTGTCAGAAATATGAATACTGAGAGAAGTCAATGTGGATATTATAAATGGTAATGTTATTGAGCAGGAAATCGCGGGGAAAAATGACAAACAACATCTGAAGCATCAAATTGAAAATAACTACGCAATAAACATAAACGACGCAATAACTTTGCGAGAAAAGATATAGCAAACACACACCTGTTTCTCTCAATATATAGTCATGCGTGTGTACACATACGTGTATATATATATATATATATATATATATATATATATATATATATATATATATAATGTTAAAAATGTACGTATGCTTCTGGGATAGTGATTTAAAGGTTATGAGGGTGTTTTGAAGCATGAAAAACGATGTTACTTTTTGTATTTAATATTTTTATTGTTATTTTTTATATTTCAAGCGGGCCTCCGCTCTTCTTCACAAAAAAGTATCGAAAAATCATTAATAGTTCTCTATTATTATCTCTTACTCACCATAAAAAGCCGACATTGTCTCTAACTCTGCCCTCTTCAGTAGTTTTATTATTATTATTATTATTATTATTATTATTATTATTATTATTATTATTATTATTATTATTCATAGCTAATAATTACATTATTTTTACCGTTAAACAATTTCATTTCTATTCCATTATACATATTGAAATCAATTGCGTCTCATTTTTGCCGTTTGAATTAAACGCTTTTAAGTCGTAACATAAAAAAAAAATATTTAAAAACACAATCTTCTTCCACAAACGGCTAAAATGATTCACGTGAACTTTTTCGAACATGATTGCTAGGAATGAACGCTGTCCACGCTACAAATCTCCAGTTCTTTCAACGGTTTTCTTTTTCTTTTTCATTTCAATACTTTTTTTGTGACCAAGAGCGGAGGTCCGCTTGAAATATAAAAAAAATTACAATAAAAATATTAAATACAAAAAAGTAACATCGGTTTTCATGCTTCAAAAAACCTCATAACATTCAAATATATATATATATATATATATATATATATATATATATATATATATATATATATAGGTACTTAATTTACTCACATAAAATTAATATACGAAAGTATAAATTTATGCGGAAACTTTAAGTATTTATTTCAAAAGTTCTCAATACGTAGGTAGAGCTAGTTAGTAAGTAATAAAATATATATGGCGATTAAGCTGTTCACAACAATAAAAGCGTATTACAACTTTCATGTAAGGGTCTTCTATTTATCTGACTGCTATATTTCCACCTGTCAAACGCTGCTACGCAGACCCTGCTCGTATATATATATATATATATATATATATATATATATATATATATATATATATATATATATATATATTTTTTTAAAATGTGCCTACCTCTGTCAGCTTTGGGTCTACAGACATCGAACTTACTAATGAGAGGTATTCGAACTCATGTGAAATTTATATTTGCGTTTTAGCCGGGGGAAATTAGTGCAAAAGTTTGAAAATTAAAAAAACAATGGAATTTTCCCGGGAAAGGTCGAATATGCATGCGAAACGTAATAGCTATTCGTTCATGTTTCAATGTTTAGCCTCGCAGCAAACATGCTCAGATGTTAAATCCACAGGGACACGTAAATCGTAAGCTAAACTTTCTGGTTTCGATTCTTTTTTGTTCATTTTAAAAGCATTAATATATATTGGGTCACTTTTAATATAATAATAAATACGAAATCTGCATTAATCAAAATATCGTATTTAAGCGTATTTTACGACCGAGCAAAGCCGGGCAGGCTGATAGTACATGAGATAATAGCGACGGGTACATCGGCTTGAAAATCACAGATTTGTGTTCTCTTGCAACTCCGGAAACTTACTGCTAAATGAATCACGTACATTACGTATCATAGAAATCATTATTTCCCTGACAAATTCGGTTATCGCTGCTTACTACTTGATTACAAAAGTGGTCTTTTCCCGGAAACCGAGTTATAACTTGTTCCCCAGCATTCTGGCTGCATGCCATTCCTTATTATTATCATCCTTATCATTAAGGACAGAGACGTTTTCACAAAGGTCATCATCAGTAATTTTCCACTGATAATAATCACTTATCGTCAAAACAGTCTGAGTGAAAACGTCTTACCGTTATTTCTACAATTCTCCATCATTTTACGTACATATTTTTTAAGGTTATCAAAACACTTGGCATTTATAAATAGCTCATGGTTGTTATATGTGGGGGAAGAGATGTAAAGGTGTATATATTTTCAAGTATATATATATATGTATATATATATATATATATATATATATATATATATATATATATATATATTCTGTTGTATGGTGTATTGGATCTAATTTCTCTGGACAATTGGAACGTGATTTAGTATAACGGTAAAACAAAAAAAGAAATTTTAAGCAAATCTCTCCCGAAACCATGGACCGTAATTCGACATTCATTTTCCATCCTAACCTATTAACTGGCGTTTGTATTTCTAATAGCATATCTCATAATTTCGTTTTTGTTTTATAATCTCCTATATAATTGTTATGGCTTGCAATAAGCCACAAAAAACAGAACAACGGAATAGAGTTTAACCAATGTATTACTGGAACAACAACGTAAAATGGTTACAACTGAAAAAGAGTAGTAAACGTCACCGATCAGGCGAGGGTCGCTCTGATGTTTAATCCACACCTGGGTTCAAAAGGTCTATGGTTTATATAATGGATAGAACAGTTCACAACAATAATAAAATGACTGCAAAACATCCCCTCTCTATCGTTGTTTTGCAATAACAGATGCAATATACAAATTCAATGACTCTATCCTTATAGCCATTATTTTATGTAGTTTTTGCACACCATTATTGACAAATTCAGACGTAATAATAAGATACTACATTGAATCCAGCGAGCAACATCATAAAAATTTCACTATCTTTAGAGGAAGGAGTCCCTATGTTTCTCTCTATATATTTAGTCGTAACACCGCTACCAATTATCAACGGGGCCAATACTACATACTTCACAGATACTCTAATTACACATACGTCAACAGGCACATAAATACATAGACATGATAAATCTTTCCAATATCCGTTTTATAATTACTAAATACTTCCTTTCCAAATACCGTCAATTATAATTGGCTGCGCTCCTGTAAGTCTTATATGTTGAAATCCAGTTATTCACTATATAAACGAACGCTACTAAGATTAAAACCATGAGCTATTTATAAATGCCAAGTGTTTTGATAACCTTAAAAAATATGTACGTAAAATTATGGAGAATTGTAGAAATAACGGCAAGACATTTTCACTCAGACTGTTTTGACGATAAGTGATTATTATCAGTGGAAAATTACTGGTGATGACCTTTGTGAAATATGCCACTTATAGACAAGCTTTTTCGGCCCAGATTAAATTTAATTTAATGCATGTGCAGTATAAAACAATACAATAAAAAGAAATTAATACAAAGTACTTAAAATAAGCAATTTATTTGCGTTCTCTTAAAAAAGATAAATGAGAATCTTATAGTGGATATCCTAGTTTAAAAACTAGGATATCCACAATAAGATTATCATTTATCTTTTTCTAAACAGAGTAAAAAATACAACGCAAACATAATGTTTTCTGACTACGCTTCCCAAATATATGCGATTTTATATGGAGATTTTTTTAAACACATACACAAATACAACACGGACGTCTTCAGCGATGACAACGACGACGACGACGACAGTGACATAGTCTTCGTCAAAACATCAACGCATCTGAGTTATTTTACCATAAAAATCACTGCATGTACAATGGTAGTGTTTCAAACTACGTGTTTCATAAATACTTATGTATTGAGGAGTTAGCTTTCGAATGTTATATTAGGATTTTTGATAATAATACTAAATAACAAAGTAGACGTCTTCGTCCATGACGACGACCCTTTCATGAAAAGAGCAACAAATGTGAGCCCTTATACCATTAAATATACTGCGTGTATATTGGTGTTGATTTTATTTACTTGCCTACGAGAGTTGAGTTAGACATGAGTCGCTTTTTTATATAAAAAGAATCCAACCTCCTTAAAAAGGGGCACTCTACATAGAGACAAAAAATAAAATTGTCTTAGTCAAGATGGATTCATCCTCCAATGACCGAACACAGGAAAGATGAAGTGTATCATCAGACCAGATGCTGCACTGTGATCTTGACTCGATGTGATGTTTCAAAATGACGCATTTCATATGTATTCATATTATTAAGGGTTTAGCTCCCAAGTATTTGCTGCATCTACATTACGTCTTCGTCATAACTGCATTGATTAGGTTAGCACCCACATATTTGCGTTTATTATGCCGAAATAAACACACGGATTTTTTCCCAACAATTATATTTACGCTACACGTTTCTTTTAATAAAATTCAGTACTTTTTATCGTAAAAAAATTCATTAGAAAATATATTCTCAATTATTTGAAGGTAAACTCTTCATAATACAGATGTATATGAAATGCGTCGATACATTGCAACCGTATAATCATTTTGTCCACGGGCGCCAGTGCCCGCTATTATACTAGTCATGCAGTGTCTCCCACTAACAGCCGATTGACTATTTTACAGGTACGCTGTGGAGGGGGGAGGCATATTTCCAGCGTGTAACGCCGGTACACGGGTCCTACTTGTTATTTATATAATTCTCCCGATCAAATTAAAATTAACTTAATCAAATCAACTTGCAAGCAACCTTTGCAAGATACATCCTACATGCACCAAAACATCAGCTTTACATCGACCACCTTAAATACATCAATCTTTATTTAATGTCAACCAACAACATCGGTATTGTTCTGTGTACAAGGAAATCAAGCATCATCACAAAACAATAAAAAATAAAACAGTTCAGAAACAAACCATATTTCGCCGTAACTACTAGCTCAAAACAACGAATTTGTAGCTCAATTTGCATTAATATAAAAATGAATTCCCGATTAATACTGGTTTATGAAAATGAAAAACTTATCTATATATTAGCTATATCTACCTATATCTATCTATATCTATCTATATATTATCTATCTATATATTATCTATCTATCTATATCTATATTTATCTATATCTATCTATATATTAGCTATCTCTCTCTCCCTCTCTCTCTCTCTATATATATATATATATATATATCTTTATATTATCTATATTTTCTGCTATTGTTTTTTTGTTTTTAACTAAGCACCCTATATATATATACATACATATATATATATATATATATATATATATATATATATATATATATATATATATATAATAAAAATTACAATAAGTTTACCAAGGTAATCAAAATGGTAAACTTAAAATATATTATAAATATTAAAGAGTTAATATTTACAAGTAAAATAAACTCAGCCAGATGTAAAAGCTCAATAAACCCGAAAAGGAAATAGAGCTTATAATATGAACAAATGATTAAAAAAGGAGGCACAAGATAAGAGGATAATCCTCTTATCTTGTGTTTCCTTTTTTAAAATTAAATATGTTTTTAACTCTTTTTCAAGATGTCTTTTAACATGTTTTTTTTAATCATTTGTTCATATATATATATATATATATATATATATATATATATATATATAGATAGATAGATAGATAGATAGATAGATAGATATATGTGTGTATGTGTATGTGTAGGTGTGTGTCCTCTTCCAAATAGTCACAAACACACCACCCAATCTCCCTGTGTAGGGCTAGAATTAAACCCAATAAATTAACACATGATCGACCTAATACACCGGCACGCCCGTAAAATCGATTACATTAGATCTTCATTTTCGTTCTAGATTGGCTTATTGTCACAGGTTCGCACTTTTACAAATTATGGTTAGCCTTATGTTTTCTTTTAATAAAATTCTCCCATTTCTACAAAGAATTTACGCTTCTAAGGCTGTGATATAAACAAAAGTTGTTATATCAACATTTAAACAGAATTCAACAAAAAATATAACACACAATGATATCTATTCATAAATACACTCTCTCTCTCTCTCTCTCTCTCTCTCTATATATATATATATATATATATATGTCTGTGTGTATGTGTGTGTTTGTGTGCCTGTGTGTGTGCTTGTGTGTGTTAGTTCTCCGCTTTGTTTAATGTGTATTTTTCTCAAATTCAACGTTCATTCGAATGGGGGAAAAC
>NC_136492.1:11096302-11251302 GCF_053919585.1 Euprymna scolopes | reverse complement strand
GATAGGTATTCAGCAGTCAGCATTTTGTGCGGGACAGTTTTTAATGAGGTCAATAAATCGGTTTGTTTGTTTTTAAAAATCCGCTGCCCCGTCTGATATGACGAAGTCGACAAACGTTCACTTGCTCTCGGCCTGTTATTAGAGTCGAGTTTCGCTTTTTGTTTATACCGAAAACCGAATGTATTTCGTGCCTATGCGGGAAATGTGGAATAATTAACGTTTGAAAGTAAATAAAATTAAATAGACAGGCGATCTCTGTGGTTAAGTGTGAGATATTACAATTTATAGATGATATAAAAAGTTTTAAGAAGTTGTGAACCGAGCGAGCGCTTCTCTGAAAGAAGCCTTTTGTAGACATCGAGGAAAAGCGTACATACATACATACATACATACATACATAATACATTTTCGCTTATATATATATATATATATATATATATATATATATATATATATATATATATATAGAGAGAGAGAGAGAGAGAGAGAGATGAAAGGTTATCAAAAGGAAAGGTTGTAAATACAGGGCTTCTAATTTCGCAGTATCAAAACCAAAGCAACATATGATGAGAGTAAAAATAAAATAGATAAACCCCATAATTTATTATACCATACCTGTTCACACTGAAACACTTATCACAACGTTCTGTGGATCGATATTATAAAACCTTGTTAAACTTTGTGACATATTTCCATTCTATTGAGGTCAGACGCGAACGAACGGACATGATTTTATTATACCATATTTCTTTAAACTGAAACATAATTATCACAGTATACATACGCAGATAGATATGAAAAATCGTTATTAAAGTGTGTGCCTATTTCCATTCTATGGAGGCCAAGCGTAAACGCAGACCCCACAATTTTATTATACCATCCTTATTTAAGTTAAAACATACTTATCAAAGTATTATTATGTATATCTATATAAAAAAAACACTTCTAAACGTTTTTTGTTTTTTTCAATTTTTAATTTTTTTCAATTTCCATAATTTGTGAACCGGGCGCGAACGCACACCCCAGAATTTTAATGAACCACCGTTCTGCCAGATACACCATAGATGTTCCTGTGTCTCGATACATCTTCTATCATTATATGTAATCATTTTTTTTAAATAGTCAACCATATAGAAGCCTATACGTGACCACACACAGAAACACACACACACACACACACACATGCACACACACCCACACACACGCACACACATTGCGCTTTATATTATAGATATGTATATACAACAATAATATGTCATATAAATATATGTGTATTTTTATTATTAATACTACTACTACTGTATTATTATTATTATTATTATTATTATTATTATTATTATTGTTATTATTATTATTATTATTATTATTATTATTTAGGTAATGTGTTCCCTGCTTATTATTCATTGCGTTGTCGTTCAGCTTTTAAGCATATGCCATCCATATTTCAATTTAAAATCATATAGGAATCAATCAATATATATATATATATATATATATATATATATATATATATATATATATATATGCATATATACATATATATATATATAGATAGATAGATAGATAGATAGATAGATAGATAGATAGATATGCATATATATATTATATATATATATATATAAACACACACACACACATATATATATGTGTGTGTGTGTTTATATATATATATATATAAAATATATATATGCATATTTATCTATCTATCTATCTATCTATCTATATATATATATACCATTATGAACATTATGAGAGTGGGGGCGAATGTTTATTTAAATGAACATTTCTTGAGGTCATTTACGGGCACCGCTCCCGTGGGTCGGTGTGTAGCACTGCCGGTTATCAACCCGATAGGTCTAGTTTTTTTTTTTTTTTTACACGGTGATCACCAATTATCAAGGCCCGGAAGCCACTCAGGGATAAGTGTTGTTGCAAGTACATTACGTTAGTGTGGAGATTTGATGAAGTGTTTGCTTAAGGGGGCGGTTCATTAGGAATTTGTTTACGTCGGACTTGAAGACATCCAAGTTGTAGTCCGGTGGGAAGCATGCAGACGGTACAGAGTTCCACAGGCGTGAAGTTCTAAGGAAGAAGCTTTGTTCATGGGTTGGCGAGGGTGAGACCAGAGATTGGATTTCAGACGAGCACCTGCCATGGAAATAACGATAAAACAAGGATAGGCTCGCAACGTCTCTTCTGTGGGAGAGAGGTTGCAGGGTAAAGAAAAGGGAATCCCACACTAACCCACGAAGTCTATTTTGTACTCTGTCAAGGCAAGATAGGCTGTTTTTAGCAGCTCCTGCCCAGATATGGCAACAGTATCCTATCCTTGGACGTACTTGGCTTTTATATAGATAGAGAATTGCGTCAGTAGTGAGATATATTCTGGAGCGGTAGAAGGATCCCACCATCTTTCCAGCGACCTTGGCAACAGACTTGATGTACGTGTTCCATTTCAGATCAGGAGTAAAGGTCAAACCCAGAAGCTTGTCAAAACACGGGGCCTCGCCCAGATGAGAGCCATCCATCCCAATTGATGCCAGATGGGGATCAGAGCGTTGATGATGTAAGGATAGGAGTTTGGTTTTGGATGCATTAAAGGTAACCAGCCACGTCTTCCCCCACTGAACCACGCGCTCGACATTAGAGGAATGAGAATCAGAGAGAACTTTGTCATTTTCAGCCTTGGATGTGTTGCCGTAGATGGTCGTGTCATAAGCATAGATGTCAACGAGTTAAGTATGTGTTTATGGAGGTCATTGATGTAGATCAGGAAGGGAGTTGGGTCCAGGATTGATCCCTGAGGGACTCCAGCATTTATATTGCAGACCTCCGATTTTTTCAAAAGGTTCAACCTCGACTTGGAACTGGTGCTAATCTAGCCGCACTGATGAGTTGTGATACAACGAAACAGTATTGCATGTTGATGGCTAAAATAAATCTCGCCTCTTTGGGGAGAGCACTGTCTTAAATAATCTCACTCGCTACTTAATTGGCTGAAAATGCGAGTCTCGCTGTTTGTTTGTAAACCATCGTTTTGAGCATAATAAAAGGTTTGGACGAATGTTTGTCTTAAATTGACATTTTTTGAGGCCATTTACGGGCGCCGTTCCCCTTGGTCGATAAATGGAGCAGCCGGCTATAAATGCGATTCAATCCTTGGTAGACGTGCTAGTCTGGCCGAACTGATAAGTTTTGATACAAGCTATCAGTACTGTAAGTGGAGCTTATGTCAAAAGATTGTTAATTCACTTCCTGCATAGCAGCAGCCATATAGCACGACGGTTAGACGCTTCGACTGTCGTTTGGGCGATCGGCTTGAGGTAATTGCTTGTCTAGCCGCACTGATGCACTATCAAACAGCGAAACAGAACTGTATGTGGGTATGCATATATATATATATATAGAGAGAGAGATAGAGAGAGAGAGAGAGAGAGATAGAGAGAGAGATAGAGGAGAGAATTCGTATAATGTATTAAGTTTTCCTTTCGCTGTGTTCTACTATGTGTGTGTGGTTTTTTATTCCTTCCAATTTCTATATATAGTTTTCCATTTTTTTCCACATGTGCTCATCTAGGCCGACGTCTCGATATCTGCAGATATTACAACTTTCTATTATATTGTACCATTTTATTAAATAGAATATAATATTTAACCGTTCCATAATGTTGGAATTTCAGTAAAATATTAACTCGCATCGAATGTTTTCATGGAGTTGAATTACACATGGGTTGCATGATAAATTGTATGTGATATCGAAACTGAGGTGAATTCTTGTGTAACGTCCTATACTTGTTGCTTTATGTATTCTATTTATTGCTTTATGTATTGCAGCGATATGTTGATTTCAGTAAACAAATATCCCAAATGTTCTCTAATATATAAAACATTATCGGCATTAATATGTATACACACGCACACACACACACAGACACACACAGAGACACACACACACTCGTATATATATATATATATTGTTTGGGTTATATATATATATATATGTATATATATATATGGTTATATATATATGTATGTATATATATATATATGTATATATCAATGTGTGTATGTGCATCTGTGTTTATATGTCTGTATATGCACGACTATATATATATATATATATATATATATATATATATATATATATATATATATATACCTAGTTTAATATATATTAAATATATTTGATGATTAAACGTCCTGCCAGACAAGTGCCACTCCCTAAGACACTTAAAGTCCATGAGCCCAAAAATGACTTTTTTTAGTCCTACACTCCAATTCACATGCTCAAGCAGACATGACACTGAAGACGCTCATTGGTATCGATACATATATATATATATATATATATATATATATATATATATATATATATATATATATATATATAGGCATACCCGCACACATACATATATACAGATACAATACACACACATACATATAAACATACACCCATATATATTATACATACATACACAATAAATAATGCCCCTACATACATATGCACACGTATGCATACACAAATATACACACATATACAAATACAACCACATATACATACATATACACATAAAATACGTACACATATAGGAACATATAGATACACATATATTTAACTACATATATATATATGCATACATATACATGCATTTATATACATACATACACATATGCGTATATACACATAAATATGGATACATACACACACAAACAAATGTATACATATATACATACAAACACACATAAACATGTATACATACATATACATATATATATGCATACACACGTAGATATACATACATATACGTTTACATGTACATATATAGCCATACATACACATATACATACATACATGCGCACACAAATACATATAATGGTTGGTGATCAATATTATATGCTTTAAGCGTTTCAAGCCTACACGCGTCAGAATTTTCCATCGCAACAATGCTTCTTTTATAGACAAATGCCCAAGGAACTATCTATACAAAGATGATGTTACAGAGTTTTAGCTTTGTACGGCAGCTAAGTATCTCTCTCGGTTCAAATGTTGAGATCCAGCAACAAACAAGAGCAAGAAAGCCAGAAACATGTTAAACTGCAGACTAGCTTATCCGGGTACTGGTCTCCGGCTTTATGTTTTTTTTTAAATCAGAGAATTGCTTTTACAAGAGAGGTTGCCTTCACCACGGCTTACGGGAACTCTCAACACCCCGCATACATATGGAAATAAAGACATGCATGCACACATACATGCATACACGCAATGCACGCAAACATACATACGTATTTACACACACATGCAAACATACACACATAGAGACACACATATATGCATGCATTTACATATGTATACACACACGTACATATACATATCCTATATTGTTTTCTGCTACATTTTATTTAAAAAGTAATTCATCGAATCAAAATCAAAACAATAGGTAATATTTAAATTAATCGCCTTAAAACATGAATCAATTTTAGATTTGTTGAAATATATAATACGAGTTGGCTACGTAATCTATTGAAATATATGTAAATATATCTAACAAATAAAATATATACATACATATACATATATCAATAATCATTCAATTATAATTATCCAGCCCCCTGTAAATACTCCAATATAGGCATTGTCCGCTGAATTATTACTAATGCAGCCAACTAGCGTCTGGCAATGTTCACATTTCCCGGTCGATAAAACACTCTAGATTTTAATTGATATATCTAAAAGAAAAGATGGCTTCATGGTTCGGTTCGAACCTCATAACCGGCAGGGAATGATTATTGCGTATACATGAAACATGTATTTGTAGGTAAAATTAATAACTATTATTTATTTATAATATATATATACATATATATATATATATATTTATATGTATATATATACATATATATATGTATATTTACATATATAAAATTATTTACTATAATAATCATTAAATGTATATATATATATATATATATATATATATATATATATATATATAGTTTTAAATAAAGTACTAGGCGAAGTTTCTCGAGAGCTCTTTCGGCTATCATCTCGTCAGGAGTAAATCGATAGCAATCTAAATAATATTGTAACGAAAATAAAGAGTTCTATTGGGGAACTTATTAAATGTGCCAAACGTACGGGGACATTAATTAAATTTATTTACGTTTAAAAACGATTAAAATATTGGCACAACGATGGAGAAAAGAAAAAAAAAGTGGGAGAAAAATTCAAAGTTCCCCAAAGAGAAACAATGCGTTTGATGTTTCTTTTTGCCGGTACAAAGAAGGTTGACGCACATCGATAGAGATGGCCTCCAAAATCTTTAAATAGATTTTGGAGTCCGCTCTATGTAGCACCTCGAACCAATCTATTTTATATCTATCGGCACAGCACGGGTGGTCAACCAAATGCTGGCCAATAGCAGAGTCCAAGGCTGCAAAAGGAGGGAGACCACCAGACCCCATCCTCCCGCGTCTGATCTTCGATGGAACATGCTGGTTTATACGAGTCAAAAGGTGCAAGGATGTTCGCCCAACATAACCAGCATCGCACTGGCATCTAAACTGATATACAATATTACTATTTTGGATGTAAGGCAAACTATCCTTGCGGAAAGACGGAAAAGAGTGTATCGTATTATATACCAAACGCAAGGTCACCGCATTGAGCAGTCGTAAATACTTCTTCGAATCTGTTTGGAAATTCTATTACTCCCCTCCCCAATCAACGGAAATTTGAAATAAACCGAGCATTTCAAGGGTCCAAACTTTCTAGGGGATTTAAAATCTGCAACCTTTTTGAAAATACAGTCATCAATAAGGTCAACAGGATAACGATTATTGATGAATATTTCCCTGATCTTATCGAGTTCAACATCTAATCTGTTAGGCGAACAAATCATGAGGTCTCTATGTACCAAAGTATTAATTAAGCCGACCTTACGTGATTTAGGTACAAAAGACAACCAGTTCACATATAGGCCAATAAATGTGGGCTTTCCATAAATTGTAGTGAGAAAGCCCTCCCCTTGATTGTTCGACAAGAACATCCAAGAAAGGAAGCGAATTGTCCTTCTCACTTTCCATAGTGTACTTAAGAGCCCCATGTAAAGAATTCAACCTATTAAAAAATATCGACGCTTCACTTTGCAAAGGAAAAATAGCAAAAGTGTCGTCAACATATCTGAAATATGCAGTGGGTTTAGTTGTAGAATTAAACATAACGGGTTCATAGTACCCGACGAAAATATCCGCTAAGGTTGGGGACAACGGACTCCTCATTGAAACCCCGCCAACCTTACAGTACATAATATCACAAAAACTAAATTCCACGGATTTCGTACACATTAAAATGAGTTCAATAAGAATCTCTTTAGAAAACCGTGGAGCAGTCAGGCGACCATCATATAAAGCGTCGGCACATATGCGTATAGTCTCATCCAACAGTATGTTTGTAAAAAGACTAGAGACATCAAATGACCACATGAAAGACGTCTCTGCATTTGAATCCAACCCACGTACACAATCAACGAACCGAAAAGAATCTGGTATACAATGCGTGGTGTATAACTCACGCACAGGTTGCAGAATTTCCACAAGCCACTGAGCCAAAGAATGTTGTGCTGAACCAACCATTGATAAAATAGGTCTCAGTGGAACACCTTGCTTGTAGATTTTGGGGAGATCATACATTCTTGAATGTTGTACTTCATTTAAAACTATATACAAATTCTGTACCTCTAAACATTTATTTAATATATATATATATATATATATATATATATATATATATATATATATATATATACGGCATAATCGCGCTGACGCACCGGTTTTCGTCATATCACCGAAGTAAAACAACGTTGAGCCTGGTTATTACCAGATAGGAAACCATTGGGGATGTATAGGCGCTCCTTGTGCTCTCCACTTATTTTGCCATTTGTAGAACATACTTGCACATTAGACAGAAGCTTACAACAATTTATCGATCGTTATTGGATTAAAAATGTAGTTTAGATACATATATATATTGTACCTATAGGCGTGTATATATATATATATATATATATATATATATATATATATATATATATATGCATAGCAATTTATATTTCGAGAAAAACAAAGAGAGAAAAGAAAATAAGAATGGGAGGTAAGAATATAGAGAACTGGCTGGCAGCCAGTCGTACAATTCGTTTAAACGTAATATTTTAGTTTATGCAAATTGCCTGTGTATAATTTAATAATTTACGGTGATTTTAAATGGAACTTCTACTTTGATTGTAAATTTAACTAATAGAAATGTTTCTGTTATATCACAAAAAAACTATTTTCATTACGTCACAAGTGTCACGCTCATACATTTATTCCAGAGCTAATACAACATACTGACCCAACGGGTCACGTGTAACCTTGTAATAGTTATATATATATATATATATATATATATATATATATATATATATATATATATATATATATATATATGAGAAAAAACAAAAACAAATAAGGTAATGAGGTACACCCAGGCTTGAACATGTTGTTTGTATTCGAATGTTCTACCACTAAACTATACCTCTAGATTATGATAAAGCACTTTTTTAGGAAGTAATAATTTACTTAAATTTTATTAACTCCATTTATTGATGCCTCCTATCCTCGAGTGACATAAATCCTTAATAAGTGGTGACCCTTTTTATAAAATATATCCCATTGTTTACTATTTATTGGATGAATTTCTGTACAAAACATTTCTAACAACATCTAGACAAGCTTTGTGTGAATTTGCAAAAGATAGGCTCAGCTGTTTTAGAGCCTATGTGGAAGAAACTTACACACATGCACCTACACACAAAGTACCCTTTATATGATAGGACCTATTTACAATGCCTCTCCACGGGACAAAGTAAGATACCAGGGCCGAAGAACAAATACTACACTTTCATCTTGACCGAAAGGCCAAAGTAGTAGTAGACCGTTTTATTATAGTAGAAACAGAGACTGAGATATCTGCGACATCGGGCGAGCTGGAATCGTTACTGACAGATTTTAATATGAAAACAAAAACGAAATCAATTAAACTTCCGCGAATGAGTAAATGCCATGTCTCATTACAACATCGTAATGAGTTTTTCTTGGCCTTCGGGCCAAGAACAAAGTGTAGTATCTGTTCCGACAGATACTGCAAGCTATGACTAGCTATGACTAGCTATGACTAGCAAAGACCAGATGTGGGGGCAACCCCACATGCCTGACCTTTAACCAGCTCCCATTTCCCACCTCTCGGGAGCTGGTCCCCTTTTCCCTTCCCCCTCCCTTCACTCCTCACATTAAAAATTGGCCTTGTGCCTAATTTGCTCGGTGGGGGAGCAAATAAATACCATCTGTTCCGACAGATGCTGCACTTAAGATAATTTGTACCGGTCAATGGAGGGGAAACCCTCTATACTGGGACAATTATTATTTTTGGTAACCAGAGTGCCCCCTTTTTGCCTACTTTTAGGGGAGCTGGTTTTTACCTCAAATTAAAAACGGCCTTGTGCCTAATTTGCTCAGTGGGGGAGCAAATAAACACCATCTGTTTCGGCAGATACTGCAAGCAAAGACCATATGTGGGGGCAACTCCACATATAAGACCTTGGTCAATGTAGGGGCAACTCTTCATACCAATTGTCACTATCCAGCTCCCTTACTCCCCGGGGAGTTGGTCCCCATTTCCCCTTTACTCCTCACTTTAAAAATCGGCCTTGTGCCTAATTTGCTCGGTGGGGGAGCAAATAAATACCATCTGTTCCGACAGATACTGCAAGCAAAGACCAGATGTGGGGGCAACCCCACATGACTGACCTTTAACCAGCTCCCATTTCCCACCTCTCGGGAGCTGGTCGTCCCGTTCCCTTCCCCCTCCCTTCACTCCTCACATTAAAAATCGGCCTTGTGCCTAATTTGCTCGGTGGGGGAGCAAATAAATACCATCTGTTCCGACAGATACTGCAAGCTATGACTAGCTATGACTAGCAAAGACCAGATGTGGGGGCAACCCCACATGCATGACCTTTAACCAGCTCCCATTTCCCACCTCTCGGGAGCTGGTCCCCTTTTTCCCTTCCCCCTCCCTTCACTCCTCACATTAAAAATTGGCCTTGTGCCTAATTTGCTCGGTGGGGGAGCAAATAAATACCATCTGTTCCGGCAGATACTGCAAACTATGACTAGCTATGACTAGCAAAGACCAAATGTGGGGGCAACCCCACATGACACTACCTTTAACCAGCTCCCATTTCCTACCTCTCGGGAGCTTGTCCCCTTTTCCCTTCCCCCTCCCTTCACTCCTCACATTAAAAATTGGCCTTGTGCCTAATTTGCTCGGTGGGGGAGCAAATAAATACCATCTGTTCCGGCAGATACTGCAAGCAAAGACCATATGTGGGGGCAACTCCACATATAAGACCTTGGTCAATGTAGGGGCAACCCTTCATACCAATTGTCACTATCCAGCTCCCCTACTCCCCGGGGAGTTGGTCCCCATTTCCCCTTCACTCCTCACATTAAAAATCGGCTATATGCCTTATTTGCTTGGTGGGGGAGCAAATAAATACCATCTGTTCTTCAGATGCTGCACTTCTATTTCTTGTTCTCTTTCGGTGGAGGAGAAATCCTTCACGACTGAGACAATTTTTATTTTTGTACCTTTTCTCCACGTTAAAAAAAACGTGGGGAGACATTGCAAATAGGTACAACATCGTGTTGAGTCACCATTTTGGATAATTGTCGCTTGAATTTATTTAAGTGGGCATATATTCAATCCATAGTCTAGCTTAAATAATCATAAAGTAGATTTTATTACATAATTTGGACAGAAAGCCAAGTTCGTTTTATACTATTAGGGGCCCCTCTTCATCATAATATTATTACTCGCAGGACCCTTGGAAGTTCCACAGAATGAGAAATATATTTAATCAACAAATATACTTTGATAAAGCTGATATTTTTGGGGATAATGTAACAAATATTTGGGTTTATTTAAATGTAGAATTAACACAATAAGATTAATAAGCAATCGCTTCTAACGACCTAGAAAAATATTATGCTACATAGTTAACTCACATTGTGAGATGCATTCATTATCCTTTGTCTAGGTCTTCTTAGCAGACAATGTTTTTCTTTTTTTGTCTCGTTTCAGTCTAATGTTTTATTTTTACGTAATGTTTAGCTGACTTCTTTAATTAGAATATATACGAGATCGTTTGTTACACTTATATGATTATGTATTAAGAAACGAAATTTCATCGAAGGAAGGTCTTACTCCTCATTTTGTTTAGTTTTTTTTAGATAGACGTTTTTAAAGATACATGTCGCGGAATTGACCTTTATTGCAACAAGTGTGCACTCAAAAATTAGTGTTTTTCTTTTTAAAGCGTAACGTAAGAAGCCTAATATTATATAGATTACAGTTAGTATAGTTAAAGTTGTTTAGTTTCACGGTTTATCTAAATTAGCTTGAGGCCAATACACACCTGATATAAAAATTATAAGTATATATATATATATATATATATATATATATATATATATATATATATATATACTAGACTACCCGTGACCCGTTGGGTCAGTATGTTATATTGGCTATGAAATTAATGTATGTGCGTAACAATTGTGGCGTAAAGAAAATGGTTCTTTTTTGACATAACAGAAACATTTCTATGAAAGTATATTAAAATAAAAATCACGGACGGATCAATCAAACATGAAAACAAAATCCTCCCTATTAGTGTAAAGTTACCTATTTTAAGAATAATCACCCAAAAATCGAAAATTAAACATGATTTTCCTACGAATCGAACGCCGATGAATCTCAATTAGCAGCAAAAGCGCACATGAACCTACCGATGAGAAATATAAGAATGAAAAACGCATATTGGACTCCTTCAACCTTGTTAGAGAAACTTAAGATCTAAAAAAAATATAATTAATAAAACCTGAAGCAAAAAAAAAAGATAAAACCTTAATAAATAAAATAAAACTAATAGTAAATGTGTCAACAAATTCACCTTTCTCACACAACTGATTTGTATCTAGAAATGTAAACAAAAAATAAAAAAGAAGAAAGGAAGAAAGGGATGTAAAGAGACGGATAGAGTAGAAGCATATGTAGTATTAGTATTAGTAGTAGTAGTAGTAGTAGTAGTAGTATTGACTTTACTACAATAGTTCTTATGTTTGTCAACGGTTTAAAGTTGTTTAGTTGTAGGAAAATAGCGACAGTATAGTTCTAATAAAAGAATAGTAGCAAAATACCCCAACTCTTCCCATGTTAAATAATAATTTGAAAATAACGTTAATATTTCAGTCCGCAGGTACAAAATCTGCAAAACAATCGATTTCTGTTTATTTGTTTACGTTGTTGTGGGTTAATATTTGTGCGCGCATGCGCAACCGGATGTCGTAAACCGGAAAGTGGATTACATCATTCGTTACAAAGTCATTTGAGTTATATATATATATACATATATATATATATATATATATATATATATATATATATATATATATATATGGGCAGCATTTTTGTTTAAGGCATATCCCATTGAAAAGCAGAGACAATTCATATTTGTTTCTCTTGCAATCCGGTTTTGTTTCTCTTCGAGTATAAAAAGAAATTCGCGATGTTTTCGACTTGCACGAGTGAGAGATATAAATAGGATCTGTCACTACAATTCAATATAACCTGCATATATATATATATATATATATATATATATATATATATATATATATATATATATATATATATATATATATATTAAAAGCGAAGTGGGGCATTTTTTTTAGCCTTATAAGAAAAAAGATCAACTATAATGTAAAAAGAAACAGGATTCACTAAAGTAAGAAAAATAAATTGAAAAGGAAGAAGATCGACTAAAAGGGGGAGAAAGAGAAAAGAAAAGGGAGAACGGTGAAGAAACTTGAAGTATTTTCGCCGACTGTCTTCAGAAGTAAATGTCGGAATGTTGGCATGAAGTAAATTCTATGAGGGGGGGGGAAACACCGCGGAGAAATTAACCTGGTGGCGCCTGTTTAAAAACGTTCAACGAACGTATGTGGTCCATCTGTTTGCAAAGAACAGGTCTGCAACAGTTTATTGTAAGGGCCGCCAAGAATCCGAGATGTTGAACAGACCTAGCCCTGTGCAAAATAGAGAACCACTCCGGTGTGTACTCACTCACACATTTATATGAACTAGTCAGGTGATCAGCGATACGGTAGCAGAAACACGTGATCGTGCAGAGGAGTCTAACCTACCCTGTCGTATATATAAAGGGACATGTTGGGAAATTCTGACCTCTAATCTGCGACTCGTTCTGCCCACGTAGTCAGCTCCACACTGACACTTAAATTTATAGACGACAAGACTACTTTGAATGGTGGGCAACACATCTTTTTGAAAGGAAGAAAAGCATTTCCGAGTGGTAAAAACAGGGTGGACTAAAGTGGCGGGGAAACCATTATGGGACTGGTGAACAATCTTTTTGATGATGTTATCGCCTGCTGAACCCAACCATGGCAACTTTAGGTTAATCGACAACCGGGAAGGGCCTATGAATCTATTAGTATTAAAGTCCCCGACCTTGTTAGAAATTATCTTACTAACAATATGTCGGGGGTAGCCAGTATCAAGAAAGATATTAAGTAGATTTTATAATTCGGCATCTAACTGAGAGGTCGAGCAAATTATAAGTGCACGGCGGGTAAGGGCTTTAATGAGATTGATCTTCCTCTTAAGTGGAGGAAAAGAATTCCACTTAATGTAAAGGCCTGTAAATGTGTTTTTTTGTAGATATCTGTCTGAAAGCAACAGTTCGTATAATCTTTGGAGACCATGACATCTAAAAAGGGTAAGGAATGATCGACTTCGCATTCCATAGTGAATTGGAGAGCTGGATGTAAGCTATTTAAGACATCAAAAAATATTACAGAGTCGTCATGTGAAGAGAAACAGGCAAAAGTATCATCGACGTAACGTCTGTAAAAAGACGGCGGGGAGATCTTAGTAAAAAGACGATCTTCCCAAAAACCCACGAAAATTTTAGCCAAAATGGGACCTAAGGGACTACCTATCGAAATGCTTGTCGGTAAATAAGGTTGTCAAAGCTAAACGGAAACAGCTTTCGTGGCTAATTCCACCAGCTCAACAAACACCGGTTCCGGGAAGGGGGGACGCGATTTGGGGCCACGATATAGGTAGTCACAACAAATGTCAATAGTTTCGTCCAAGGGGACATTTATGAACAAACTACAAATATCAAAAGACACAAGATAATTATTAGAACTATTCAGTTCTAAGTCTCGGATACGGGAAGAAAATTCCAAAGAATCCAAAACACAATGGCTCGAATAATGTTTTGAAACTGGCTGTAAGATCTCTACAAGCCATTTGGCTAATTCATGCTGCGCCGAACCGACCATCGACAAAATAGAAAGAAGGAGGGCGTCTACCTTATGAATTTTCTGTAATCCGTACATGCGTGGTTTTTGTGATCCCACTGGTCTGATTCTGCGGTATACCTCGTTTAAAATAAAATTACGCTTCTTGAGGTGAAGAAAATTTTTCTGGAGCTTAACCTCCATTTTAAGTGTATCGCCGAAAGAAAGGTCACCTAATTTAATAAACTTACTGGTGTTGTCCAGTATTGTCGCGAACTTGGACAAATAGTCAGTCCGATCAAGGATGACGCCACCAGAACCCTAATCTGGCCGGAAGATATAAATATCTGGATTGGATTTAAGGGCCTAAGCTACTAGAAAGTGATTCTTTTGCCAGGTAGAAGAGGACTCGATCGTGGAGTTGCAGAATCGATTTGCCAGATCAATAAGCAAGTTTTTATAATTAGATATTAGTTGATCTTCTTCCTTTTCAATTTACTTTTCTTACTTTTAGTCAATCCGGTTTCTTTTTACATTTTAGTCGATCTTTTTTCTCATAAGGTTTAAAAAAACATGTCCCACTTCGCATTCCAACTATTACAATTCTGTTGTACTTCGAATTTAATATATATATATATATATATATATATATATATATATATATATATATATATATATATACATATATACAAATACGCCCCTACTGCTATATATAAATAAGCAGTGGGGGTGATATTTCGAATTGGAGATATAAAAACTTTAACTCATAAAATCAATGATAAACTATTTAGTTCCTGACATTTCGAACCTGAATCGCTGTCATCAAAAACGAGGAAAACAGTAAAATTATTAATTTGAATAAAAGCCTTAAAAATAAGAAAGAATATAAACACGGAAGCAGAGTTTGAGAGTAGCAAGAAATAAGATGAGCAGAAAATATGGACGTATATACATATATATATATATTTATATATAAATATATATATAATATATATGTGTATATATATATGTGGGTGTATGTATATGTGTGTGTGTTTTGTGTGTGGATATATCAATACTCGTAGTTATACGTAATGTCGAAATGCTAACATTTGTTGTTCTATGGGACGAAACTACACGAAAATTGCAGGCTTCTTGAAGATTAAAATGCTATGCGACGATAGTATTCTTATGAAAATTCGTAAAAAAGCATGTATATTTCTAAACCAATAAAATATGCCCAAATTTCCTACATTTGTGTATATAGCGTCCTAGTAAGTAGCTTTAGTTTTTCTGCTTAGGTTTTCTCCCTGATACTTGCCAAGCAACTAATTAGTGTGCACGTACGTGTATGCGTATAGAAAGAGTAAAGAGATAGAGAGGCTGATAGAATGAGAACACCAATATATATATATATAAATATATATATATATATATTTATATATATATATATATATGTGTGTGTGTGTGCGTGTGTGTGTGCGTGTGTGGATAATGTGTGTGCAATATCAAGACTATAAACAAGGTGTTGATTGAAACAAAAAGTGTTATACATGTTGTGTTAACATTGTTTCAATGTCCAGTTCGACAATTTCAAGCAGTATATCGGTTGAATATTTTTAAAAAACAGCATTTCTTCATACTTTATGAATAAACACACTTTTTGGCAATGGAGCATTTTTTGAAGAGAAAAAAGGGGGGGATCCCTTACCCGAAAGGCATGCGAGAAACATTTACCTTGGTCGTGGTTACGGAAAAGCACATTTAAATATTAATGTATCGCCTAATTTTCGTATCCTTATTTCATATTTTATTTTATTTATTTACGTATCCTTATTTCATATTTTAATTTTTCGTAGAATCTGCAAATGAATTTTTATTTTTCGTAGAATCTGCAAAGGTCAATAAGAAGAACAAAAGCTACTTACAATATATATATATGTAGGAAATTTGGGCATATTTTATTGGTTTATAAATATAGATGTTTTTTTTACGAATTGACATAAGAATATAATCGTCGCATAGTATTTTAATCTTCAAGAAACTTTAAATATATATATGTGTGTGTGTGTGTATATCTATATATGCACATTATGTGTATATATATATATATATATATATATATATATATATATATCTATATATATACACACACGAAGGGTTCAGCCCGGATTTTCCCAGGCCCT
Organism: Euprymna scolopes; assembly: GCF_053919585.1. Taxonomy (NCBI): domain Eukaryota; kingdom Metazoa; phylum Mollusca; class Cephalopoda; order Sepiida; family Sepiolidae; genus Euprymna; species Euprymna scolopes. The sequence goes on along the minus strand of NC_136492.1, from coordinate 11,234,713 downwards.
ATGTACTGGTCATAAGTTTATATGCATATGTATACATATATTAAAAGTTTTTACACATGTCCAGGTAACATACATCTAAAAGTTCAAGTGTTTAGACAACAAATTTGCGGACGAGTTTCGTAGAATCTTAAATGGTCAACACTTTTAACTGTGACCTCTTCGCAACCATATTTGCACCCCAAAAATGATTAAAAAGCTTGCTGCATGTCTGAATACACTTTATGCAAAATTTACAATTTTTCAACAAACATTTGCTAACTATGTGTACTAGAGACTGCAAAAGGCCAAATCTTTTGAACTTTGGTCATCTGGCAGCGAAAAAATCGGCCAAAAACCAAGTAAAGAACTTGTTCTCAGTCCGAATACCATTTATGTAAATTTTCAAATGTTTAGACAAAAAATTGGCTGAGTATCCTTATAGAGACAGCAGAAGGATTTATTTTTTACTTTGACCTTAATTCTGCCGCCTCGACATTTATTACTTTGGGCTAAAATCAAATTAGAATGTTTGATCAATGTCAAAGTAATCTACATCTGAAATTTCAAATTTATAGAACTAAAATTGACGGAGGAGTTTGGTAGAGTTTTCAAAGGTCAAATCGTTTAACTTTCACCCATTTACAGACAGATTTCTGGCCAGAAAACAGATTTAAAAGATGTTCCTTAATCTCAATTCCTCTTATGTAAAATCTCGAGTCTGTAGACTGAAAATTGACAGGGTAGTTCGGTAGAGAATTGTACACACAGAGACACACATAGGTAGGCAGGCAATTTAACTTCCGTAGATAGATTCATTTGTGTTTAACTATATACTGATATAATAATTCTTTTCCGAAATTATTTACTGATTTCTAGTATCGCTCATTTCCCGGTATATGTAAAATTATTAATAAAATGATTCGTATATACTTCAGAGGTAAGATTCCCCTACGCGCAAACAGAAAACTGTTATGCCTGCTCCTTTTGCAACATCGTTGCATCAATAGATGTTTAAAATTATACCCCAGATGCTTTACTCAGGATATATATGAGGGTTTTAATAGAATACATTATACAAGAATACTTTAAATTTTCTCTTCGATTACGCCTAAGTTTCGTTAAAAGCAATCATTTCTGTCAAGAATCATAAACATATGTTATTGATATGTCGTCAAAAAAGTTGTATTTTTAAGAAAGAGTTTATATCCAATCACCGCTTAAGTTTTGTCAACATCTTTACTTTTGTTTCTTATTGAACGAAACTTAGAAAATATTTTGTATATTGTGTAATATTGCCCATTTTTATGTTTAGATGCAGTTTAACTAATTACATTTTTTACAGAAGGATACAATTAAAATTTGCTTGATTACAACACTACTACCATGAAAGTGCCTAAGAATCATTTGAGGTATATAATACTTTATTAATTCAAAAAATGAAACTGGTAAATACGTACATTGAAAACAGCAAGTTATAAACGAAGTTATATCTTTGTGAAAGTTTAGAATAATAGAGAAATGTATAGTTTAAAAAGATAGTCTACACCAAAGAAAAATGTGACAAATAGTACAATGAAAAAGATGCATCAGTCAGATGTATAGATGTACATTATTCAATAAAGATATTTATATACAAAGGGTTGAACGGTAAAATGAAAATTTTAAATCTAAAAAAAACCCACATATTTTATGTTTGAAGAATTTCAATTAATTTGTAAATTTGAATATATATATATATATATATATATATATATATATATATATATATATATATATATATGCGTGTGTGTGTGTGTGAATAAAAAGGAAAAAGCTAAAAGAATAAAAAAAATAAAATCAACGTTTCGTCCCTATTTCAGAGGGCATCATCAGGATTTCGCTGTGTCTCACCTATGTATGATTTTTTGCAATCATTACATGGGATGGCGTAAATACCGGCTTTGGAAGTGGAGATTTCAGCGGAAATGCTTGCTAGTATTTAAAGTTCGCTTAATAGTTAAGGAAGTGGCTTTTACTGTTTGTATGTCTAGATTATTAAGAGTATTGCAAATTGTGTCGTTGTTAGTAAGGGAAGGTATAAGAAGATTTATTTAGTAGTGGTGTATCTGGTGTGTTCTGCTTTTGTTTGTCTCTGTTTGAGTATATTTTGATGGTTTTTTCTTTGTTTTAGAGATAAGGTGAGTTGGGTATTGTAAAAGTTTTAGTGATTCGGTGATATCTGTGATTTCATTTTCGAGATATTGAGGGCTGCAGATTCTAAGGGAACGTAAGAAAAACCGATGATCATGCCCGTTTTTATTTTATCACTGTGGTGTGAGTAATAGTGTATATAATCATTATTGTGTGTACTTTTTCGATGTACTTTAAATCTGCAGTCCTCAATATCTCGAAAAGTAAATCACACATATCACTAAAATCACTAAAACTTTTACAATACTCAACACAGCGAAATTTGGAAATCAGACTAAGCGAACATAAAATGGACATAAGAAATGCCAACCCGTTAAATGCACTCTTTTCCCATTGTGTCGAATATGGCCACTCTTCTGGCTTTGGACGTGCAAAAATCTTAAAATCCATCCCAGATAGAGCAAAACGGAGCCTTATTGAATCTGCTTTAATTTCAAACATTAACACCATCAAACAGAGAAAAGAATTTTATAATGTGTTGTGGTGGCAACCACTTATTTGCATATGCGAATAACATAACACTATAAATGGAAAGCCTAGGTTGGCCTTGGTGTGTCTTACTCAAATGCCACCGGAAGTGACGCCGAAGAGCGTACATGTCCTCCCACCAAGACTCTCTGACTCGACACCCTCATTTGTACATATTGTAAATATACCTTTTTTTAATACACTTATTATTGCGTTATCTTGTTGTTTGCGACTTCATTGTATTTCCTTACTAATTATTGTTCAACCTTGCAACCACAACACTTGGCGACGAGATATGAAGCGTCAAATATAACAGTTTGACGAAGAACTATTTAAAAAAAAAGAAAAAAAGTACAACGCAAAGGTTGACCATTTTTTAAGGAATGCAAAGTGTTGACGAGCAAACGGATTTTACGCTAAAGAGAAGTTTCAACCTAAGTGAAAAACAACTCTAACGTGGTAAAAGCGACAATTTACGCCATTTTCTGGGAATCCGACTTCCAAACGAATGTAAAAGTGAATTTTTGTTTTGTCGCTACACGACAAATCTTACTAAAGGACCAACTTGCAAACGAAAAGTGAACTTTGTTCTGTCGCAAAAACGACAGGTCAGACCCGTATTACGAAAAGCAAGGAAGTAACCTACGAAAAAAGTTCACCAGTGGATTCTAATTATTGTTCTCCGTAAACAAAACAACAACTAAAGGACTTTTTTTATTAATGTTTTGGTTGACGTCGGTTCTAAAAGGAAATACCACAGCTAAAACTAAAATTCAAGGAAAGTATTTTTTTTTCTTGAAGTTGTCACTGAATAACGGATAATACAGTAAAACGTCACAAAAAAAGGTAATCTCAATTTAAGAGGTATTTTAATTACTAAAATACTAGAGAAAAAAAAACTCAAATAACTAAATGTACTGCATACATTTATTCAATTGTGATTCGATTAAAAAAAAAAACTTTTATTTTGTGGAAAGAGTTACTTATTAGTAAGTGCCTAAAAACGGAAAGTCAATTCTATTTCGTGATTCCAGATAAACCTGTTTTTTTTTGCAGCGTGACTCGCAAAAAGAATATATTATTGCAAGCAGCGATATAATTATTGAAAACAGGAGCTTACAGCAATTTGCTTTTTTGTTGTAACCCAAACCGGTGTATATTGTACATGGTACAATATTTTTTAACTACACACTAAAAAAAACAAAAAATACATGGAAGACTTATCAAAAATGTTCATGCAATTTTTACAAGCACAGGCTGAGCGGGATGAACGCAGACAAGCTACACAAAACGAGCTTTTGCAAACACAAATACAGGCACAGGCTGACCGCGAGGAAAAGAGAGAGGACAGATTATTGAAATGGCAGCAGGAACAAGAAGTAAGGCAGAAAATGGCACAATTAAAGCAGAAAAAACTGCAATTGGAACAGGAAGAAAGGCATAAGAAACTACAATTGGAATATGAAAAAAGACAAGATGAACGTTTTGCTAAAACACTAGAACTACTAAAGAGTAATCGAGAAAATGTCGATAGTGTTAATTTCTCCCATACTATTTTTAATAGCATGGCCACATTTAATTATGTGTCTGAGGAAGAGAAGTATTTTGAAGCATACTACACAAGATACGAGGATGTTTTTCAACTGGACTGTAAAAATTGGCCAAATAGTCAGAAAGTGAGCCTCTTACTCAGAAAATTGGGTACATCAGAACACAGCAAATTCGTAGATTACATATTACCTAAAAAAACTGCGGAATTAGAGTTCATGGAAGCTGTAAAATTACTAAAAGAATTATTTAATCCAAATATATCTCTTTTTCATAAAAGATGGCTGTGCATGATTCTAAGAAAGATGGACAACCAATATTATTTGACATACGCATCAGTTGTCAATAAAACCTGGGATAATTTAAAGCTTGCAGAACTAACGGTAGAAGATTTTAAATGTCTAATCTTCGCTCAAGGGTTAGTTTCCACTAAAAATGCAGAAATACGCAGACGAGTGTTGTCTAAGCTGGAATCTGAGCAAGATTTAACCCTCTAGAAACTAGCAGAGGACTGTGAAAGGGGCATTACACAAAAAAAAGATTCAAAAAATATAGAAGAATCCGGAGTGGCATATGTAAGAAAAGTTAGAAAACCATACGCACCCACCAAGAACTTTACAAAGAAAAGCAATGGAACGGGATATTCCAAAGATAGTAACCATAAATATAGTACACAATATAACAAGCCTCTTTCTAGATATAACTGTAAGAGATGTGCAGAAAAGCATTGGGAATCAGATTGTCCTTATAAGAAGAAAAAATGCTACATTTGTAAGAAGGTGGGACACAAAAGCGATTGCTGCAGATATAAAGATTACACCAGAAAGAGAGTACAGCAAAAAAATCAAACACAAAATTGGACAAAGATCGGCGAAAATACGTAAAAGTGGAAATATTTAAAACATCAATAAAGTTACAACTCGACTCCGGCTCCGATGTGTCTATAATAAACCTGAATACGTGGAAAAAGTTGGGAAAACCGGCCATGATGAAAACTAGTAAAGCAGCCCGGACGGTAACTGATGATGGTGGTATAAAATTTGAAGGAGAAGTTGTCCTCCCAATAAAATTGAAAGGGATTTCGATGAAATTAAAAATATTCGTACTAAAAAATAGTGAAAATCTGTTTGGAAGAGATTTAATTGAGAAATTCGGACTATGGGATAAGCCAATCAATACATTCTGTAAAAAATTAGAATGTTCTTCTCCAACAACAGTAAATATAAAAGACGATTTAAAAGAAGTATTTCCTGAGGCATTCACGACTAACTTAGGTCGCTGCAATAAATTCAAGGCCTCGTTTGAACTTAAAGAAAACGCCAGCCCAATTTTTAGAAAAAAGCGAAATGTTCCGTTCGCTGGGTTGAAAAAGATTGATATAGAATTAAATAGATTGGGACAGACGGGAATTCTATCAAAAATAGAACACAACGAGTGGGCAGACCCCACCGTATACGTAAAGAAAAAGAATGACGAAGTGAGAGTGTGCGCAGACTTTTCGACCGGGGTCAACTCCCTATTAAAAGATCACCATTACCCCCTACCAAGCCCAGAGGAAATATTCACGAAGTTGAATGGGGGGAATATCTTCTCCAAGATAGACTTGAGCGACGCGTATTTGCAAATACCTGTCGAGGAGAATTGCTCAAAAATACTATGCATCAATACCCATAAGGGATTATACAAATACAACCGATTGCCTTTTGGCATCAAAGTAGCGCCTGTCATCTTTCAGCAAGCGATGGACACCATGCTAAGTGGTATTGAGTGCGCATGTGCATACCTGGACGACATTGTTGTCAGGAGCAAATCCCGAGAAGAACATAAGGAACATTTGAAACAAGTATTTACTCGAATACAAGAATTCGGCTTTAAAGTAAAAGAAAGTAAATGTGGCTTTTTTATGAGCGAGATTAAGTATCTTGGACACATAATAAACAAACATGGACGACGTCCAGACCCAGACAGATCTGCGGCAATAAAAAATATGCCAGCACCCGATAATGTAACAACCTTGCAGAGTTTCTTAGGACTCGCAAATTATTACCAATCTTTTATTGAAGGAATGCATAAATTGCGAGCCCCCTTAAATAATCTGCTTAAAAAGGATACACCGTGGAACTGGACGCAAGAATGTCAAACCTCTTTTGACAAAATAAAGAGCGCACTAACATCCGAATTATTCTTAACGCACTTTGACACTAACTAAAAAATATTCGTCGCTAGTTACGCTAGATCCTACGGCTTAGGAGCATGCATTCAACATATTATGCCGGATGGGTCTAGAAAACCAATAGCGCACGCTTCGAGAACGCTGATACCAGCCGAAAGGGCATATTCACAAATCGAAAAAGAAGCGTTGAGCATAATCTTTGCCGTGACTAAATTTCACCGATATTTATATGGTAGACAATTCATACTTGAAACCGACCATAAACCGTTAGTCACGATCTATGGATCAAAAAAAGGATTGCCGGTATACACCGCAAATAGATTGCTGCGCTGGGGTACAATACTACTTAATTACGATTTCCAGCTACAACATCTAGAATCAAAAAAGATTTGCCATGCGGATGGACTGTCAAGACTGATACTACAGAAACTCAATCTGGAAGAATCAGTCATTGCAGCAATTCGGACAAATGTTGAAGTAAAAAATATGGTAGCAAACATCATTAAGGAACTACCCGTAACTTTGTCGGACATTAAAAGGGAAGCCGAGAAAGACGAATATATAAAGGACATAAAAGAGAAAATTATAACGGACACAAAAGTGCAGAAAGTTTTCTCCATATGTGACAATGTGTTACTGTACAGCGAGAGAGTGGTAATACCCAAAACATTGCAGAATAGGATGTTAAGAGATTTCCACACAGGACATCCGGGGATAAATCGAATGAAGTCGTTAATGAGAAGCTACGTGTACTGGCGTAACATGGACACTGACATAGCGACAACAATTGATAAATGTAAAGGATGCCAGTTAGCGGCAAAATCTCAACCTATAGTACACAAACCTTGGCCGAAAACCGACCAACCATGGTCGAGAATCCACATGGACTTCGCTGGTTCAGTAGGTGAAAACTATTATTTAATTGTAGTGGATAGTTTCACAAAATGGCCGGAGGTAATGCGTTGCAGGAATCCAACAACGAACAACTCAATAGGGTTCCTACACGAGTTGTTTGCAAGATTCGGTGTACCAGACACACTGGTCACTGACAACGGAACGCAGTTATCATCCGCAGAGTTTAAGGAATTTTGCGACACGTTCCGAGTGGAGCACATCACGACTCCGCCGTATCATCCAAGGTCGAACGGCCTCGCGGAAAGGTTCATGGACACGCTAAAACGAGCGTTAAAGAAATCCATTGGAACACCAACAGAAAAAGCTTTGCAACAATTCTTGCAAGTATATAGGATTACACCACATCCTAGTACACCATCAAACATATCACCAGCTGATCTAATGTTTGCCAGAAAGGTAAAATCAGCGTTTGACAAACTATTGCCAAGGCAGGCAATTATCCGAAACACTACACACACGAGAAGAAAGAAATATAACTCGGGAGATCGAGTATATTTTAAGTGCTACAGAAATAACACATCTTACTGGGAATGTGGAGTAGTGGATAAACGCATTGGTGATTGTACATACATGATTAAAGGTCCACAGAATATACATAAAAGGCACCTAAATCAGATAAAAAAACGATATATCCAAGATGATGATGATACGACAACAGTCGAAGAGGAGGACACCATAGATATCATATACGAATCTTTTAATTTGGAACCGCCTCCAAATGCACCTGAACCCCGAAGATCTGGTTGGAAAAGAAAAATGATTGAACCATTAATGGTAAACCCAAAAAGAAAAAGATAGTGAAATCTGTGTGACTTCAAATCTTGGGAGGGGGGTGTTGTGGTGGCAACCACTTATTTGCATATGCGAATAACATAACACTATAAATGGAAAGCCTAGGTTGGCCTTGGTGTGTCTTACTCAAATGCCACCGGAAGTGACACTGAAGAGCGTACATGTCCTCCCACCAAGACTCTCTGACTCGACACCCTCATTTGTACATATTGTAAATATACCTTTTCTTTAATACACTTATTATTGCGTAATCTTGTTGTTTGCGTCTTCATTGTATTTCCTTACTAATTATTGTTCAACCTTGCAACCACAACATAATGTAGCCCCAATCATAGTATATATAATAATAAATGAACAAAACATTAATTTAGATCCTGGTTGATAAAAAAAATGCATATATGTATATAACCCGACCCCCCTCCACACACACTAGTTATAAATTCTCTTTTCATCATGGAATTTTTTCTCTCCAGAGCAAAATGAGCACAGAATTTCTCCTCTTTCGCATGTGATATATGACTGTCTTCCTGTACATTCTCACCTAGAAATCCTGATGATGTCCCCTGAAATAGGAACGAAACGTTGATTTTATTTTTGTTTTTATACTTTTAGTTTTTTCTTTTTATTCACATAACGTCTAAAGCATCGTGTATATCTTTCTTTATTTTATTCATATATATATATATATATATATATATGTGTGTGTGTGTGTATGTGTGTATCTGCGTGTAAAAACACTGTAAATTCACAGCCCGCATAGCAGCAGCCGTATAGCGCTACGGTTAGAAGTTACGACTGTTGTTTGGGCAACAGGGGTTCGAGCCTGGCTTGAGGTAGTTGCCTATCTAGCCGAACTGATGAGCTAAGAAACAGTGAAAATTACTGTATGTGGATGACTATATATATATATATATATATATATATATATATATATATATATATATATATATATATATATAAAATTGTTCCACACATTTACTTATAATATTCAGGTAACGTTCATATACCAAGTAAAGCAGAGTCAATAATTATTTATTTAATAATTATTATTTAATTAAAGTTTACGGTTACAATATTAATAATCGTGCATATATAGTATAATTGCACAATACAAATACAATAGTACATCAAACTGTGTTTTATTATACATGCTCTTTCTTTAATGTTATAAATGCTTCAATGCCATTTGGACAAGCTTAAACATTATTTCGTTAAAAGATATTCAGAAATGGCCAATCTTACGACACAACGTACAACTGAAACACATATATGAAACATACACCGTTTCTTAAGTACAAATAAAATTTACACTACTCGTAACTACATCCTCCATTTTCTTTTGTTATCATTGAATTACCTATTCAACTTACTCTTGTATTTCTTATTTTAATTATTAGATAATTTATTTAGTTGATTGGTTTATTTTTTGTTTTATTTAATTATGTCTTTTTTGTGTTTAATATAAAATCTACTAAATTTTAGTCTATATATATATATATATATATATACACGTATATATACATACATTATATATATATATATAATGTATATGTATATCAGTAGCCTATCTGAGATAAAAAAAACAGGAGAATTAAGAGTCTACTAATAAAATCTAAAGATAGAGTATATAGTATAAAATATAAAGATATAGTATATATATGTATATATATATATATATATATATATGTACATATATGTACAAAAAGTTAAACTGATTTAATAGTAAATAAAAAAACACAATGAAGTCAATATGTAAATATAAAACACAAATATTAAATAATGACTATATTGGCAATGGTATATATATATATATATATATATATATATATATATATATATATATATATATATATACATGTGTGTATGTGTGTGTATATATACATATATGCCTATAAATAATATATCTACTATTCTTAAATATATATATATATATATATATATATATATATTTATATATTCACTGTCGATTTAGATCTAATTAATCCATTCTCAGCACTCTGATATCGATTAGATACGGTGTTTCAATAGACTCAGACTGGTGCTATCCAATACTGAACGAAGTAACACCCGTAGGGCAACAGGAGAGGAAATCAATTTCACAATGTATATGAAATATATTCGACTGACATTTTTGTAAATAGAAAGAAAATCGATTTTAATATCGCAGATCGTTTTGTAGTCGTCGATACTTAATAGATAAACGTTTACGAATAAAATAGATCCGATTGAAAACGGTTAGAGCTAAATAGAATTGAAAGACTTCAAACGGCTGCGTTCGATAGAGAAGCGTTAAAATTGGCTAGGTGCGTATAAGCGTGATATCTCTATTTGTTCATACGTCGGAACACCGCTATGAGGGGGCTTCGGATGTGGGTAAATCAATTAATATTGCAAGCAGGCGGTCCTTAAATCACTGTTTTATATTGAATATTATTTTTTAGCTTAATACACGCATTTGAAATTTTACTAAAACAACGTGTATATATATATATATATACATATATATATATTTCATCCACATATAGTACTGTTTCGCTGTTTCACAGCCCATCAGTGCGGCTAGACAGGCAACTACCTGAAGCTAGGATTGAAACCCGACCGTTTGTACGGCAGTCAAGGCTCCCAACCATTACGCTATCGGCGACTGCTTGAGCGAGTAGTGAGTTTAACGATGTTTTGACATCGTCCGAGATACCTATATATATGTATATATATATATACATATATATATATATACATATATATATATATATATAAAGTAGTAGCGTTCGTGTGTGTGTATGTCTGTGTATGTCTGTGTATCTTTGCGTCCAACTCTCCTACAAGCAAAACCACTGGAGCAATCATGACCTAAGTTGGTATGATTATGGTCACTGACGGACGGAGGGTGAATGCCATTTTCAAGGCCAAAGGTCATCAAAGTAATTGTCTGTTAAGGTCAAATCCTATAAATATATAAGCTTCTAAAGACTAAACCACATGACTAACCATAACGAAAACTTCCACGATGATAGTCTTTAACATAAGTATAGTACACACTAATTTTCAATGTCAAGGTCCAAGGACATCAAATCATAACATATCAAGACCATTGCCTGTGTAGGTATACTAGACTACAAACCAAACCACTGGATTGATCATAACCAAACTTAACACGATGATGCCCATGGGTCTAAAGATGACGCACAGCAATTTTCCAGGTCAAGGTCAAAAGTCTTCAAGGTCATCATAGCTTGTGTATGTAAAGTTGTCTACATGAACAATCACTGGATGTATCTTAACAACACCTTGCATGATAATGTCCACAAGCCTAAAGATGGCACACAATAATTTTCAAGGTCACGGTCAAAGGTCATCAAGGTCATGTTCCGTCAAGCTCATAACCATCATATATTTTCCCTTTATCTTTTATAAAAGGATTCATTTTACATGCGCCGATGTCTTAAGCATTTGTGGTTTGGTGGTGCAGTAACTTGCTTAATAATCTTAATAATCCTATAGTGTTGCGTTCGATATATATATATATATATATATATATATATATATATATATATATATATATATATATATATATATCTTCTTATCTCTTTATTTCTCCATCTCTACATCTTTCTCTCTATATATTTACTAATGCGATTAATAATTTAAAAATCAAATTATAATTAAATCAAAAATCCGTTTCATAAGAAGAAACAACAACAAAATCAATTATTTGTACGATCGTTTCGGAAAAGAATGTTTTTATTGTGGTAGACATCAAGTTACGGACAATAATAATTACATATAGTTTTTTAACAAACAAAGTTTCCTCATCAGCAAATATTGGGAAAGGTTTTTTTTTTATTAAATGTAAAAGACACCATAAATAAAACTAGCATTAAAAGTAAGGCAGATGTATCTGCAAAAAATTAAAATAAAGGTATGGATTTAAACTTGATAAGAAAATTAATATGGGTTAGAGATAAAAAGAAAATAGAGTAAAATTATAAATATAAATTTGGTTTACGTACAATATTATACATACATATATACACAAATACATGCATGCATATATATGAAAATGTATACACCTATATACATATACATAGATATACACATAAAACATACGTACAAATATTTACCTTTTAATTTTTCGCCTTTTGAAATCAGGAACTATGGTTAAAGTACTCATATAAATACTTGCTATAGCTTTTCAGCTCATGAAATGATAGTTTTCAAAAAGAACTCTTGTGTAACAATTTATTTCCGTTAGCATACTTTTTATTAAAGGACGCCAAGGTTTAGAATTCGAAAGAAATTGTAGGATAATGTTATTTGTATAATTAAATAATGCAAGGGGGATAATTAGTCATATTTCTTTAAATAAAGAATGTAAGGGAAATAATTAGTTTAACTTTATTTATTACAGAATAATAAAAATATATTGTAATCTATTTTTACTAATAAATAAATGGTTTATATTTATTAAATTTAAACCTACGTTTATGACTGCATGTGAAGATTAGTTCATCTCTTGAATTTAATAGGGTGGTTGTAATTTTTATATCTTCATATTTCAAAATTTTTAGGGTCTCTTTTGTACATAGTGCACAGAATTTATCTCCTGGTGTATATGGTTTGCAAGATTCAATTACTTGCAATTTCAACTTGAAAGAAATATTGTTATTCTTGAGTTGCCAAATATACATGGATAGAGTAGTTTGGTTTGACAGAGAGTTATTTTTAAAATAATATTTGCGCGTTGAAATTCTATGTTTTATTTAGCAAGATGTGGAACCAAAGTATATTGCCTCTTGTTTATTGTGATTATTTTCCGTTAGGTCTTGTGCTGGATTATTATATGGTGGGTTGGTTTGTAATTGATCGGTAGATTAGTTAAAGTTGGTATCATTATTTAATCTGGTGGTTGAGTTATGGCTGTTAATAGATTCATGTAGATTTGGGGTTTTTTGATACTGTGCAGCTATAGATTACATTTTTAATTTTACATGAGCCTTGTAGGGGGCATTTATTTTTTCTTCTACAGTTACAGTCTGCTATATTTTGTATAATTGCATTTTGTAGCTTATTATTTTTCGTACTATTAGAAATAATTGTTTTTTATGAAGGTTAGGCATAGTAGAGTAGGAGACTTTGATTGTATTCTTATATTCTTATTGAAAATTTTATTATATCCATGGGAGGGATTTAAATTTCCTATCTAATATTAAAAAAAATTCTCTGGCTATGTTTGTCTCTAGGTTTTTGGAATATAGAGGGTTGAACCATAGGGTCTCCCTATGTCTATTCTTACGGTTAACGGTTTTTGTTTGTTGCTTAATTGTATTATTATCTAATATTTGTGGTTTGGTTTTATCTTTTTTGTCTCACGGTCATTTTTCGTAACTCGTATACGGGAAGACATTGTCATATTATATGTTATTACGCTCTTAATAGGTTTATTTTCTATGTAGTTTATGTTTCAATCATTTTTATTTATGAATTTAATTTGCGAATTGTATCCCGAGTTTTTAAAGGCTTCATTGTAATATTTTTAATTTTTGATAAATATGGATTTAGTAGAAGACAATCTAGAAATTCTTAAAGCGATATTGGGAACTATTGATTTTACTATTGATTTAGGGTGGTTCAATTCATTGTGGACGTATAGTAGAGATTAATTAAGTTTATGATAGGGTTCAAAGGTAGAATTCTCAAGATGTTAGGTTATGTCTAAGAAATTAACAATTTTTTAATAAGTGTAGTTTGAATATTGTCTTGAGAAAGTGTAGTTTTAATATATATATATATATATATATATATATATATATATTCAACTGCACTTTCTCAAGATATATATATATATATATGTATATATATATATATATATATATATATTTATATATATAAATATATATATTAAATCTACACTTTCTCAAGACTATATTCAAACTACACTTTCTGGACGAGAACTTCTCAGACAAACAACGGAAAAATTAACACTATTCTAGCTACACTTACTGATCGAGGATTAAAGACTGAAAAATTAAACAAATTAGGATTCAACGTAACTGTAAGCGATTTTTTTAAAATTATTAATTAAAAGATTAAATTCAGTTTTAGTTTCTCTAAAATCTAACAAACAAAACAACCTAGAAATTAAATTTAGTGTTAGTCTCTCTTTAAAAATCTAACAAACAAAATAACCTAGGAATTAAATTCAGTTTTAGTATCTCTTTAAAAATCTAACAAACAAAATTACCTGTAATATTAATGTTATGTACAGTATTTATTTTTGTGTTGTACTATCAGTTTTATAATTATTTTTAACGGGATATGACAGAAGGAGAGGCAGCTATACGACGAATGACTGCTTCAGACGACAAGAAATGGAAAATTGCAATAGAATTGGATTGTTCTACAACAACAATGACTCTCTCACTACAGCTAATATATGTATGTCAGCATTGCTCAGCTGTGAAATTTAAAGGAGAGACCATTCGTTGTTGTTCTTCTTCTGGCAAGGCTGTGCTTGATAGCTGCCCACTACTGCCCCAGTTGCTGAAAGATTTGCTCTAAGGCGAAGGTCCCATCTCTTAAGAGTTCCTGCAAAATCTACGCAGTTATAACAACTGCTTTGCAATGACCTCATTGAGTTAGAAAAATGTGGCCGTACCTGGGCGGAATCCTTCTTTTAGAATTCGGGGCCAGGTTTGCCATAAAATTGGAAGGCTTTTGCCACAGTAAGATGGGTCAGTAATGTTTCTTCAAATCTACTTCTTGGATAGTCTGGAAGAGGAATTACATGCTCTGGGACGTGACAACAAACTCAATCTTCGCATTCTCCGAATTCTGACGGAATTTTTACACGAGAACAACCGCCTAATTCGTGGACTGAAAGGGGATTGACGAAGAAAACTCGCAAGAGCATAAAGTTGTCATAAGAGAGGACCGAAGGCCGCAAACAGACCACCCGCGGCGAATCAATGCCCCTACAACCACGTCAGAGATTACGATACTCATGGAAAACGAATCGACTGCAAACCGATATATTGTATTACATCATAAGACCAGTACATTAAAAAGGATCTCGGAAGTACATCTTGCTGTATGGTACATTAATGTACCCCTTAATGTACCCCTATCGCTCTCCATCCTATAGTATCTATATTAAGGCATCAAATGGGCGGAAAGTTACTCAACAACAGATTTATTCCTACCATTTGATGATTCGGCCTGAAAACTATTTTCTCCTGTACCGAAGACTGTTTCAATAATGGCTGGTGGATGTGTACTGCAAGATTGAAACAGAACTTTACAGTTTCTGCGGCGAGAGCAACATACCTTGAGAGCTGACAGTTTTGGAAAGTTAAGGGATTCCATACTTAGAGCTGATGGGAATCCAGACAATATTGGGCAAAGGGTTATTTTTTACAGCAACGTATAGAGGAGGTCCTCGATATATGTTTGATGTCATGGCTTATGTTCGGCGAATGGGCCGAGCAGACCTTTTCATTACTTTCACGACCAATCCAAAGTGGACGGAAATTACTGAACATCCATCAAGGACAAGAACCCCACGATCGTCCAGATATCGTTGCCAGGGTATTTAGACAAAAACTAAAAAAGATAAGGGAATTTATTAAAAAGAAGCATTTGGCAGGTTGAGGGCCTTCCTGTACAGCGTTGAATACCAAAAGAGACGGTTACCGTATGCGCATATACTCACCTGGCAGGCGCCAGAGGACAAAGTTCAACCGGAACAAATGGATCTGTGCATATCTGCAGAAATCCCCGATAAAGGCGAATACCCTTAGCTTCACGCTAAAGTGATGGCATGTATGCTTCACGGACCTTGTGGACCCTTGAATCCAAGTTGCCCATGCATGGTCGATAACAAATGCACTAAGAATTACCCAAAAGAATTCATTCATTGTACAGAGCAGGGTAGTGACTCGTACCCCAAATACAGGCGACGAAAACCAGAAGATAGAGGTCACACTGGTACTATAAGGATGAATATAAATGGTCGGTTTGTTAATCAGCTAATAACTAACCAGTGGATTGTTCCCTACAAAAGAGTCCTCCTTCAGCAATTAAACGCTCACATTAATGTTGAAATTTGCAGCTCAATCCAAATTATTAAATACATACTTAAATACGTAAACAAAGGCTTCGATAAAGCAGTGTTTGAGTTGCAAAGAACTGAAGGAGGAAATGACCAAATGGTGGATGAAATCAATCTGTTCCAGAATGCAAGGTATGTCGGCAGTTCAGATGCAGCTTGGAGGATATTGGCGCATCCTATACATGAGCATTTCCCTCCAATTGTTCAACTTGCTGTACATTTGAAAAATGGCCAACGCATCATGTTCTCGGCTAATACCGCTCTTGAACGAGCCCAAGGTCCACCACCTGCAACAACTTTGACAGCATTCTTTGAACTCTGCCATGAAGACAACTTTACAAGGGATCTAAAATATGTGGATGCCCCCGAGTTGTATACTTGGAACAAATCAACAAAAATGGTACAGGAGAATACGGGGGGGACAAATTGGAAGAAATGGTGATGTACGGAACGCCCCATGCATTGGCAGAATGTACACGATTAGTCAAAGTAGGGAAGTGTTACTTCTTACGCCTGTTGCTCAATGAGGTTGCTGGCCCAACTTCGTTTCATGATTTGCGGGAATATAATGGAGAAGTTTTTGAAACTTAAAGGGCAGCGTGCCTTGCTCGAGACCTTCTTGAAAACGACCAACAATTGTACCAGGCACTACAAGAGGCAAGTGTCACCCAGTCTCCATCAAATTTGCGAAGCCTCTTTGCAATAAGTTTAACGGTGTGTGAGCCTATCAAACCCATTGAACTTTGGATGAATTCTCGTAATGCAATCTCGGAAGACATTCTCCACAGACAGAGGCGAGAAGTAAAAAACAATAAGTAGATTTCAATGATGAAATCTACAATAAAACCCTTTGTCTAATCGAGGAGAATGTTCTTCTTATGGGCAGTCAACCACGGGCAAGCTACGGATTACCTGCGCAGAGACAAAGAGGAGATTCAATACTTTATCTAGAATACAAAAGGCAAGTTTATAACAATACAGAAGAACTTTCCCGACGAGCGGAAAATTTGCAAGGACAATTGACAGAAGATCAAAGAGAAGTCTACAATAGTTTCATAATGTTGGAAGAAGGTCAAGTGAATGAAAACAGCAGCTGTTGAAGTATGATGTTCCTTGATGCTCCAGGGGGGTACAGGAAAGACATTTCTTGTCAATTTGATTCTTTCAAAAATTAGATCCATGGGAAAGATCGTTCTTGTAACAACATCCAGTGGCATTGCTGCCACTCTACTTCAAGGTGGCCGCACTCTTCATAGCACATTTAAAGTACGATTGGATACGCATCGAATGGACCAGCCAGTGTGTAAAATTACTGGCACTTTCGTCTTGGCAAAGGTAATTCGAGAAGCATCTGCGATCATTGTGAACGAAGCCCCGATGACCCACAAGAATGCTTATGAAACAATTGATACAACATTGCAAGACATAAGGGGAAACAAGATGCCCATGGGTGCAATTCCGACCTTATTTTCCGGTGATTTTCTTCAAAAACTGCCAGTTGTAAAGAATGGAACAAAGGCAAACATTGTCAATTCAAGTTTGAAGAAGTCTTATCTCTGGAGACACATTATAGTGAAGAAACTGACTAAAAATATGAGAGCCCATATCTCTGTAAACTCAGGCGCAGCAGACTTCTCACAATTGCTTCTCCAGATAGTTAATGATCAGTTTCCAATTACTACCGTACCTGATACAATAAAGATCCCACCCAAGCTTGGCAAATGTGTGAGTGATCTGAAGGAATTGAAAGACAGAGTGTACTCGGACTTGCAAAACAACGGAAAATCTCCCGACTAGTTTGCTGAGAGGGCTATAGCTTCCCCATTAAATATCAATGTAAACCGCTTGAATAAGTGGTTAATGGATGAATTTCCAGGAGAATCGAAGGAATACGAGGCAGTAGATTCGGCTACCAAAGAAAATCAAGCAGTTGACTACCCTGTTGAGTTTTTAAACTCCTTAGAACTGAGTGGAATGCCGCCTCATACTTTATATGTTAAAATTGGATCCCCGATCATGATTCTTCAATCTTTGGAACCGCCAAAACCCAGTAAGGGAAGCAGGTGTGTTGTCACCAGATTGCACACCAATGTGATTGAGACTACCATTTCTTGTGGTCCCTACAAAGGTGAAAAACTCCTGCTGCCAAGGATTCCCTTAGTTCCATCTGACTCGGAACTTCCTTTTAAATTTAGGAGGCTCCGGTTTCCTGTGAAAGTCTGTTTCGCAATGACATCAATAAAAGTCAAGGTCAAATATTTAAAACCATTGGTGTAGACCTGGCATCAGAATGCTTCTGTCACGGTATGTTCTATGCCTCCTCCAGCCGGACAGGAACTTCAGAAAAACTTTATATTTTGGCCCCAAATAAAAGGAGCAGAAATGTAGTCTATCAAGAAGCTCTTCAATAAAAAAAATATAGAATACTAGCAAAAATACCCGCGCAGTCTGGGTCTTCAGAAACATACTGTATTCACTAAAGGTAAACATTAATTATTATATTAAGCTCTACATCAATTGAGTTATTTTGTTATCCCTTTTTGACTACTCTACATTTGATTATGACTTATATATATATATATATATATATATATATATATATATATATATATATATATATATATACTAGCTGTACCGATGATGCGTTTCCGTGGCCGACTTTGTGCACATGGCACCCGGACACAAGAGAAGAAATTAGTGTGGCAAACTGTTTCATAAATTTTCATTATAGGAAAATATAAATAAAGAAATTAATAAAGAAAATTGTTTATCTGTTTATTTATTTGTTGTGTCATGGCAATCTGAATACGTAAGCAAAGGCGGAATGAAAAGCGGACGTGAATTTTATTTTTTATTTTTGCCTTTGTGATAGCAATTCATTGTAGGGAGCTGCATCGTATAACAAATACACTGACACAGAAACACGCAAGAGAAAAAAAATAGAATGAGAGAAAAGCGATCGAGAGATGGAAAATGAGAGAGAGAGGGAAAAATAGAAAGCAGGCGATCTTTGAAAGATTATACACAGAAAAAAAGAGAGAGAGAGAGGGAAAAAATAGAAGCTGTAGTAGAAGATATAAAAAAGTCAGCACGCATGCGCGCGAGATAAAAGAAAATAAACACTTTTGTAATTAGTTTTGACACCGTAAAATGTTTTGTTTTTATTTCAGCAGAAAAAGAAATGTAAAAAGCTAGCGATGACGCAAGAGAGAGATAGAGAGAGAGAGACAGAGAGGGAGAGAGAGAGAGAGAGGAAATAAATTATTGTGTAGAAAACGGTGACGCTGTGAAGTGTTAGTTTTTATTTCAGCAGAAAAAGAAATGTAAAAAGCTAGCGATGACGCAAGAGAGAGATAGAGATAGATAGAGAAAGAGAGAGAGAGAGAGAGAGAGAGAGAGAGAGAGAGAGAGAGAGAGGAAATAAATTATTGTGTAGAAAACGGTGACGCTATGTAGTGTTAGTTTTTATTTCAGCAGGAAGAAAAATCTAACAAGCGATCAAGCGAGCGGAGAGGGGGAGAGGGTTGGGGAAATATATTCAGAGAGAGCAAAAGACTTGGGAAGAATACATACAGAGAGAGAGAGAGAGAGAGGGGAGGAAGAGAGCTGGAGAGAGATAGAAAGAGAGGGAGAGCGATATAGAGAGACATAGAGAGGGAAATAAAAACTGCTATTAACTGTTTAAATAATACTGACGTTTGTTGTTTTTTCTTTGGCATAAAAAGGATATTACAAGGCGAATAATATTTACATGATTGCTTTATTTCCTCCCTTATCCTCTCTTTTTCTATCTTTCTCTATCTCTTTCGCAATCTTTGTATATATACTTCCCAAATCTCTCTCTCTCTCTCTTTCTTGCCTGCTTTCTCTCTCTCTCTCTCTCAATCTCTATCTCGCTCCTTTTTATATTTTTTATACCGAAAAATCATTTCTCGCCAAACCATATCTACGTCAGTTTTTTATTCCCCATTTCCCTCTTTTTCTTTCTGTCTCTCTCTCTCACTAGCTCCATTCTCTTGCCCCCCCTCGCCAATCTTTTTCAAAAAACACCCGACTAGCTGAAACCACCGTCAATTATTTTCCCCATTCCTTTTCTGTGCCTAAATCAAAACGCAGATTCCATGAACAAATCTTCTTTCTTAGAACTACACGCCCGTGGAACTCTGTTCTGCTTGCCTGTTTCCCACCCGACTTCAACCTGGATGTCTTCAAGTTCAACACAAACAAATCCCTGATGAACCGCCCACTTAAGTAATGACACTTTATCAATTCTCCAATACTATTACTACACTATCCCACTGATTACTGTACACACAATAACCCTTATCCCCGAGTGGCCATTGGGACTTGATAGGTGGTGAACTCCATGTAAAAAAAACAAAAAAACGATTGTATTCCCTTACTGAATAAATGAACCAATATATATCAACCAATATATAGTTCTGTGTCTTCATTTTCCACTCCTATTGTTTTCATATATAAGCTCCAATGATACTTGTTGAACTTTATACTTCCAGATAATTTTCTCTCATAGAATTGAGCTCACTCTTTTCCTCTAACGCACTTAGCTATATATATATATATATATATATATATATATATATATATGCAGGTGTGTGTGTGTCTTTATACATATATATATATATATATATATATATATATATAAATATATATATATATATAATATTTCTTTGCAGAAATTCTCCTCTGGACCAAAGTACCGTATGTTTGTAACAACAGATGCCATACACAAGTGTATTATGTCTAAATTATTAGTCATTTTCGTCTTTAGTCTTTATAATAAAATCTTACATTTTATCATAGGAGAAACACGCTCACAATCGCAGCGTATTTAGAGGAAGTAGTTCCTATTTTTTTAAACCTTTATATAAATCCCTCCTACCGCCCCACGTCAAGACCGACAGTAAATATTGAGATATTGTGCTTGCACACTTCGTAATTGGATCTTAAACTAATAAACATTACATACTATTTCCATTTCCCGATTCAAAAACACTACATTTTTTCTCAATATCCTCCCAATATCATTGGCTGAATGTTGATCATTCGATTATTACGGAATATATCTTTTAATACATGAGCAAACATACCAAAACTAAATGTGTCTAAAATGTCGTTCGTATGTCGTTATATGGAACAGTGGCTAATAGTTTAGGCATAATACATATGTATGTTGCATTTCTTGTTGCAAACCTACGGTTGTTTGTGAATTTCTGCAAGTAAAACATTATATATATATATATATATACATATATATATGTGTGTATGTGCGTGTGTGTATGTATATATATATATGCATATATATGTATACATACCCACACACACACCAACACCCACACACACACACATATATACATATACATATATATATATATATATATATATATATATATATATATATATATATATATATATATATATATGTATGTATATAATGGTCACAGACTACCAAATAGTAAGCATGCCCGTCTTCTGGCATTATGAAGAGTCGTGCAGCTTACTATGGGACTTGAAGACGACCATATTGTAGTCAGCTGAAAAGCAGCCACGCATAGCAAAGTTCCACTGGCGGGCAGTTCTACCAATGAAGCTATGTGCATCGAATTTTCATTTTGATTTAATCACAGATAGAGTGTTGGGAGGCAGCCTGTAGATGGTTGTTGTATTTAGACGACTGTCTTTTGTGAGCGCTTGCCATGAAAATAGCGATAGAGAGGATGCAAGCTCGGAACGTCTTTTAAGAAAAAATGAAAAGTATTTATGTAGTAGTAATTTTAGTAGTAGTAGCAGTAGTAGCAGTAGTAGTAGTAGTAGTAGTAGTAGAATTTGAACAAACGTAAGAAGAAGAAGAACCAGATATTCTGAGGGAAAAATAAAAGCCAAGGTCAGAATAGAATAACACACAAAAAATACATGATACAAAAAAAAACAAAAACAACGGAAACATCTTGAAATGTATGAACAAAAAAAAAAAGAAAGAAACGAGTACAACACAACATAAATATAGACGGTCTATTCTTTTGAGATTTTCTCATTCTAAAATAAGCCAGTTCAATATGGCCGCTACGATGTACGAAACGGCGGCAGTAAATTTTCATTACTCTACTGGATTCACTTCTACTTTGCACGCTCCGATACCATTCTCTTGACGGATTTGCACGTTCGTCATCCGGATGACTTCTGTTTGTTTTTACTTTTAGCGTTCATCCGTTCAAGCAAAGTAGATATAAACAATACAACGCTATTGACGGCTAGCCTTAATGCATATGTTACATCGACTCAAATTTAAAAAAAATAAAATGTCAAAACAATCTGACATTTCTTCAGAAATTTGCTCCGAATAAAATAGAGCATATTTTTTTGGATATCGTTCCATAAAAATAAATATGTGATCAACTTAGTTATACAGAAATAAGATAGGAAAATAATGAATGGTTACGGAATTATTGTGTGAGAGTCTTCAATGAAACCCTCTGCAATATAACGTATATGTTTTTTTATTATATAAAGTTGAGTATATGTTTTTAATATGTGTAAAATCGTGAGACATATTTATACTACAGAATTTACTCACATATGAATTAACGTATTATTATTACCTGAGTCATCTAGATGCTAATCATAAATAGTTATTGTGTGAGATACGTTTAATTTAGTACTATGTAAAGCAGGGTAAAACTCATACAGGACAATTAAGATACCACCGAATTTCTCGAAATTGTAATGATACTTTTATGAAACAAAGGGTTTTTTAAGCAGGAAATTGCTTCAGTCATTTTCAGGGCTTACTCTATGTCTCTGTGGGGATCGAAATCTCCCAGCCAACAAACACAGACACAGGACTGTACTAATAAGCTAAACACGGTTACCGCATTTAACTCTGGTAACACATCCCTTGCCACCAGAGGGCGATGCAGCTACGTTACTTCCCTTCTCTATTCTCTGGACGCTCAATAAGTAAAGATGTGACGAAGATGCGCTCTAGTTGCCATAGCCAGCCTACTTCCCCAACCGCGCCGTGAACCTTTCAGCAAATACGATAACGTAAGTAACGTTACTAATAATCTTTTCTTACCGAACTCACGTAGATATCTCACTGCTGATGCAATTATCTACCTGGATCAGAGCCAAGTGCGTCCAAGGATGGAGTACTGTTGCCACATCTGGGCAGGAGCTGCTAGAAGCACTGTATCCTGCCTTGACAGAGTTCAAAATAAATTCGTAGCCTAGTGGAGGATGAAGTTTTCTCTTCCCTGTAACATCTTTCCTATATGATAGACATTGCGAGCATATCGTTATGTTCACGGCAAGTACTTGTCTGAGCTCTAATCTAGTGTACCTCTCGCAAAACATCTAAGATCGTTTAGCTAAAAATCACTATAACAATCGTTTAGCACTATAAAAATTACCCCCGCTCTTCATCTGTGCTAAACCCAAACGTAGATTCAATAAAAAAATGTATCGTTCTAAGAACTGCAGACCTGTGAAACTCTCTTCTGTTTGCCCACTTTCTAGCTGACTACAATGTTTGCTTTTTTCTTAATTGGCAGACGACGCAACCAGAATATAACCTAACGAATCTAAAACCTAAGCCTAATGAAAAATAACATAGAAAACCCTCCCAGGGTAAAATATCTAAAACCTAATTTAGAACCATCTAACCACCACCATGAACCCCCAGTGGGAAGCCTCTCCCCCCAAAAAAATAAGAAATAATTTAAAAATCAGTTCATTTTGAGTCCACTATTAGATTAACACTAACTCCTTCATCCCCTTAGTATTTACATTAAAACATTTAAATGTACCGAAAATATAACCTAAGATAAGCTCCCCTGGTTCAGTCCAACCGACCACCGTCACACATACAGACACATCCCCATCCCTCCTCTACCCCTTACGACTATTAGCTAAGTGCGATCCCAACAACCCCTAAACGCAAACAGGTGTACCATATCTAAATTCCTTCCACATTCTTTTCTGATAATCGCACTAATTTTAACGCAGCTGAACCAGACCAGTTTCAAGAAAAATCCATCACAAGAGACTCCTTTGAACAAATACCGTGTTTTGCCATCTAAAATAGGAGGAAAATGAATTTATTAAACCAGCGCATCTATGCAAGACTATCCTGAAAATTTAATTGAGAAATATGGAATTTTAACCCTGCTTCTTGCAACATCTCTTGGATATTAGAACTACAACAAAAAAGTAGCGACGCCGAATGAAGATACCTGCCCCTCATGTTCATAAACGCGAAAGTATGTATTCCATTTTATAGGCCTTGCTTTTTCATAAAAAAAACATAAAATTGACGGCCTTTTTAATCGAATTTCAAGAAATTCAATTTTTTTTATGTGAACTCTTGAAGCTATCCTTCCCAGTGAAATACTTTTTTAATATAAACCCAAGGTGTTCGTTCCCCGAACTCTTACGTTTTCCCGGCTAATTAAATATCTACTTTCCAGATACCCTGTTCCCTTATCTTTTATTTTTTTCTGTGTGTGTGTTGTTTGTTTATGAATCTGTGTTTGTATATATGGATATATATATATTTGTATATGTGTATATATGTGTGTATATATACTTTTATTTTACTTTATTTTATTATTTTCATGGGGCAACTCACCCCTCACACCTCCCTCATATTTCCTATTATTTGGACCCCCCATGTTTCTGTATCACTTGTTTTGCGTATTCCCTAGTAATTATTATTAACATTATTATTGTTGTAAGTAGTAGTAGTAGTAGTAGTAGTATTGTTATAAGTAGTAGTAGTAGTACCTCGTAGTGGTTATGGTAAAGGTAGTGGTAGTATAATCGTTATAACTATTTATTATTATTATAATCATCATTAAAATTGCTGTTTTTATTATCCCCGTTATTATCCCCGTCATTGCTACCATAACCGTTACCATTATCTTCATTTTCATTGTTATCACCATTAACATTGACATTACTTTTATCACAGTTATTGGTAATAATTTTATTTTTATTTTATTTTCATATTTATTATTATTACTATTATTTTAATTATATTTATTATCTCCTTATTATACTACAATTATTGGTACTATTACCACTTTTATAAGTAATAAATATCTCCTTACTCTTCCACCTTGCCAACTATATGTATCCTTAAACCCTTTTCATCAAATGTAACGCACCCATAGTCATTGCCACTCTTTCCTCCGACCGCCCCCTTATAATCACACTCCCTACATCATAACAGAAGAAACTTAAAAATATGGCCGCATATTACCTAATCAATATTACAACCTTACATTTAATATATGTATATATAATCTCCTGGCCACTAACATTTGTCACGGAAATTAAGGAGATATAGCCTATAAACGCCAAATTTGACAGCAAGTAGTAAACAGTCTACAGGGTTCAATTTCAATGGTAAATTTTATATATGCAATAATTTACTGTTCAACTGCAGACAGTACTGATTTTATACTTCATTTAAGCACCGTTAATAATAATAATAATAATAATAATAATAATAATAATAATAATAATAATAATAATAATGATGATATTAATACTAATGCTGATGATAATAATAATAATGATAATGATGATATATATATCATATATATATATATATACATATATATAAACATATATATATATATATACTTTCATAATTAGTAAAGTGTAATAATGATTGCGACCTCGTGTCAGAAAAGTGCACCTCCTCAGCCATTGAAAGCTCATGTGCCCGAAGATTACTTTTCAGCCCTAAGAGTGACGTGCACACCCTGAAACGGACATAATACTTAAGACGGTCATTGGTTTGGATGAAACTAACAGCAACGTAACCCATATCATCGTTCGCCTTCAGGTGAATTACGAGCCCTGCCTTGGACAACAGGTAACACACCTCAAAGATCCAAAGATCTCCATGCTTGGGCCGTATGGATCGGCGTTTCCAGCATTTTATCTTGAGCTTCGCGCGGTCTATCTTGGCTGCTTATAAGTGTCATGCGCCCTATATACCAGCACCCTCCGCTACTTGCGATCATACGCGAGGGACTCCCAACTGTTACCAGGAGTATGAAAGCTCACCAGATCTCCTTATTCTTTCGCGAAAAAGGTTTTTTTTTAATTGTGCTATTTTTTTTTTTTTTTTGCATTTTTAGGGGGGGGGGAAGAAGGAGCTCACCACACACTACTGATTTCTGGAATCGATAGTCATCAAGCCGGACAAGATTTGTTTCTTAATAACAATGGTAGCAATTCCCATTCTTTCGGCCTTATATATATATATATATATATATATATATATATATATATATATATATATATATATATATATATATATATATATACATATATATATGTATATATATATATATATATATATATATATATATATCAAGGACAAAACTATATTTCTTTAAGCCAAGAATGTGTCTAAAGCAATGCTGGTTAAACTTCTCGAGCAGTTCGGCATGTGACCAGTACAAAGGTCGATGTTTTTGAGTAGAGTAGAATGACAATACGCATGTTTGATAAACTGAAATTTAGTTGTCAGAGTTAGATTATCATCAGACTAGACTCATTCTTGTACTCTAACAAATGCGTCTGATACCTTGCTGATTCTCTGTCTTATTTCCGCATCAAGCGTGCCATCATTTATAATAGATATATACAAATATACATAATATAAACCCATTTAAATTTGATTAAGGCACAGTGTTAAATTTTCCATTAGCAACCGAGGAAGCTAAATATGCAGTTAAATCGGAGAACACATAAACTTATAATTTATATCTTGTTGATAAATTTTCTATGTAAAAAGTTGCAAATTTTTAAAAAGCAGAATTTTTCGCCGTTCTCTCCGACGTTCTTTAGTATTATGAGATGGTGGGATGAATGATGGAGTATTGTCGGAGAGGGTTGAATATAATAAGTGAGATGAAGAACCGTTTAATTTGGTCTCATATGCACAAAATGCCGCCAGTTCTCGACCCCACCCTAAAATAACATTTAATTTTTTTCTCTTGCGGGAACTAATGCTTAATTTTCGATTTTTTGCTATTATCCAGACTTTAACGATGCTGTATTTGTTTTTGTGTGGATTTTATATTCCTGTTGGCGATTAAATTTAATTTTAAATTCTTAACCGATTACCTAGAGTAAAAGCTGAGACTTATTATGTCAACACTTTAGTTTAGAACTAATTAAAGGCTTAAGGTAGTTTTCCATGCAATTTTATTTGCTATTAAAATACTTATTTGTTATACATTTATCTTCTTACTGCTTTAAATTTGTTGGAGTAATTTATTATTTAGAATATGTGCTGGAGCTAATTTCGGAAAAAAAATTGCTTGAAGTGTTCTAAAATTAAAATACTGGGCGACTTGAAAGATACTGCCTTTGGAAGGAGGTAGGTATCTACCTGTTTTCATTCAATCTAAAGAGCTAATACATTTGTTGTTTTTTATAATCACCCAGTACCTGCAGATTATCGCCCCAAACAAAGAGTAACCGCAATAATTGTGGATGAATTATACACACATACTCACATAAAACACCCTCTTTTACTCTCCCTCCCTCTCTATGTACCTACCTACCTACCTACTTACACACAAACACACACACACATACACACACACACACACATATATATATATATATATATATATATATATATATGTATATAATTTAAAGGACATTAGAACAATAGTCTTAAGGGATGAGTGTATTTCAATGTAACAGTGAAATTACTATTTTAATTAAAATACAGGAAAGAGAAAGTGCTCATTGTAATTTAGATATATAATAAGCTCGATAGGTAAATATCCTAGATAAAATTTATAAGAAAATTAATATGGGTTAGAGATATATATAGAGTAAAATATATATTTGAATTAAAATTATAAGTTTGCTTTAAGTTCTTATCTAATATTTTAAAAAATACACCCTTTAAATAAAAAAGTAAAGAAAATATGACTAATTATCCCCCTTACATTATGTAATTACACAAACAACATTCGAAATATAAACCGTAGCGTCTTTAAATCAAAAGTACGCTAACGGAAATAATTTATTGCACGGGCGTCCTCCCCCCTTTTTAAAATTTATCATTCAATAAGGTAAAAAGCTATAGTAAACATCTAAATGAGTATTTTAACCATAGTTTCTGATTTCAAAAGGCGAAAAATTAAAAGGTAAATTTCTATATATATTTTATGTATATACCTGTATTTCTATGTATATGTATATATGTGTCTATTTTTTCATATATATGCATGTATATATTTGTAATGTTGTACTTAACGCAAACTTATAATTTAAATTCAAATCTATATTTTACTCTATTTCTTTTCTATCTCTAACCCATATTAATTTTCTTAAAAATTTTAAATCCAGACCTTTTATTTCAATTTTTTTCAGATACATCTGCCTTACTTTTAATGCTAGGTTTATCTATGGTGTCTTTTAAATTTAATAAAAACCCTTCAAAATTTGCTGACGAGGAGACCTTGCTTATTAAAAAACTAT
This sequence comes from Euprymna scolopes, assembly GCF_053919585.1. Taxonomy (NCBI): domain Eukaryota; kingdom Metazoa; phylum Mollusca; class Cephalopoda; order Sepiida; family Sepiolidae; genus Euprymna; species Euprymna scolopes. Next base: position 11,206,004 of record NC_136492.1, on the reverse strand, counting down.
ATGTAATAATTATTGTCCGTAACTTGATGTCTACCACAATAAAAAGTATTGTTTTCCGAAACGACCGTACAGATAATTGATTTTGTTGTTGTTCCTTCTTATGAAACGGATCTTTAATTTAATTATAATTTGATTTTTAAATTTTAAATTATCAATCACATTACCTAATATATATATATATATATATATATATATATATATATATATATATATATATATATATGACTACTTCATTTAACCACATAAATAATTATACGAAACTATGGATTTATGCGCAAACATAGCCTGATGAATCCTAGCGTGAATGAAATGCGGAATATTCTGTATCGACATATATATTTTATAACTTACCATATATATATATATATATATATATATATATATATATATATATATAGAGAGAGAGAGAGAGAGAGAGAGAGAGAGACTTATATGTAATATGCTGAGTTCGTGTATATATATTGGCTAAATATATCCCTCGTAATATGAATTTTGATAGAAATACCTTAAGAATCTATATTGAGATTTAGGACAGGAAATAGAGAAAAACGGAACATCTACATTTTGCTCGAGGAATTGATCTCCGAAAATCATTGCAAAAGATATTCTGTATCTGCATCTGTTTTTATTGAACGTTTCGCGGTGTGTATTTTACTTACATTTACTCATAAAAGAAGATATGTAATAACAAAACCCCAGATGAAAATAAGGCGACGGGGTTTAAATTATTCCCGAGATTTTAAACTTAATCATTTATTTCATTTTCATTTTTTAAATTAGATTTTTTTTCCTGAAATTTAGTTTTATTAGAACTCTTCTCCGTATCTCCTCGACGTTTCATGTTAAGATCCGCACGCAGTTGCTGATGACAATTTTAAACTCTTAAGGACACATCAGTTTTGGCCCTTAAATGCGCATCTTAAACATGAAAATGGAATTTTCATGCAAGCACTTGAAAACATAGCCCCAGAGCATTCTTCTCGTTAACGTAGTAGTTTTTATTTTACTCGTTCTATCGTTCGTAGCTATACGGTGTTATTTTATTAATATAATATTTGTATGTGTATCAGGGAATGAATAGTACAGTTTCAACCAAAAGAAGATGGAAATTGAAGGAGGTCAGTTATGAATGCAATCGTTCTTAATGTCGCGAGCATCAAATATAATAGTATAAAATATAATATTCTTAGTTGTCTACAATCTTCGTAATCTAGTTCTGTGCTGATTACTAAATTTAGCCACCGAGTACATGAAACTCTTAATTCGGCTTGTGAATGGTACGAGTATGAATAAAAATATGTAATATTTGTCGTGGGAACAGATCAAGTTCGTCTTTACTTATTTCCTACAACAAGAAGGTGTTACACAAGGTCATGAAAGTGGGACTGGATCATTTTTTTTTGTATTTGTCTCAAACTTATATGTAGGAACTTATTCTGTTTCGTTTCGGGTAACATTTCTTGGTGGTGTAGGAGTTGAATACTGGTCAGTTGAATCAGCAGTAACGTTATGATTGTATTCAAGTATCTAAATCAATACTTATATATATATATATATATATATATATATGATATATATATATATATATATATATATATATCATTTGACACACGTCAGATCACAGACGGCAAGCAAAGATGAGCCTGACCAGTACCAGATGGGTGACTATTTGAGACTTCCGGGTGCTGTTTGGACTATCCGCCTATCTAGGCATTGTTCCAGTCGTCCTTGCCACTGGAATCAAGTAGGACTGATGAGAAGATGTGTGGTTGGTGATTGCGCAATCCTTGCATCATAATTACCCGCGCAGTTTCCCCTACTGATGATATCTTTTCTCTTTCGAGACTGAACGGAGGTATCGACCGACATATACATGCATATATATATATATATATATATATATATATATATATATATATATATATATATATATAGTCATCCACATACAGTACTGTTTCGTTGTATCACAAATCATCAGTGCGGCGAGACAAACACCTTTCCCCAGCCGTGGATTGAACCTACAACCGTCGCATTGACAGTTTGCAGCTCTCACCATTCGGCTACAAATCAGTGCCATAAATATTTCTCCTAGAGTGTGTATTAAATCCAACCCCTCTCGTCGCAAAGTGCTCGAACCATCAGTTTGTTTACAAACAAATTAATAGTGAGCTTCGATTAATCGCTTTAGTTGTCAAAAAATCAAGTATAATTTTAAAAGCTCGTCAAAGATTTATAATATTTACGGTCCCAGGCTTTTTTCTATTTAATCGATTATTGGCGACACTTCGACTTTTTGGGGGGCTTTATTAAATTTGTGTGTGTGTGTTTTTTTTTTTTGCATAGGTAGTTAATTACAATTCGGATTACTGTATTCGCCTCGATTATCCTTTTTCACAAGGTTTCGGTGGATATAACATCCGACATTCTTCAGGTGCGTGTTGTCGAATTCGGGAATGTTTCTGTTGAATTCAAGAATATGGACGGATTTTCAAGAGGAATAATTTTTTTTATTTCAGGTGGGCAGCAAGCACTTGGTCTGTCTGTTCGCAATTCCGTCCAAATCCCTAAGTTCAACAGAAATATAACCGAGTTCAACAAAATACACCTGAAAGAACATCGGAGGTTACATCGCTCGAAACGTTGTTGGGATAACAATAAAGATGAGAACAGTACTCCGAATAATCGGGCTAACATGAATAACCAATCATCATCTCAAACATTCAGAAACTTAATAAAGGCACATTAAAAATATCAGTTACTTTTTTTCCTTACTAAGTTGAACGTTATTTCTCAACAGTACAAAGAAAGTCACTGTTAATAGCAAAAAAAAAAAAAAAAAAAAAAAAAAATCACTTTCATATTCACCTTATTATATTATCTCAGAGTTCTTTCAAGTATATCAATTCTATCTACGGCCGTTGAAATTCTGTGAAAATAGATTCGCTGGTTTCTTTACTTTTCTTTTTTTGTTTTGTTTTCTGTTACAATTACTTTCATCCGGCTTCTTTTATCTCTGCTTTCACTTAATTTTTTTTACATGCCAATAACATTACTAGGCACTTATGAAGATAATATAAAAAAAGCAAAAAAGGGAGATAACTTTTGCTAGCTTGTTTGATCAATCGATAGAGAATTTAATATAGTAGATCTGATAATTTGTTGTAACTGTATGCGTCACTAGACAAAGTGAATATATATATATATATATATATATATATATATATATATATATATATATATATATATATATATATATATATATATATACAAAGCATAAACGTGACTTTTTTACGGATGTTTTCAATCTTAGTAATTTAATATACAATTTTCCTGGCGATGCATCAAAGATTTTCCGGTATATAGCAATGCTATCATTATGCAAAAAAAATAGCTGTTTTTGCATCGCTTATGTCTATTAATAAAAATATGTATACGATGTTTACTCTGTTTGTTATGAGGTGATATAAGTTTCAGCTTGTTTTTTCCAAAGAAATAATTGCTACTTAATATACTGGTGCCTTTATAATGTGTGTAAGTGATAGAGATTAACGCTTAACCCTTTGATAGTGTAATACCTACGTGAGATAGCGAGTTTTGTTTCTTTGAAAAGATAATCTGGTGCTTAATGTCGAATTTGTCTCAATAATATATTATCTTAGTAATAATAATAATAATAATGATAATAATAATAATAATAATAATAATAATAATAATAATAATAATAATAATGAAACAAAAGTTTGCTGACATCTATCATTATATCATCGTTTGTTCTCGCCGATCTGATACATGTACATAGTTACTGAATACTAGCGAACGGCGGCTGGCCTCGTCGGGTCGTAAAATATGTTTGATATATTTTAATACAAGCAGATTTGTTATTTATAATTACAGAGCCAATTGCATATTAAATATTATATACATACATAACCACACATTTATATATATATATATGTATATATATATGCATATATATGCATATATATACATGTATATATATATGCATATATATATGTATACATATATATAAATATATATATACATATATATATGTATATATAAATGTATATATCTGTATATATATTTATATATATATGTATATATATATATAAATATATATACATATATATATACATATATATATAAATATATATATATATATATAATATACTCAATGCCTCTGTTCAGTCTTGAAAGTCAACGGATAGCATAGAAGTAGCTGTGCGTGTAATTATGAAGCAAGGGTTGTACAATCCTCAACCACACCTCTCCTGAATCGGCACTGTTTGAGTTCAGTGCCAAGGAAAAGTCCAGAATGACTGAAACAATACCGAAATAATATATATATATATATATATATATATATGTGTGTGTGTGTGTGTGTGTGTGTGTGTGTGTGTGTGTGTGTGTGTGTGTGTGTGTGTGTGTGTGTGTATCCAACTCAACTTCATAAAGGTGTAGATTCTACACATCTTACATTATTATGTTTTAATAATAACAATAGATTTTAAAAAAATAATGAATTTATTCCATAGAAAGAGAGAGAGAGTGAGAGGGGGGTAAGAAAGAGAAAGAGAGAGAGAGGGAGAAAAAGAGGAGAAAAATATATTGATAACAGGAAAATATATGCTGATGTATTGTAGCTGTTAAAAACGGAAGACTGTGTTTTTTTTGTATCCATAGTAAAAAGAAGGACGGAGGGAAAACATTTCATGGGGGTTGGAAAAAAAAATCATTAAATAAGGGGGTAAAGTCAGCCGACCAGGTTTAGCCCACACTTTTTAACGCCGAATCGAGGGGGTATAGGGAAACGCATTCAAACATGCGAACGACTAAAATAAAATTACACTTTCGGAAAAAAATGCGGGAATTACTAAAATAAACCTATCGTTATGATAACTATACAATGGAGTGTTTACGTGCTGAGTATTATTTAATTTGAATCTTAACACATCGTGCCTTTATTATTTATTCACAATTTAAAATAGATGAAGAACTAAAAACGATCACCAATACTTAGTCCAATAATGAGTACCCTCTTGGTGTGATTAACTCCGTCATAAAAAGGAACATACATAAATGCTCTCAAATAAAAACTAAAATGGCGACTAAATGTCCAATTTACATTCGTTTACCTTGGTTAGGTACAATAAGTGAAAAATTCGCCAAACAGAGAAGCTCAGCTGTTGAACATTACTATTTTGCCTCCAATGTACGCGTTCTGTTTTCGAAAAAAGCATTATTGCCATCCTCTCGAGAGGACCTGTTGCCGTTCCCATCATATAAATATCAATTTATCAATTTAAATGTAGTTGCATTGCCAACTACGTTCTCAGAACGACCCTTAGGTTAGATAGCCGCGTCCAACAACATGTGCCTAGTAAAATCAGGAATTAAATCTTCTGGCCAACGGAATGTTTTGAGTAATTCGTATTGTCTGCTATAACGGAACATTTGCTTTAAAACACTCGATGTGGAATGAATTTCAGCAGTGACTCATTTTCTGTTCTAAGTCACCCCCATTCCTTATTTCATCTGAAGATCTTGGAGATTAGTCACATCCGTTTAAAGAGAGCTTACTTGACGTTTTAGTTTTCTGTGGTTTATGCGTATGTGTCGAACCTTTATTATATACACAGTATAACCGGTCTATACAATTCCATTTAAGGTACGTGTTTCTTTGCGAATTGTATCCATTAATTTCTGAATAATATCCGAATTTATTGTGTGATTCTAATAAATTTGATATTTATCGTTCATACAAATAAACTGCAAAGTTAAGACTAGTACAGATAAACAACTCTGTATTTTTATATCCTATTCTTTTTTTCCAATTTTTTTCTTGCGTTTCAAAATAAATGTATGTTTTTCTGTTTGCAAAGCTATTATGTTTCTGTAAATATTTTTTAATTATTTTATGCGTTTTGCATTATTGGTCATACATTGCCGGATTTGTGAATATTAGACGTAAATAAGGAACCGGTGTGGACATTCTAGATATTGACCAAGAGATGGGGTCTATGACGAGACTAGAAATATTTGAATTCGGTCAATATAAACACACACAAATCGGCCACACTCAGTCTATCTTGCACGCTTCACGTCACTTTTCAAATGTACGAGTTGAAATTTCTATATGAATACAGTTTTTTTTATAAACTGAGCGAGTAGTTGAGTTATTAAATATATATCCGTGCGCATTTGTATAACATTCGTAACTTTTTTATTATTCATTTTTTTTCTAATTATTGGTCGGGGTTTCTGAATAGCAAAGCTAAACAAAGACCTGGACTTTGTAGATTTTAACCAGGAAATAATGTCAATAGATTGACAAAAGAACAGTGAAATGCGCTCAAATTAATCACCCATAGACATTTTTGCTGCCACAATTCTGATTCTCGCTGCTCACCACTCGTCAAAAAAGTAAGAATGTAAAGAGAAACAGCGTTTTAATATATATATATATATATATATATATATATATATATATATATATATATATATATATATATATATATATCTGTGCTTATTTCTATAACGTTAGTAATCCAGTTGTTTGCTTCAAATGTTATTCTAACTAAATACTTCTTTGATTTCGTGTTTGCACTTGATCTTATTTTATATAAAGATAATATTATCCAAATGCCAATGTCGTTATCTACTTTTACTAGTACATATATGTATCTTTGTATAACATTTATGTAAACCTCCAATGTTTTGCCGAAATATATAAGAAAGTTACACATTCAGTGTAGTAAGTACTATTAAACTATGCTCATTCGGTTCATACTGGGATCAAACTCCAAATATTGACGCCTGTAGCCATGCAATTTTCAATCACAATAGTGGGAAAGGGTTTCCCGATGTTTGGCAAATATTTTTGCCCTAAAGTACCGCGTGTGTTTACAGATGAGAGAATACACAACGACGCACGAATCAGCAATAATGTTTGACATCAATTCGCGATAACAACTTAAAGATGCTAAAGCTAACGGCTATTATAAGAACATGTATGAATAGAATACAACAGAATGATTAATCTATATTAATACGATAGCGTCTGTGTTATTTTCTGTGTCACGCTTATATCAGGGTCGTGTAATTTTCATGTACCTCGATTTTTTTCAATAACTAATTTTACCAAGAATTTTCATAAGTTTTGGTTTCAGTTTTGATTATAGCTGGTGGCCTGTAAGGTATCTATTTTTGTGTACTGTTGTTCTTGGTCTTGGGGCCGAGACCAAAGAATATTATCTGTCTGCAGATGTTGTACTTAATATAATTTGTGCCAGTTAATGGAGGGGAAACCCTCTATACTGGGACAATTATTATTTTTGGTAACCACAGTGCCCCATTTTTGCCTACTTTTAGGGGAGCTGGATTTTACCCCACATTAAAAACGGCCTTGTGCCTAATTTGCTTTGGTGGGGAAGCAAATAAATACAATAAATATTTTTATGAGATATTCTTTATAACTTTGATTTCGGTTTCGGTTATAGCTAAATCAACTATATATATATATATATATGTATATACATACATACATATATATATATATATATATATATATATATATATATATATATATATATATATATATATATATATATACCTATATACATGATTTCTCTCTTTTTTATTTCGGTTCTGATTCGAGCTAATGCACCCCAATCATATTGATATATTCTGGAAGGTAGAGCCACCGTGCATGATTAAGAACAAACGAACATTCCACCCGTCTGTTTTTTTTTTATTATTATCAAAATCGATTAAATAAAGATTTCGGAATAGACCATTTAAATTAATATATTTTTATTGTGTTTGTTTTGATTAGAATAGAACATTTTTATATTCGAGAATAATGTCTGCTGGTATGTTATACTCTTCTTGCAGCTAGTAAATGTGAATTAATGATTTAATGTAATTTTCGAGAAGTTTTTAGTACAGTATTTATACGTCATCTTATTGTTTATTACAGTGACTGTTTTACATTTGGTACTTCTAGTTACAATATTAATTCTTGTTAAATTATTCGGATAAGTAAGAACGTATTATATATTAGATTATATTTTTCCGTCCATAACAACTCTTCGAAACAGAGCGGGATAGCACTGACTCTTTTTTACATGGGGGTCACCACTTATCAAGGCCCAGGAACCACTCGGGGATAAGGGTTATTGTTTTTACAGTAATCAATGGGATAGTATCGTAGTAATGGTTAGTATTGGGGATTTGATAAAGTGTTATTACTTAAGGGGGCGGTTCATCAGGAATTTGTTTGTGTCGGACTTGAAGACATCCAAGTTGAAGCCGGGTGGGGGGAGAAGCAGGCAAGCGGCAGAGAGTTCAACAGCCGTGCAGTTCTAAGGAAGAAGCTTTGTTCATGGAATCTACGTTTTGATGGAGGCGCGGATAAAGAGTGGGGAAAGTTATTGACTGGTTTCAGCTAGTCGGGTGTTTTTCGTAAAAGATTGGTGAGGGGGTGGGACCAGAGAATGGAGCTCAGACGAGCACTTGCCATGGAAATACTGATAAAACAGAAATATGCTCGTAACGTCTCGTCTGTAGGAGAGAGGTTGCAGAGAAGAGAAAAGAGCATCCCCCACTAAGCCACGAAGTCTATTTTGTACTCTGTCAAGGCAGGATAGGCTGTTTTAGCAGGTCCTGCCCAGATGTGGCAGCAGCACTACATCCTTGGACGTACTTGGCTTTTATATAGATAGAGAATTGCATTATTAGTGAGATATCTGCTGGAGCGGTAGAAGGATCCTACCATTTTCCCAGTGACCTTGGCTACATACTTGATGTATGTGTTCCATTTCAGATCAGGAGTAAAGGTCAAACACAGAAGCTTATCAAAACATGAGACCTCCCCTAGACGAGAGCCATTCATTTCAATCGATGCCAGATGGAGATCAGAGCGTTTATGATGTAATGATAGGAGCTTGGTCTTAGATGCATTAAATGTAACCCGCCACCTCTCCCCCCACTGAACCACGCGCTCAAGATCTGAGGAGAGAGAATCAGAGAGAGCATTGCCATTTACGGCCTTTGATTTGTTGTCATAGATAGTCGTGCCATCAGCATAGATGTCAACGAATGATAGTTGTGGCGGTGTTTATGAACATAATAGTATTATGTATTGGAGGTAAGGACTTCGTTCGCAATAGAAATGTTAAGTTATGGTTTGTCTCTTTATTTATTTATTGGCTTATATGTGAAACAACAAATTATTTAAGAAGAATGCACTTTCAAAAAATGGTTTTTAAACAGTAAATAAAAATAATTATGTTACAACAGTAGTTGCAGATCGAATTTGTCGGAGAATAGAATAGTATTACAAACGAACAATATGTTTAACTTGGACTACAGTAAATTCTTGAAAAATATTTCAATCTATGATGGATAAAAGGAAACCATCGCTTTATTCGACACTGAAGAAAATTTAACCCAAAATTTTACTTGAAGATATTTCAATAAAAATTACTACTTCATTAAGCACGATGTTCTCCAATCAGATTTCTCATAGCAAAAATACATTAACTTGTTTCAATGTAAAACGTTTGCTCTAATTAGTAATATTACAGCGTTTTTTTTCTCTTAGAAAATATTTATAAGAAAAACGACTTCTACGAAATTGCCTTACGAATGTTCCAGCTGTGAAAACAACTAAATAAATAGCAAATTCTACAAGAACCTATGCTACAACTGCAGACAGCTAAAGGAATGTTGATTCTGTAGAAAAAAGAAATACTTTTTTTCTCAAAAGCTTGATCGATAAAGTTCACAGTAGAATAGAGTTCTTGACAATATAGATAACTTAACCAAAGCTCCCGGGCAAGACACAGCGTTCTGCCATTTTCTTACAAGATAGGTAATGTAGAAGTAGATATGCGGGTAATAAGATAAAGAGAAGATGCCTGATGGGTTAGTTTAAGATTGGAACAGTATTCATTTATTTATTGCGGACTATTATCTTCATCATTTGTCGTTAGTTGTTGTTTTCACGACGTTTCAGCCATCTATTCCTTTGGCCTTCGTGGTAACCTCGACAGGATAGGAACTTCGAGGAGTCTCTATGAGGAAGAACGAGCTGGGTCATACTATTTGATATCATGAAAAGAATTATGAATATATCCATCTACCTATCTATCCATATATCTATAAAAGGGAAAGTGCCGGCCCGTCAGGGTCTCTGTGTGTCTGGTTGTGTACATTTCTCTACGAAATAACTCTGTCAATTTTAAGTCTACAGACTCGAAATTTGATACACCGGGTACTGAGATTTGGGAAGATCTATGTTATCCGTTTTCAGCCACATATTTGGCAGTGAAAGGGTCAAAGTTCAGCGATTTGACCTTTGAGAACTCCCCCGACAATTTTGGGTGTAAACAATTGATATTTTAGATAAAGGTTACTTAGACATAACTCTAACTTCATAACTTGATTAGAACCCAAAACAATAAATTTTAAGGGGTCATAATAGGGGTCAAAGTTAAACAAATTGACATTTTTTTTTGCTCAGCATACACCTCCAAACACCCGGGCAACACCGGGCACCCATGCCAGTATATTTATAAAAGTGAACGTGTCTGTGTGTCTGTGTATCTGTCTGTCTGTGTACATTTCCCTACGCAATAACTCTGTCAATTTTTAGTCTACATACTCGAAATTTATTATACAGAGCACTGAGATTTCGGAAAATCGATGTGACTGGTTTTCGGCCAGAAGTTTGGCAGTTACGAGGTCAAAGTTCAACGATTTGACCTTTGAGAACTCTACAAAACTCCTCCGACAATTTTGGGTCTAAACACTGTACATTTTATATAAGTTCCTTGAACAGGGATTTAAATTAATAACTTAATTAGAACCTAAAATAATAAATGTTAAGGATTCATAATAGGGGTCAAAATTTAAACATTGATCGCTTTTTTCTTGCTCAGCATACACATCCAAAAACCCGGGAAACGCCGGTCACCCATGCTAGTATATCTATAAAAGTGAAAATGTCTGTCTGCGAGTCTGTCTGTGTACATTTCCTTCCAGAATAATTCTGCCAATTTTAGTCTACAGACTTGATATTTTACATAAGGGGTATGAGATTGGGGAATATTTTCAATCGTTTTTTGACCAGAAATTTTTTCTTTTAAGGAGTCAAAGTTGATCGATTAAACCTTTGAGAATTCTATCAAACTCTTCCGTCAGTTTGTGGTTTAAACACTTAAAATATTAGATATAAGTTCGTTAGGCATGTATCTAACTTTATAATTTTGTTTGAGCCCAAAAGAAGAATTTTTAATAAGTCATATTTGGGTCAAAGTTTAAAAAAAAATGACCGCTTCGGTCTCTACCAAATTACTCAGGCAATTTTTGGTTCACATATTTGAAATTTTACATAACGGGTATTCAGAGATAGTGCAAGCTTTTTAATCGGTTTGGGTCGAAACGTTTAGATACCAATATATAAATGTATGTATTTATGTATATTTGCATTTCTGCGTAAAACTTTCGACAAAGGCGACGGATTTTCACAAGATCAGTATCGTTTTTAAGCTCGACCCTTCAGACATTAAATACCGAAAATTTGGCTGAAAACATTAATTTTTTTTACCCTCAACTGGCCTTTTTTCTACAGAAAGGGGGCGCTTTTTTCGCCGATATTTTCGAAAGGCATCTTCTCTGTTCGATTGTCTAGCCTTAATTTAAACCTACGTCAATTCCGATTTGGCGGTGGTCGTAACAGCAAAGACATCACGTTTTCCCCCGTTTTTTCCTCCTTCCCGGTATGGGTTCGAACCTGCCTTACTACTACCACTTTTATTTTTTGCGCAACGGACACTTCCAAACACCTGGGCAACGCCGGGCAACGCCGGGCACCCATGCTATTATATATATATATATATATATATATATATATATATATATATATATATATATATATATATATATACAATAGGACAACAAGAGTATGAAATGAAGACACAAAACTATATATTGGTATAGAATGGATAATTTCTTGAATAATGGAATACAGAAAAAATTAGGGGGCTAGAAGGGACTTTTTATACCAGGGCATTTCGAAGCCTAATGCTTCTCATCAGAAGAGTAGAGAAGATGCTAGGTAACATGGAAAGATGCGGCGTCTAACGTAAGGTTCATTAGGGACGAAAAAGATTAAGAGGAATTATAGAATGTTGGGGGAATATTTATTGAATTCTAAATAAATAAGGAGAAGTTTTTTATATATAGTATGATATATAAGATTTTATATGGTCTTTAACATAGTATTGAGATTAAGGGTATATGTATTTTGGTTAAATAGTGGGTGTATTGTTACTGCAATTTATTTTAACGGTTTGTGGGGTGTCTATTTTTTATGGAGTGGGTAATTTGGATTGGTGCTATCTCAACGGTAAATGGCAGCTATAAATCGCTTACAATTTGAAGGATTATGCAAGGTTGTAAAACTGAAAGGTAATATGCGGCAATATATTTATAAGTTTCTTCTGTTATGATATAGGGAGTATGATTATAAGATGGCGGTCGGAGATTAGGGTGGCAATGACTATGAGTGCGTTTAACTTGATGCAAAATGTTAAATATACATAAAGATGGCAATCTGGAGGAGTAAGGAAACCATTACTACCTATGAGAGTGGTAAAAAAATACCAAATTATAGTAGGGTAATTATAATAGTACGAAAGATAATAGTAATGAAAATTATGATAATATTAGTATTAATACAACTGAAAATAAAATAGAAGTAAAATTGATGATAAAAATAAAGATGAAGATAAAATCAAAATTAAAGATAAACATTCAGCTAAGTTTCATTATATGTTGTAATTGGTGGTAAATACTAATTTAATGCATTAAATAACTGAATACATCTAGTGCTCTTTCTGATGCTAATACTAACAGCATCAGCAGTTGGATACCAACTCAAACGATACAACGATGCTTCTATTTCTCCAGCGATTGTAGCTGGTGTAAAATATGAGCATTCATATAACAATTTTCCTGCATGAAAACTATATATCTATTGATTTAATTTTAAGAACTACTGAAAATCCCAAGTTGAACAGAAAATTCCCAATTTAGACAGAATCACCTATCCGAGTTAATCAATTCGCACTCAAGGAAAAGTAGTAGTTACATAGTGTGAACAATCGTGAAATATACAAGTTGAGAACAATAGTCCGAAGAATCGTGACATTTAAAAAAAAATCCATTCTCGAAATATTGAAAAAGTGCATAGAAAATAAAACTGGGTTCAGATAAAGCAAACAGGAAAAGAAAGAGTTGGAAATCAGCAGCAATAAAATTAATATCGATTAGATAAAACAAAACAGTTTGTTTGGGCAAAGAAAACAAAAATTTCTAGAGAAAAAAAAACAAACAGAGATGATAAACTATTCTGCAATAAAATGAAACTAACGTAAAGAAATGACTTAAGTCGATGTAAATTGAAAATCAATAGCACAAAAGGACAGGAAAATGTAAGTACATAAAAAGCTGTATGGGGACGAAATCGCTAAGATTTATGGTTTAATAGAAAATGGTAAAACACAAGGTTATAAAATATGTAGAGCGAAGGGAAGAAAACATAGGCATGTGATGTAAACGAGTAAATAAACAGCGAAAGACTCTCGTAATCTTATTATACTACAGACTTGGTGTTCGTCTTTACGACTAAACTAACATGTTTTTCGGGTGAATAAAATACACTGCCATAAAAACTTCCAACTCAAAACTTGACAAATTTTCAAGTTAGCTAGCACATGACGACATACGTACCACACTTTCTTCCAAATCGGTCGACAATACGCTTCACGTCCGTTTTTATTGTACCCGGGTAAAGACCCCGGTCACACTCCAGTCGCAGGTCATATCCTGGTCAAACACGACCTGTTGTAATGAGATGAAGACCGTAGTGTTCACCAGTACATAAGTGTAGTCCTAGGTAATTCAGATTTCGGGATACATGAGAAAGTTCAATCACGAGGTCTTAATCGTTTATATGATGGCGGGGTTGATGCGTGATTCCTGTATTCCTTACTTCACCAGTGATCCCTAAAAAAAAAAAGAAATTATAAAAATATTGAAAAATAAATGAAAGGAGGCTATTTATTTTTAATTACATTTTCACCCCAAACACATATATTGCAACTTTGATGTAGGGGGTTACTATCAGAGACATAAGCTACAGGGGTACTAAGTAGGGAATTTTAGCAGCAAGATGTCGGTCCACGTTACACTTGAACTTCTGCATGTCAGTAAAATTTGGGAAGCGGTTCTGAGGAAGCAACTGCTGGAGTATAATGCTTTCTTACATCTAGGGATCTCTCTGTGAAGGAGTGGTATTTAGCTGATTGTCGTGTTTGTCGGGGATATTGTTGATGGTGGCTTCTGTGCCTATTCCTTGTCAGTGAATAATAATAATTTTTAGTGTACTTCTCCCAATTACACATCAAGTGCTGTAAATCACCACCTCATAATGTCGACAGAAAGACATCAGTAGTTGCGAGCAGTTAGCCTTGAAGGAGTGCAATAGGCGGCACGACGGTATTGCAAGAACGGTCCAGATATGTGCAAGAAAACGTAGGAGTTCAGTGAAACAATGATACAAAGTAATAGTGTGGAATTATTTTGGAATGATTGAACCAAAAAACACAGTTTAGTCTCGTTGGACAAAATGGAAGACAAGGCAGTAATCATTGATATAGCAGTGCTAGAGGATGTGAATATGGAAAAGATAATTAAGAAAAAAAAAAGAAGTCCGTAAAGTACCATGACTTAAAAATGGAAATATAAAAAAAAAATGTGGAACTGGGAGAAAGTAGAAGCTTTGTCGGTTGTGATAGTGGTCCTGGGGAGGGTGGTATTAGAATCTGACAATTAGATTGGGGAATTTCGGAACCACTGCAATATAGGCGTACTTAAGTGTACTGCTTTGATAGGAACCGCCGGAAGCAACAACAACAACAACAACAACAACAACAATAATGATAATAATAATAATAATAATAATAATAATAATAATAATAATAATAATAATAAATAACGAAATCTGTGGAAATTTCACAGCGGAGACTTTCATGTGTAATATATTGATGTTGGCATTCAGCGTAAATCGAGACGTCTTGTAGCTCTTTTATTAAAATTGTAAAAATATTAGACTACGCTAGCAGGGCCACTTTAATATATTTATTTCATGTATATTTCACATATATTATTATATAGTCAGGTTTCTTGTGATTATTATATATTAAACAGTTGTGACTTCAAAATATAAAACAATATCCATATGACTTCGCTGCACCAGCTTGAATCAAAACCGGAAACAAAACTTATCAATTTATATATATATATATATATATATATATATATATATATATATATATATATATATATATATATATATATATATAAATTACTACTTGGACAATAGCGTACAAATCTTAAGAGGGATAGGAGCCTTCTATCATGCTGTAAAACTCATGCTCCTTATTGATCCATGTTTTGACAACAGGACCATTGCCAGACCCCTAAAATTAAATCGCTTAAATTAAATTGCCAGGTATAACAGCGACGTGTACCAGGGTGATGAAAACAAACTATTCCCACCCGGTTATTGTGTTTGTGTGTGTGTTTTAGTGAGGACAACATCATGCCAATTTATATCTTTGAATCTAGCTTGTAGTCAACAGCGCAGGGCATCTGGATATGCTGCAGAGCGTTGCTATCCGCTTGTGCAATCATGTGGGTGCTAGCAAACCCTGAGTGTCGCAGTAGCACTCTGCGCCTGCCCACAAGTCCAAAGAGACCCAGGTTTTGCTTCAGAAGTACTACGACTTTGTAGCCATCTCTCACTGGCCTCACTCCTCGTCCGATTGTAACCCGCTGGACTATTGTGTTCATACACTGAGAATATCGCCAAAATTACCTCGCATAATATCGAAACCATCCTGCTCGCCGAGTATTCGAAGGTTTACAGCAATTTTAAGATCTTGTACAAAACACCTGGGCACTTATTCAAGGCACTTCGTATAACCTTATCTTCTTGTTTTCTGTGATTTGCGTCCCAGTTTATCCAGTAAAATATACGATTATACGACATCTTCCTCTTTTGGCTTTACAGCAAACATAGTTTTACAATATCGGGTTCTACATCTACTAAACATATTTATATTATCGTCTAATCAATATCTCTATTTTTATATGCACATGTTTATTACAAATAAGCGTGGCATTTTCATATCAAGCAATGTTCATTACACATATATTTGCATGTGACTTATCTTTGTCCGATGTCTCTGCTGTGACGGTATTTACCTCGACTTGACTTCCGGTTGCCCTGCTGTTCTTTCTACTAATGTGCTTTCTATCAGTTTTATCACAAGCATCGATAGAAAACGCCGAGGCGCTATATTATTACACAGTTGTGTTTATTGCACTTCAAAATAGCAGTTAAGAAACTCTACGCCAAATGCTCTTTGCTAGACATTCATCTTAGAGCGGTCTTGCAAGTATTTGGCTACGTATTGAAGCACGCGTATTTTCGCTCTTAAGATCAAAATAAAATAAACTAAAACTACTAAGTTGATATCGCAGGACCTCATTATATAACAATCTTCTATATAGAATATCTCTTCTATTTACACTGCTAAGTATGTTACAAATACCTTGCTTCTGGTTTGGTGTCACTTTTCAATTCAAGGCTTTATAACATATTTATGTCAGCTTTTTATTTGTATTATAATAAAGTTTATATATTTTGTAGATATACTTTTATGCAAATTCTACCTGGTGCTACAGTATAACGATAGCTATGATAGAATGCTTTATTAGAAACAAGATCTCACCAGAAAAATATAAATGGAGAATTAGACTTAAAAGATTAATACACAAACTTAGACATAAAATTGAACACAAAACTAAGAACACGGGTATAAATTACAAAGTGTGCGAAGAGGTGCCTTTACCTGACAATTATTGCATGTCAAAACCTATGTGCGGGTCTTCTTTTTCCTATTTTATTTTAGCTGTTTCTTTTCAGATATAAACAACTGTCGAAGGGCGCACACCATGGCTTAGCTATAGGAAAACAGAAAACAAGATAACTCGCTAAAAAAACATATATTCTGGCACCGTCTGCAAAAATAAGTTTTACTTTAGATGTCTGTGAAATAATTGATTCTCTAAACAGTAACGTGAATATTTTAAAAGTCTATCGAGTTTTTTTTTGTTTTTTTTTTTTGCCGCTGTTCGATTTTAGTTCTTCAAGTTACAATCTTCTACTTTTATACAATGTCAGCTGTTTGCAACCGCCACAAACTCAAGACTGTGGGTAAATTGCCATTGTCGTAAGTCTGGATATATTTCGGTCTCTTGTCTCAATCACTCCTACACGTTGGTTATACTTCTATTTTGGATTATTTTTAGTGGCTAACTTTATCCCAAATATATTATCACTAATATCACTTTTCCTTTTTGCTGTTGGCCAATTAATTCTTTCTTATAGTTTACTAGCTGGACGCCCGGCGTTGCCCGATCGTACAATATGCTAAAACTGTATATTTTAATTCATGCAGATTGCGTATGTAATATTATAGAATAACATTTCTCTTAAATATTGCATATTATGAGGAATAATATGTCTGGTTGAATACATCGCAAAAATTAAAATTATAATGATAATGTCGTTGTCAAATCCCTTCTCTGTTTGTTAAGATTATCATAGAGTGAATACAACATCTGGCAGTCTCAAATGGTCACTCACCAGGGTCACCGTAACTTTACTTGATTCAAGGGAACCTGTGGCTCAACGAGATTATGTCGTATATATTGCAAGGATGCAATAATTATAAGCAGGGATATGTATTTTCAGAAATACAAACACATTACATTCCCTCATTTTCCCCTATGCATAGCGTAATGCAACGTGATTTTATTTGTACATATTTTCGATTACCATTCGTGTGTTTGTTTCGCAAAAAAAATCCGTCGATACAGCTCTGGTAAATCTAGGGCGAAACCGGTCAGCTGACTCCTTCATGTTTTTCCTTTCTTATCTTCACCCTGTTGACTTTATTTTAAACGTTTTTATTTATGAATTTAAATCACCCCTTCATGATTGTGTTATACACAATGCTCTACATCATCATCACCAGCAGCAGCAACAGCAGCAGCAGCAATATAATTAACATAGGACACAGCGGCATGGAGAGCAGAAACATGATAATTGCCATTATTTACACAACCGTTCATTGTTTGTGATTAATAAGAAATGAGGTTCTGTGCTAATGATATTGTTTATATTGGTGATGATGATGATGATGATGATGATGATGATGATGATGATGATGATGATGATGATGATGATGATTTTGTTGACATCTCTCTCGCTATTATTCTATAACCAACTCTTTCTAGGAGAACATAACGTGACTACGGGTTCGACAGCCTAAAAGTTGTCATAGCACCTAAGTGGAAATGTTTCCTTTTTATGGAATGAAGTAGATTCTAACTTGAAACACCCAGATAATCAGTTCGGGTTATTAACCACAGAGTCATTGTCACTCCCCTGTTGATGATTATAATGACAATGATGATGACAACGATGATGATAACTATGACAGTAACGATGATCACTATGATGACAATGGTGACGGCGACGACGACGACGACGACGATGATGATTTTGATTATGGCGATAGCGACCAGGAGGAGTATGACTAACAAGACGATGACTATTACGACGACAGTATTGATGATGACGATGATGATGATGATCAGGAGAATAGCGATGCTGATGCTGCTGTTGCTGCTGAGGATGATGATGATGATGATGATGATGATGATGATGATTATGATGATAAAACCCAACGGAATTGGAACTTATATCATTTGAAAAAGTTCACCATACCCAAAGCAATTTCTATTAATCAGAATCGTTATCAAAAATTAAGGAAGAAGAGAAAAAAAAAGAGAGTAGGTGTATTTAAGGTAGACTTTTTCCCCACTCAAATAATAAAAAGTTCCAATAATCGTTTTTCATCAAGAAATAGGTAGCGGCTATTTCAAGAATGCAAGATATTTTGCAATAGTTCTTCAAAGGAATGGAGTGTAAATGCGATCTATTAGCGATTATGCCTTTACCCAAATTCCAGTGAATCTACACTTTCAATGCACAACCACGATAGCGTATTTTCACTGGAATTTGGATATCGGCAGAATCGCTATAGATCGCATTTACATTCACACCCTTTTGTTAGCTATTGCAAATTATCTTGCATTTTCGGAATAGCCACTAACTATCTATTTCTTCATGAAAACTATTATTATTCTTTTCTGAGCTTTTAGTGGGAAAAAGTTTAACCAAAAATACAGTGCTGTCTTCACGTAATGTAAAGACTTTTAGTGATTAAAAAGGATGTTGCGATGGAGCAAAATGGTTTGAGATGCTTACAAAACAAATTTGGGTTAAGTTTAGGGTGTTCGATATTTTCACACGATATCTTTCATGGAATAACTTTTCTGGATGCCAGATAGCGATCACCGGTTGGGCAAGAACTCCCAGAACATAATGTACATTAATAGTTGAGATGAAATCGACAGCAACAGGGTAATTTCTATCCTGGTTTGTTGGACACCAACAATCAGAAGGGCGTACGTTTTAAAATTACCGTTCACCTCTGAGACGATCGTGTGTTTATTTCGTTCGTCTCATGCCAGAGGCAGTTTCTTGAAAAAGAAAGTCATTGCAACAACACAATATTATTCTACCCCGCCTCCCGCACGCGCTCTTCATCTTTATTTCTTTTTCTCTCGCAGGTTATCCGTTTCATTGATTGAGCTGAAAACCGCATCGTTTATTTCTCCATTTCCCCCGTTTCGTAAGTGATTGTAGGAACTATCAATTTCCCCGCCGCTTTTCCCCCAACGTGTTTCGCACATTTATGATCAACGCGTAACTGGATCTACCTCCAATTGTTATTCAATTCTCTGTAGCAGAATTAAAAAGGAAGAATTATGAATAAAGGTAATTCGAAAAAGGTGTAAGAAAAAATAAGAATGAAGATTAGTCGGTCTGTATTTATTTGATGATATGCCAAATCGAAATCGTGTTTACTAAGTTGCGATTGCTTGTGTGTTATTTTCTGTGTAAGCTTTACATCCGGGTCGTTTACTTAGTCTGTACTTCTATTTCTTGTCACATATAGTTTTACCAAGAATTCTTCATAAGTTTTTGATTTCGGTTTCGATTATAACTGATGGCACTCCAGTAATCTATTTTTTAAATAAATAATTTTATCCAGAATTCTTCGTAAGGTTTGGTTTCTGTTAGGTTTCGATTATGGTTGAAAGATTTCTTTTTCCGAAACAAAATCTAATCATATATATATATATATATATATATATATATATATATATATATATATATATATATAAGCAAACAGTTAATTATACCTGTTAAAAACACAATTTGAAAAAGAGTTAAACACATATTTAATCTGAAAAGGAAACACTTGATAAGTGGATAATCCTTAATCCGCGGAATTTCGAAGAAATATTTCATTCTCAACAGAGTGTAGGATTAGCAAAATGCGGGATCGGATTGTGTATACAAAAATATTTGATGAAACTGTAAGTAAGTCAAACACCTTACTTGATAACAAAAAGTGAAGCAGATAGAATATGGTGAAGAAAAAGATGATTACACGTGAATGGATAGTCTGGTGAAAGATAAATAATCCAATGACGGTAAAATCCAAAAAATATAAACTTCAAGAAAGTTAATTGAATTTCCATTTGCGCAAGTAAAATCCAAGGAAATCCCGTAATTGGAAGATAATCCAAAATAATCCAAAGGCCGAAATCCATGGAATAATTCATAAATATGTACAAGGGAAAAGGGGGAAAATTTCAATAATATTAATAAAAGAAAAATAAGATATGCTTTTATCACTCCTGCCGAGACATAAATATAAATAAGAAAGATCAGGAAAGAAGAAGGGGGAAAAATTAAATGGGGATAGAGTTAAATATAAAATAGAAAAACAAATGTCAAAATGACCCAGACAGGAAATGTTAAAAGGCGCGAAAAATGTTGATGATTACACGTGAATGGATAGTCTGGTGAAAGGTAAATAATCCAATGACGGTAAAATCCAATAATATAACAATAATATAAAGTTAATTACATTTCCATTTGCACAAGTAAAACACAAGGAAATCACGTAATTGGAAGATGGTCCAAAATAATCCAAAAGGCCGAAATCCATGCAATAATTAAGAAATATGTACAAGGAAAAGGGGAAACATTTCAATAACATTAATAAAAGAAAAATAAGATAGAATTCCCATAATATTAATAAAAGTGTTCGTGCTAGCTTAGATAAATACTTTAGAAGTTTTATCAAAAAAGCTACAATAATATCAGAGCGTCTCTACTAACACTGAATATCTATAAAATGCCAACATCAATGTGTATCACATATGAATCAATATCCTGTGAAAATTCCACAAGTCCCACTCGTTGTTTACATTATTATATGTATTCACTAGGAGTTTCCACAGAGGCAAGAATCAAAGCTTACACATTGGCAACAACTAGGTATGCATATTAACGTCTAGATGACTATGGTTGTCATCAGATTTGTAGTACTCTTTACTATTTTTCTAGTACTCCTTAATATTTTTCGATAACTTTATTGCATTATACAACCAGAAGCTGTTTTTTTTTAAATTTTTACAGGCAATAACAATCAAGGTTCTCTAAAAATCGAGTGACAATAAGCTTCTCCGATAGTTCAGCACACTTCACCCTCATTTAGTGGATATCAGCGTAGTAATATTCTTCGAGATCTTTCTATAGCCCTCTATACTTCTCGACTATTTAGCGTCCTGCCAGTCAATGCCTGCACTACACTATTCTTTGTTTAGGAGGTAGTTACAATTATTATTATTATTATTATTATTATTATTATTATTATTATTATTATTATTATTATTGTTGTTGTTGTTGTTGTTGTATCACAAGGAGCTTTCAAACAGGCCATAAATTATTTCGCCTTGAGAACAACCTGTGGTTTCCCCTGGAAACTGAGTAACAACAAGTCTCACAAGATTTCCAGTACCTCCACCTCCTTGCATAACATTTGAAAACGAATTTGCATTATCACAACAGCAGCTTAACATTGATTTCTCGCTATCACCGGCCAATGGTCTCCTTTGGGGTGTATTATTATTATTATTATTATTATTATTATTATTATTATTATTTTTATTATTATTATTATTATTATTACTATTATTATTATTATTATTATTATTATTAGTAGTAGTAGTAGTAGTAGTAGTAGTAGTAGTAGTAGTAGTAGTATTGATGACGTGAAGGCTGGCATACGAAGGATGACAATCTGGAAGAAAACAGTCGGTGGCGTTCCGTGAATAGTAGTGAGAACAATCTCCCCAGATTTCCATACCTCTACAATATTTCGATAAACTTCGCAAATAAAATTGCACCTTAGCACCAGCAACTTACTGTTAGATTTTTGCTGTTAATGACTACAAGTATTCATCGAAATTACAGTGGTAAAAAGTCCACCAGGTCCCAGTGTACTTCGCACTGATTCTAAATCTAATTAGCGCCTCCCCTCCTAATGCTTTCTGTACTCTTCGACATTTACGACTATTTCCTGTGATATTAATTTATTTTTATAAGAGTTTTGTTCGTGGTGGGGCTCACTTACATTTATACAGTTTTCGTGCCCTTGTTTCCATATTTTAAACCTCTGTTGCAGTTTCTATATGACCGTCTAACGTTTTTAGCTGATGTGTATTATGCCTCCGCATTCAAGTCGTGTCCTTAATATAATATAAATCTAATAAATGTGTCTAAAGTAAGGTGCATTCATTTTCGAGGTGGTTGTAGCAATCATAATTTAGGAACATATTGCCTCTCATAAAGTACTGTTCCTGCTAGCTTATTTGGTTACACACTAACTAACCAGTGTGCATTAATTTCATCTCCATCATTAGAAACCTACTTTAGTCCCATTTGGCAATCACTCTCAGAGCCCTGGAAGAACAAGAAAATCACCCTCCTTTTTTATAAAGGAGTCACCACTTATCAAGGCCCAACGGAGAAGAACCTGTTTACGTTGGACTTGAATACGACCATATTATAGTCAGCCGTAAACCAGGTAAAATTGAAGAGATTTCCACGGGTGTGCAGTTCTAAGAAAAAAGATTTGTTCATGGAATCTAAATTTGGGTTTTGGCACAGATAAAAGGTGGGGGAAATTATTGATAGTGTTTTTAGCTAGACGAGTGTTTCTCGTGAAAGTTTGGCGAGGGAAGAACATAGATTGGATCTCAGACGAGCACTTGCCATGAAAATAACGATAAAGCAGAGACAGGCTCGCAACGTCTGTTCTGGAAGAAAGAAGTTGCAGAGAAAAGGAAAGGCCATTCCCCACAAGGCTATTAAATCTATTTTGAACTCTCTCAAGTCAGGATATAGTTTTCTAGCAACTTAGCGCCTCCCCTCCTAATACTTTCTGTACTCTTCGACATTTACGACTATTTCCTGTGATATTAATTTATTTTTATTAGAGTTTTGTTCGTGGTGGGGCTCACTTACAGATGTGGAAACAGTACTCCATCCTTGCTAGCTAGAGAATTTAATTCTTTTGCTTCCCCCCTTTTCTCACTCACACTCACAAACTCTCTCTCTCTCTCTCTTTCTCTCTCTTTCTCTTGTTTCTCTCTAGTGGATGCTCAAGCATCACCTGTTATATCAAAGAAAATTCTGCAAATGTTTTAAATGATAATAGTACTCCATTCTTGGAAGTACCTAGATTTTATATAGGTAGGGAATTGCATACTGTCTCACTCTTTCTCTGTCACACACAACCTCTCTCTCTCTCTCTCTCATTCTCTCTCTTCCTCTTGTTTCTGTCCACTGGATCCACACGCATCACCTATAATGTCAAACAAAATTCTGCGAATGTTTCAAATTATAAGCAATAACCCTTTCTTCAAATCATCATGCCTAAGACTTTTGACAACTTTGTACATCAATATCTACGAATGCCATCAATTTGTCTGTGATTCTAGGCAGCCATTTAACCGTTAGCTTTCGGGCAAATGCATGACAGCGAAAAATCCTTGTATGCGTATGTAAAGTTTATTTCTGGAATTTAGGAAAAGTAACACAAATGAGGTAAAAGAAAACGTTTCCTTTTAAAACCGTAGTAATGATGCCATTGAACTGCATTTGAAAGTCTTCTTTAGCTTTTCAAATTGCTGCAAGGGAAAATGTGTCCCCCGTTTAGAAAGTTCAATGGGCATTGAACTGCTATTTTGCAAGGGTACTTTGTCGCAATTGTTGGCATTTCAGAAAAGCATTTTAGTGTGCGACAATAAATCACATGCAATTAAAGTATAGCAATAATAGAGAAAAGAATGAGCATCAAAAGAAGAAGAAAACGAGAAAAAAGGAAAAGAAGAACAAGGATGATAAAAAGAGGAAGACGAAGAAAATAAGGAAGATCAGAAGAATCAGAACGATAAGAAGTAAACGAATAATAATAAGAAGAATAATAAGAAAAAAGAAATAGAAACAGTAGAATCGAGAGAAATGGAGAAAAAAGAAGACACACATTAAATGAGAGGTTTAATAAGAATACAAGAACTACAAAATGTAAAACAACAAGAAACAAGTGAAGCATCTATGGGCGCCCGTGAGTATACAGTGAACGAGGTATAAAAAATGACGAAGTTCAGCATTACTCTCCCCCATTAATACCACCCAAATCCCCAGGGAACGTAAAATTCTCGTGAAATTGAACAAACAGTGCAGTTTTAAGCATTAACATATGTAAATTTGAGTTCTACACCATGCCAAAAAACGTAATGACTAAGTTCGTCATTCGCCCCCCCCCCTGCATTTAGGCCCGGAAAGTCGCCAAGGTCTTAACATATTTAAATTTGAGTTCAGCACCATGCAAAACTGCTAAATAGACATACACAGAAAACTTTAAACAAATATGGTAAAATAGTCCCAAATCTGGAGCGTTTTTAATAGCCCATAAAGAGCCCCTGGAGCACAGCCAATAGTTATCACGAAGTAAAAACAAACAAAATTATATAGAAATCAGTAAGTTACAACTTTTAAGAAAGCTTTTATTAAAATCCAATACATCAATTTTTTTAATCAGCCTAAAAGTGTCAATTTAAGCAATTTTAAACCGAAAAGCACCCCTTGTGTGGTGGTGGGGGGCAAACGGAGTTTTCCCGAAAACCCCGTGTTGTTGCTTTTTTTTTTTTACTCATATCATGTTTAATGATTGTGCTAATTTCAAAAATTTCAAAGCGTAGTTTGTGAGAAAATGTGGACAGACAAACGGACTAGCCGATAAACGTACAGGGGTGAATTCACAGGTCCAACCCCCACATGTCGGTGGACGAATTAGAAGTTTAATAAGAATACAGAAACGAGAAAAGGCCAAACAACAAGAAAGAAAGCAATAAAGATTTAACCGAAAAGACTATGAAAAACAAGAACAAAATAAACAATAAAAAAGTAAACAATCAAAATTCAACAATAAAAAATAAACAATAAAAATTCAACAATAAAAAATAAACAATCAAAATTCAACAATAAAAAATAAACAAAAAGTACATAATAAAGAGTAAACAATACAAAATAAAATAATAAAAAATAAAATAATAAAAAATTAACAACAAAAAAGTAAAAAAATAAAAAATAAACAATAAAAAGTAATCAATAAAAAAGTAAATAATAAAAAAGTAAATAAAATAAAAAAATAAAAAATAAAAATAGAAACACTAAAAAAGTGTCAAAATGAAAAATGTTCCCGATGAGGAGAGAGAACTTGCCTTACATGGCATTTTTCTTATCTCCAAATCTGAAAAGGTCTGAAACCTTCTTAATTGTTGAATTTAAATTTTTCATGCCTGATGATATTTATTATGATTGAAACGGTCTGCACATCGTAGCAAGGTACGACTACATTTATATATAGAATAATATATATATATATATATATATATATATATATATATATATTCTGAAAATCCTATTATAAGTTGCTCGTTGGGTTAGCATTGCTGGACGGCGTCGTCCCTTCTAGTTAGAAATCCTACTTGTGAGACATCGGCAAGGGTTATTGACTGGTTGGACGGCCGCGTCCCTTGTCGAGACGAAGTAGGTTCATTTCACAGTCGAATTTCGGCGCGGTTTGCTTGATCTGTGTTGGTTAATAAAAATTCTTGTGTTCGGGGCGTTTGCTCAGTTGGTAGAGTGCTTGCCTCGCATGCAAGAGGCTCGGGTTTCGAATCCTGAGTTCGGATGTGTCTTGGACTTCCGGTTCGTTGACTGTCATGGCTCTTGTGAGCTGCGACGTTGTTTGGCTGTGGAATTTAATATATATATATATATATGCATTTATATATATATATATATATATATATATATATATATATATATATGAATATACTTTTGAAATTAATTGAATTTTAATATTGCTCCTAAAATCCCATTTTCATCAATAAAGGATGTGCCCCTTTTACTTCCTCAGTCCTTTTATTATTATTTTATATTTGTATATATTCCCTAACCATTTCCCCCTCTACATTAATCATTTTGGCATACCCCTATCCCTCTGCGGAGTCTACCGGAATGCTTATGCATGTGTGCATGTATATATTCTCTGTGCATTCGAATACATAGACATCTATGTTCTGACGTGACTTTAATACTTATATTCATGTGTGCTTTGAGTGTTCTCATGCATGGGTATACACACAATTGTAACGAAGTCCACCTTAATTCTTTTCACTTCTCCTTTCCCCTAAATTGGTTGCACTATGACAGTTGACGCAATCGGCAGCAGACCACTGTTTCCTGTAATTACTGTTTGGTCTTTCCACAATCCCTACAATCTACACAACTTTCAATAAAACTTCTCTAATATTCCAGATGTATTCTTTTTTCGCAATAATTTTAGATTTTTCTTTTAATATTTATATTTCATCTTCCATACTTACTCAACTATTTTTCTTCGTTTGCCCTAGCTGCTCCAATGACTATTTTTTCAAAGATAGGTTTTCACGACAACCAGATCATCATCTTTTCTTACTTTACAACGTTGAACTGCTATGAACTTGTGCCAATACCAGCCCTTACCCTTGAATGAATTCAATCCACCGCATTTTAACTTTGTACACTTATTAATCAAATAGTTGTCTTTTTAATTAACCTAACAGACTGGACCTCTTCATCCATGCCTATCCACCAAGATATTTTTCTTTGGCCATTTTTAATCTCCAAGAATATGCATTAGACTTTTATAAATATGGCTATTTTGTATCTACTACTTATTCAGATTGCTCTGATTTTAGGTTCAACAACTATAGGAACACAGTCTCACGTGAAATCACTTGTTTGTTTTCTTTTTACCCCACTGCGCTGTTTCATTATTCTACATTTCATTTTACGCTAATATCACCCATATCATATTTAGTTTTTTAATACTTTACACGAATAATTTATTTTTGCATTTTTCTAATTCTTCTTCACTCTCAAAAGAAGGAAGGTATTTCTACGAAACTCCGCGGATTAATGACGGTAATCTCTATTTGTGGTTTTCTTTCATAAAAATAAATATTTTTAACTCCTGCTAAAATTGCTCAACTTACTTTAGTAAACCTATGAAATATATATATATATATATATATATATATATATATATATATATTTAACTCTTGCTAAAATTGCTCAACTTACTTTAGTAAACCTATGAAATATATATATATATATATATATATATATACGTTTTATTTTTTATTACCGTATCTTTCTGTTAAGTTACATTATTGTTTCGGCTACACGGCCGTTTTTGCCGTCTGTAGCGTCTTCAGACTTTTGTAAACGTCTGGGGATGCTACAGACGGCCAAAACACGACCGGGATAGCCAAAACAATAATGTAACTTAATAGAAAGATACGGTAATAAAAAATAAAACGCATATTTTCTCTACAACAGTATTGAGCACTTTCTTCAGTTTTTTATTAATTACCATCTCCACTATATATATATATATATATATATATATATATATATATATATATATATAACACCTTTATTGCCAATGTAATTTTTTTAATCTCAGTAGTTATATATCAGAATTAAAGAGAAGAAAGATTGTGACCTGACTTGTGTAGTAAGCTATGTAAAATTTGCCCTAAAGTCGCACAATAAAGAAAGTATCTATCATCCAGAGCCTACGTTTGACACTTTTTATAGCCATAAAATATTCCAATCATAGTTTTTGTTTTCCATGTTTGCATTGATATCCCCCAAAAACTTCTGGCCAAGGTAAGACTAAAACTTGCTGATCTGGTTTCAAATTATCTGAAATAACAGCAAGTACATAAAGAAAATTTTAGAGTGTATATAGATTATTTGTACGGGGCATATACTTACTCGAATCTTATTTTCAAAAAGTTGGATTGATAACTTCTGAGAAATATAAATCCAACAAAAAAACATATATATATATATATATATATATATATATATATATATATATATATATATATATAACATTTTAATTGCAGAAATGACCCTCTCTGATTATGTACCGTTGGTTTCCATCAACAGATGCCACATATCAATTCATTTAGTCTAGACAATTAGCCACTATCTTATATAACTTTCGAATAGCATTTTAGACACATACACCCTAACAGTAGCATCGTGACTATCGCAACATATTTGGAGGTAATAGTTCCTATTTTCTCCTGTAGATAAGAAGACGTCGTACAGCTCCCAGTATTTCCATGGGGAGTCCAGACTTGGGGCAGATGAAGGGGTTAAGCTTTCGTAGCTGGATCGTCAACTTATTGTGATGACATAATCGTTTTTGTTCCGTTACAGCAAATAATAAAGTCTTCCGAGAATAATTTCGCCTTTTCTGATTGGTTGATACCTGGTAATTTCTTTATTCCGAAATAACGGTATTAACATGCTAAACAAACGCTAATATACCACTCACACATGGCGTCGAAAGGATTCATACTTTTGCCCTTTTTTCAGCAATTAATTATGCTTTTATAAACATTTGATTCACTCGGTAATTATATTATTTCCAACTCTCTCTCCATTTCTCTCTCTCTCTCTCTCTCTCTCTGTTTCAGGCTCTTTCTCTTTACCCTGTCTTGCTTCGGAGACAAATATTTCCCCCTCTATCGCGCGCGCTCCCGCTCGCTCATCTAATAATTTACGATTTTCGTAAACATTTTGTATAGCTTTTCTAGAAAAAAAAAAAAACAATGACAAAAACTACTGCTGAGCAATGTTTTGTTTTAAAAACTGTACTTACATCAAATAATTTACGGTTAAAAATAAGACATTTATCTTTCCATATAAAATAATATTGATAAATAATTCTATAAAAAATATTGAAAAAAAATAAACAAAATATTGATATATTCATTCATTAGACGGTAAGGGTTTGTTATTTTTATTTAGTGTATTTATGTTTTTACTATGTGTTCGTTTTTAAATTGGTCTGCTTCTGTTACTGAGCCGTGTTTCATCACATGAATGCCGGTTCCATCCGATCGATGATTGAGAGGATATCGCGATTATACGGGTCAAAGACTGCAAGATTATCTTTTTAGATATTTTTAATTTTTTACTTCAACTGGGAGACCTGCTGGCGTGTTTGAATCCCAGATTTTGCTTTTAGTCACATTTATCAATTTTTACACCGATTATCTACAATTTTGGCATAAATTTGATTACATACGGAATTAGATTCGATGAAGTATTTTATTTACATTTCTTTTCGGTCTGATTCTCGAAATCGCGCAAGCCTTAGGGATTTTTTTCAAGGAAGGGGGTACATTATTACATTAATCCACCACCACAATTCTCTTTATAATGAAAACTTTTAGAGGTGTTCAACTGTGCTGATACAGAAAACCTCATACTAATCTTGCGAAGACAAGTACTTATAGAGCTACAAATACCTTTATCATGCATTGTAATTCACTGTCTGTTAGGTTTGTACGTATCAACGATAACCAAATGAACTTCTCTGTTGCCGACACTGCAACCCCACATTTTCTTAACATTGGCGGGTGGGTATTTTGACCACGATTTTCATGGTTAAATATGTGGGAATTAAGTAAACAAACAAATAAAATACCGGGTTGTTTACTCCGAAAGCCGTTATTTACATGGGATGTTTGGGGTTTCTATTACGACAGCCGTTATGGAGTTAGAGAGATTGATGGTTTCTATTCCCTTTCCAGGGATTTAGGATGTATTTTCCAAATGCAGTTCTTAAATGAGGGTAGCAAAAAAGTCGTATTTGTTTTGTTTTACACATTAGAAAGATAGGAAATAAAAATGGAATTTATTTTAATACAATAGCTGGAATAGCTGAGAGGAGAGGAAACAGATATGACTGCTACAACTGATTTCGATCGCTTTAAACAGATTTTATACAGTGCGAATACTTAACCTCTAAATCATTAATCTAATCGACCATTGTTCATACTTTTTTTTTATTAATACTGATTTACGCATTCCATTAATTGCTTTTTTTATTATACAAACAGTACATTTTTGCTGCTTACACCGGGCAACGCAAATACACCCTGCATGCACATAAAATGGACAGAGGTTTTGTAGAATGTATTAACGGTTCTAACTAGTACATATAAAATAGAGATTGCTTAGGTTTATGATAGGGTTCAAAGGTAGAATTCTCAAGATTTAATGTTATGTCTAAGAAATAAACAATTTTTTATTAGGGTCGATTTTTATACTAAGTACATAATTTTTAAATAATTTATGTAGAGCTTTAATTGCTTTTTCGTAATTATTATTTGTAGAGTTAGTTACGATAAATGCATCATCTTTACTATATGTCCACAATGAATTGAACCACCCTAAATCAATATGTCCACAATGAATTGAACCACCCTAAATCAATATTAAAACCAATAGCTCCCAATATCGCTTTAAGAATTTCTAGACTGTCTTCTACTAAAACCATATTTATCAAAAATGAAAAATATTACAATGAAGCCTTTAAAAACTCGGGATGCAATTCGCAAATAAAGTTCATAAATAAAAATGATAGAGACATAAACTGCATAGAAAATAAACCTATTAAGAGCGTAATAACATATAATATGACAATGTCTTCCCGTATACGAGTTAAGAAAAATTACCAAGAGACAAAACAAGATACAACCAGACCACAAATATTAGATAATAATACAAATAAGCAACACACCAAAACCGTTAAACGTAAGAATAGACATAAGGGAGCCCTATGGTTCAACCCTCCATATTCAAAAAACCTAGAGACAACCATAGCCAGAGAATTTTTTAAAATATTAGATAGGAAATTTAAAGCCCTCCCATAGATATAATACAATTTTCAATAAGAATAAAATCAAAGTCTCTTACTTTACTGTGCCTAACCTTCATAAAAAGTAATTAATTCTAATAGCAAAAAAATTAATAAGCTACAAAATACAACTTTACAAAATGTAGCAGACTGTAACTGTAGAAGAAAAAATAAATGCCCCCTACAAGGCTCATGTAAAATTAAAAATGTAATCTATAGCTGCACAGTATCAAAAACCCCAAATCTACATGAATCTATTAACAGCCATAACTTAACCACCAGATCAAATAATAAGACCAACTTCAACTAATCTACTGATCAATTACAAACCAAGCCACCATATAATAATCCAGCACAAGACATAACGGAAAATAATCACAATAAACAAGAGGCAATATACTTTGGTTCCACATCTGGCCTAATAAAACATAGAATTTCAACGCGCAAATATTCTTTTAAAAATAACTCTCTGTCAAACCAAACTACTCTATCCAAGTATATTTGGCAACTCAAGAATAACAATACTCCTTTCAAGTTGAAATGGCAAGTAATTGAATCTTGCAAACAATATAAACCAGGAGATAAATTCTGTGCACTATGTACAAAAGAGACCCTAAAAATTTTGAAATATGAAGATATAAAAAATACAATCACCCTATTAAATACAAAAGAGGAACTAATATTCATATGTAGTCATAAACGTTGGTTTGAATTTAATAAATATAAACCACCTTCAATCATTAAAAATTACTTATTAGTAAAAATAGATTACAATGTTTTTATTATTCTGTAATAAATTAAGTTAGACTAATTATCTCCCTTACATTCTTTAAGTAAAGAAATATGCCTAATTATCCCCCTTACATTATTTAATTATACAAATAACATTATCCTCCAATTTCTTTCGAATTCTAAACATTACCGTCCCTTAATCAAAAGTACGTTAACGGAAATACATTATTACATAAGCGTTCTTTTGGAAAATTTATCATTTCATAAGCTGAAAAGCTATAGCAAGCATCATTATGAGTACTTTAACCATAGTTCCTGATTTCAAAAGGCGAAAAATTAAAAGGTAAGTATTTGTCTGAATGTTTTTATGTATATATATATATGTATATCTATGTATATGTATATATATGCTGTATACTTTCTCATATAGATGCATGTATGTATTTGTATATGTATGTATGTATGTATAATATTGTACGTAAACCAAATTTATATTTATAATTTTACTCTATTTTATTTCTATCCCTAACTCATATTAATTTTCTGATAAAGTTTTGAATCGATACCTTTATTTTAATTTTTTTCCAGATACATCTGCATAACTTTAATGCTAGGTTTATTTATGGTGTCTTTTACATTTAATAAAAAACCCTTTCCAATATTTGCTGATGAGGAAACCTTGTTTAATAAAAAAACTATATGTAATAATTATTGTACGTAACTTGAT
The DNA here is from genome assembly GCF_053919585.1 of Euprymna scolopes. NCBI lineage: Eukaryota > Metazoa > Mollusca > Cephalopoda > Sepiida > Sepiolidae > Euprymna > Euprymna scolopes. The sequence goes on along the minus strand of NC_136492.1, from coordinate 11,173,082 downwards.
GTCTACCACAAGAAAAACATTGTTTTCCGAAACGATCGTACAAATAATTTATTCTGTTGTTGTTCCTTCTCATGGAACGGATTTTTAATTTAATTATAATTTGATTTTTAAATTATCAACCACATTACTAAATATTAAATTAGCTCTAGGATATTTACCTATCGAGCTTATTATATATCTAAATTACAACGAGCACTTTTTCTTTCCCTGTATTTTAATTAAACTAGTAATTTTAGTATTAAATTAAAATACATTTTGCTCTTTAGACTATTATTCTAATCTTCTTTAAATTATATATATATATATATATATATGATCATTTTTTAAAAAATAAATCCAGCAGAGTGCTTTGTATTTTGTGTACAGAAAGTTGTAAAATGAGACAAGTCGTTGGTACCGTCGGTTTCAAGCCCGATCATTAGGCCCATTTCAGTTATCCATATAAAGTTCTCTTCATGAGAGTATTGGCTAAATAGAGCTTGGTATGGACATCTTAAACGGTCCTAATTACCGGGCTTGAAACCGACGGTACCAATGACTTGTCTCATCTTACAACTTTCTGTACACCAAATACAATATATATATATATATATATATATATATGTATGCATATATATATATATATATATATATATAATATTTACAAATGTGTTCGCTTGTAAAATCGCCCTACGATCTTATTTACACAGATATATTATTTGCAAAAGTCACTTAATATGAGTAAATACCAACAAATAAAATCAACCACGAATGAAAATAAAAATCAAATCATCAATCATTCATTTTAAAAGTACGTTTATCAAAATCTGTTTTTCAGTTGTTATTTTTTTATTATTTCTGCTTAAAAAAAGAAACTCTTATCGAGTATCCATGAAAAAAATCCAATAAAACTAATAGATCTAAATTCGTTTAATATATTTTATAATTTGCGGTGTTTTGTTTCTCGAAATGTCTAGCAAGATTGATGGGTGAACTACAAAGCTTACCAACTCTGAAATGTTTTAGACAACAAAGGTTTAAATTCTTCATAATATTTTCATATGCTCCACAAAGTTGTGTGGGCAATGATGAATTGAAACTGAAGCAAAGATTGTTGAATTAGCAACTGCATTTGACAAATTCTCGAGAAAAGTCAGTATAACTTCTCTTTTATGTGGCAGTACATTATTCAAATTTTATAAACTTAAATATGTATATATATATATACATATGTATATATATTTCACATATAGATGTGTATGTACATGTATATATGTATAAATGTATATATGTATATATATGCATATAAATAATGTATATGCATATTATTAAATATCATGACTATATTATATTGTCACATATATATGTGTATGTACAATGTATACATACATACATATATATATATATACGAGCAAACAGTAAATAAAACATGTCAAAATCACTTTGAAATAAGTTAAAAAATATTTAATCGTAAAAGGAAACACTAGTTAAGATATATATATATATATATATATATATATATATATATATATATATATATATAATTTTACCAAGTAAGATATGTGACTTACTTGTAGTTTAATTAAATGCTTTTATATGCAAAATCCGATCTCGGATTTTGCTTATTCCTGCCCTCTTATGAGAGGAGAGTATTTCTTCGAAACTCTGCGGATTAAGGACTATCCACTTATCTTGTGCTTCCTTTTTTTAAAACTAAATATGTTTTTAACTCCTTTTCAATATATCTTTTAACATGTTTTATTAATCATTTGTTCATATATATACATATATATATATATATATATATATATATATATATACGCACATATATGTATGTATATGCATATAATTAAATATCCTGACTATTAGATATTATCACTTCTAGCACCGATAATTGTGAAAACAGAAATCATTAGTCCATGTAAGTATGACAAAAATGGTCATTATTGATAATTATTAACCTCATAAGATTATTAAAATTTAGAGCTGCCTGGTAAATAAAAATAGCACATTCAAACTAGTGTTATACAACGTTCGCTTGAATTCTCGAAAATGTGGTCGAATTTTGCATTCCTTTTATTCGCTTTGTAGTTTCTGGTTGCCCGGATCTACACCGTTATAAATGAAATGAAAGGTGACTTTATAACTGGTTTCGAATTTCTCAATCAGTAACAGTTGCCACTTATTATACTAACTAACCTGGGGGTCCGGCATTGCCCGAATGTTTGGAGGTGTGTTAAAAATAAAAAAAATAAAAAAATGGATGTAGGCATGCAGGCTCGAACCCGTAGCGCGAATAAGGAATAGAACATGAAAAAAATGTGACGCGTTTGCTGTTGCGCTTATCGCCAAATCATAAGTGAACTAGGTTAAAATTAAGGCTAGATAATCGAAAAGAGGCGATGACCTTCGAAAATATCGGCGACAAAAGCGAGCCCTCCCTGTAGATAAGTGGCCATTTGATGGTGGAGGAATTAATATTTTTGGCAAAATCTTCGATATTTGTCGTCCGAAGGCAAGTTTCAAAATGTTTCCAATCTCCTAAAAATCCTTTGCTTCTGTCGAAAGTTAGACGACTGTACAAAATGTATAACAATAATTTTTTTTTTATTTTGACCCTTTAAAAACTATTTTATCCGGCTAGAGTACCAAAAAAGCGGGTCCATCAAAAATCCAATCATTTGAGCTCCTTAGCTCAGCTTTGCGACTTGTATTTTCGGTGGAGACAAAGTTTGAAAACATAGAGACGGACAGACAGTCTTTTCTATATATATATATATATATATATATATATATATATATATATATATATATATATATATATATATATATATGTATATATATGTCCAGGGGTAAGGGTTTAGGCTCATTATTTTTGGGTCCCGATTTCGAATATCGCTAGATACAGCCACTCTGATGAGTCTCAGACGACAAAATACGTGTCAGTGGATAATTACATTTTAAAAATAATATATATATATCGCTCTCCATGTGGTGGTTTCAAATTGGTTAAAAAGGGAAAATTATTCCCAACTCGCATTTAGGTAAAAAGTAATTGAATTCATTCAAAACATATCGCTAAAGCAAAAAACAAAACAACATCTAAGTAAATCGCGATATATTCAGACAGCTGGCGAGATGGTCGAAGGGTAAGGGTTTAGGCTCATTACCGTTGGGTCCCGATTTCGAATCTCGCTAGATACAGCCACTCTGATGAGTCATAGGCGATGAAACACGTGTCAATGGATAATTACATTTTAAAAATGATATATATTAGATTTCGTTTGCTGTTATCTCACTACAATTTCTGTTACGTCATAAATTAAAGACCATACCTACGTATTCATTTCTAGATAGTATGTTGTTGAGTGTTGATTTCTGGTATTTTAATAATTATTGGATACTGAGTGTAATCTAAATTTAAACGTGCTTACCGATTAAGCGTTCCTGCTACATAAAAGGTTTATCCGAGCGTGGAGCCTTTTCATTCTTCCGAAATAGTCGTCCAATCATATCTAGAAAAGGAACTTTTAATTACAGTATGTAGCAAATGCTGTTGAGACGGTTTGTAGGATATCTTAATGTTTTCTCTTCTACTAGCCCGCATCTTGTCTTTAAAAATTAGTCAGTTTCTGATTATGAGCATGGAAGCGCAGTACCAGATGGGCATGGTTCGACCCCCTCATATTTGTCCGAGGTATTTTCTGTCTTTTTATATCTCTGATGGCAATGCATATTGGAGATAATTAAGTGAAACACGACATATTGATTCAGTTTCAAAGGGCTCAGCTCAGATGACGGATTATGACTTTGAATCACACAAAATTATTAAGAAAAGATCAATTATTTCGCATTGAAAAATTATAAAACTGTTTGCCGTTATTAGTGTGCCTACTCAAATTCTACGAAATTTTTGTTTTGACTGCCATTTATTCTGCTGTGAAATTAACATTTGCTGAGGTCTGTCTTTATTCCTAATCAGTGAAACCGTCTGTCGAACCTTCTCAAGATACATGAACAATCACCTCATCATATGGAGTATATTATTATTTCGTATGATGGACGGTCTGACGACCTTGTTGATTTACTATCAAATAAACTAATTCAGGAAAGCCAGACATACTGGCCGGCAGTTTTATTTTCCCTCATCAATATAACTCAGTTATGAGTGATAAAAATTTGACTTTCAGATGACGCCAGAAATGTAAATTTTCTCTGAGAAGTACACCTAAAAGGAAAAAAAAGTAATGCTTGTCTAGACATGTCAGACGCAGTAAGTTGTCATTATCCCACCAACGAATATATCGACATTCCAAGTAAATAGGGAACAAAAATATTTTCAATTTTAAACATAATAAAATAAAAATTATAACAAAAGTAATCGTTTTTAACATTGAAAACATTTTTCCGATTCTGATCCCCAAAATGTGCGGATTTTTTTCCGATCTCCGATTCTGATTCCATTTAATCGTCCCAGCACTAATACGGGTAACTAACTATAGACCAGGAATAGCAATTTTGCATGGTGCTGAACGCAATTTCAGATATGTAAAGGCCTAGGAGACTTTTCGAGACTAAACAAGGGGAGGCAACTGATGGACTTAGTCATTACTTCTTTTGCATCGTGCAAAACACAAATTTACATATGTTAAGGCCTTAAAATGCACTGTTTGTTCATTTTCACCAAGATTTGACGTCCGTTACGGCTGTTTCGTCACTCACGCCTGTTTTGGTGGTATTTTTTCTCATCCTGACGTCATTTCGTACAGGCTTCGGTATTTTAATACACGTGTTCGCGCTCGCTCTGTTACGTAAAAGGTTAATCCGATAATGGACCATTTTCATTCTCCGAAATAGTTGTTTAATCATGAAGATATCGCTGACTCTTCGAATCCTATGAATGTTTATTTCTTACATAAAATTTTTTATAAAGCTAATTAAGTATGTATGTGTAAAATAAACCTGCTTATCGTACAAACTTGACGAATAACAGTCTTTTTCACACATCGTTTGATAATACTGAACGGAACCGCATAACGCAACTGTTTCAAAAAATAATAATAATAATTGGAACTATAAATATATTTGGAAGATTTATTCGATATCCGTTTGCTAATTAAAAAATAACTATGAAATGAATCGATATTAATAGAGAGTGCTTAAAACGCCGATGGCCAAATACAAAATAAAAATAGGAAAAGTGAAGGAAAAGGAAGAAAACCAATACAAATTAGTGCTTCATTGCCGGAGATTTATGGATAATATCTTAGCAAAATCCTGTATTTTTGGAACGCAAAGAGATAAACCGATATGTTCTCATTAATCCTTTAATTTGATTAGCAAAATCGTTTATATGCATTAACTGAAGAAAAATTCGTATGGTTTATTGGTTTTGGCTTGTAATTTGTCATTGATAAGCGCGCACATGCCAGATCTAAATAAGCTGTAAATAATTATAGAAATATGATTAATATAATTCGATGCTGGATGCGAGTTATACAAATTTAATAAATCCTGAATAAAGCCGCTGTAGTTTTCACCTTCCTTTCAGTTTATAAATTGCCCGTTTTGCTAAGAGGAAAAAGTGTAGTATCTTTGCAGTATTTTCACTCCTAAATATAAGAATATGTTTAGATCGTAGAATTATAATTTTCTTCCAATCAAGAATTCCACATTACCTCACATTAAAAGACTTTACGTTTTATTTCCCTTCACCGAGAAAAATCTAACATAAAAACGGCTATATGCCTGTGTGTCAATCAGTCTATCTGTCAGTCCGTCTATCATTCTCTCTCTCCCTCTCTCTCTCTTTATATATATATATATATATATATATATATATATATATATATATATATATATATATATATATATAAGTAAATTTTTGGTACAGCAGAATGGAAGGAGAAATTTCAGAGGAAACATAATTTAATTTAAATACCAAAAAAAAAACAAGAAATGGGCAGGTGAAATTAAAATTGTCCCTAAGGCCTTATCGTCTGACCCTCTAAGATGAAACGTCAGAATGATAGATTAAAAACTAAGAAAACGAATATATATATATATATATATATATATATATATATATATATATATATGTATGTATATATATATATATATATATATATATATCCGTCTCGATATTTACTAAACTTTATCTCTTTCGAAACTATAAGTAGCAGAACGGCGCCAAGGGCCTCAAATGATTGGATTTTATAGGGCTGTCTTTTATGGGTCTTTAGCCGATACAAAAATATTTTTAAGGGGTCAAAAATGGGTCAAAATTGAAAATACCGTTATCCATATTGAACATTCATCTCAGTTTATTTTTAATTTTTATTAGATTCATATGCGTGTCAAGTTGATATAGTGGTAACGTCGCCAGCTTTGAATGCTACATTTTAGCTTCCCATTCTAGCTGATGGCACCCAAATACTTTGTTTTTTACTTTTTAAATCTTGACTCTATAATAATATATACGAAATCTGGACAAATTAAAATATCATATTTAAGCATGTTTTTTCTGCTAGTTAAATATAAAAAAATACTATAATAGACTCACGTTATTTGTAGGGTAAGCAATTTTAAAAGCTTAAGTCATTCTGTATTTCGCTCTCGCCTCTATTTTCCTTTATTTACCTTTTTACGATAGTCTTGATTTACGTAATTAATTTATCTATATACTCATTTTACTCTTTCTGAAGCAAATCAAGCAAACAGGTGTGCATTTAATTCATTTGTTGCGGACTATTATCCTCATATTTACTAATTGTTGTTTCACGATATGCCGGACAAATACTTCTCTGGGCATCCTTTAACTGCATTCTCATGGATGGCAGTAATTGCTGAGAATGGCACTTTTATATAGGGGCCTACTATCTCGGGCCTAAGTTGCAGGGGTACTATGTAAGGAGTTTAGTAGCAAGATGTCTGTTTACATTACACTTGAACCTCTGCATGTCAGTACAGTTGGGGAAGCAGGAAACAGGAAGAGAATTCCAAAGTCCTGCAGTTCTGGGGAAGAAGCTATTAGAGTAAAAGGCTTTCTTACATCTAGGGAGCACAACTGTGTAGGGATTGGACTTCGCTGCTTGTCGGGTTTGTCGGGGTTATTTTCGTCGAGGGGGTACAAGTGCTTGTAGTTCGTCAGAGCATCCATCATTAAAATACGTGTAAAGCAGGCAGAGGGATGCAACATTACGTCGGTTGGATAGGGGCTGAAGTTTAGATAACAGTTCGGGACCTATTAGGTTGGCTACTCTCTTTTGAACCCTGTCCAGGAGCTAAAGACTAGTAGCAGATGCACCAGCCCAAATGTGACAGCAGTATACCATAGATGGGCGAATGATGACTTTATAGAGGTGCCGGATACTTTCAGGCGCAAGTAACTTTCTAGCACGGTGGAGAGAGCTCACCTTCTTTGCAACAGCCTTGGCAATGATCTCGATATATCTGTATCAACTCATGTTTCCTACGAACGTTAAGCCAAAGAGCTTGAACTTAGTGCTCTCAGGTAAAGTATCGCTAGCCATAGCTAATGGGTTGTTGGTAAGGTTTCATGTAAATATTAAAGGAATTAAAAGAATGCTATTAAAAAGAATAAGGTTTTATGTATATGTGAGATTTTTAACATTTGAAACAAAACTATTTGAATTCTTATCCTGGAATCAAGTAAGATCAAGCTATCACAAAAAAAAAACGTAATCTAGCATACTTAAATGGTCAATTAGTATGTTTTTCAGGTTCTTTAATAACTCAGCGTTTGAGATGTAAAGGAAGAACTTTAATGAAATATTTGAATGTCTGTGTATCTAAAGCAGAGATCGAATGGTATATTTTATGAAGTGGGCCCTTGATTTCGCCGACTCTCAGATGAAGTTACATGAGTAGATTATACTTATTATGCCTAGTAATCGCGCGCATAAAAACGGGTATTGGAATACATGTATTTGCTCAAAAAACAGTAAATAAAACTGCTAATACTTCGTTTTATCTGTCAGACATTATTTTCACTTACAGAGTAATGTAGTAATACAAAAATTAGGTACGTATATAAACTATTTGACACTCGCGTAGCCATTGCTTATGGATATAAAATGCCATTTAGAAAAAAACACACGTAGAGGAAAATCACCATACTTTCGTCAGCATGTTAGAGAGGAATATAAACGAATACATAGACAGACCTCGTTTGGCGACGCTTACATTCGTTTTATAATAGTAACTCAATTACTTGCTTTTCTATAAATACCAAAGCACGGTGACCATCGATGTATATTTACAAAATATTATTACGAAAAAAAAAAAAGCACCGTTGAAGATAACATCAGAATGAGATGTTACATGTGTGGCCGTATGATGGACCGTTTCTAATTCTATACAACGACAAATAATAACTGTACACAATATATTTACTTATTCTGACTTCAGTATGAATTAGTTTTATATTTTGCGGTTCGTTTCTGGTTCTAAATTTAATACAGGTTAAATGAATGTTCATGGAAAAAATGTTCTATATAATATGCAATCGTATCTGTTTATTTGGTTTTTATTTAAAAGGAAAATCATCTTTTGTGCACGAGCATGGCTTAAAGTTGATGGTGTGTGTGAATTAACGAATTTACGTATCTTGGGCTGGTAAAACTCGAAAAATCCATATGTAAGTGTAGAGAGTGTACTAAAACAGTATTACACCAAGGAACTATTGAGTCGGCGGCTCAACTTCTTAAGCGTCAGAATTACATTTTTTGTATTTACTAGCAGTTTCGCCCGGCTTTGCTCGGACCCTATGTACTGTTCATAACTGTATGTGCATATGTATATATTAAAAAGTGTGAATATGTGCGGTAATGCCTTTCTATATAATAGGCTTCCTTAACTACCATAGTGAAAAGTTGGTAGATTTGGTTGGTTGTTTTGTTTTACGGCATATCAACCCTTTTCAGGGTATTTAATGCCGAATCTGGTGATTTTTAAGAACGATTTTTTAATATAGTGTATTTGTTTTTTAAGTCGTATTCTATTTAACCCATAGTTGGGACCCTAACAGGTACTACCACTCCGGGGCAGAGTGGACATGGGAGCAATGCCAATTAAAGGGTGGCTCCACACTCCCTAAGGCATGCAAGCTGGGGCCTCACCATCTGATATAGTTTAAGGTCATATCCAGGACTGAAAAGTTGATAGAGACTGCAGAGGTAAATTTTTTTTTAAAACTTGGGCCCCAATTTTAACACCTTAACATTTATAGTTTTTTGCTCAAATCAAATGATAAAGTTAGACCCATGCCCAAATAACCTATATCTAATATTTCATGTGTTTAGACCAAAAATTCGTAGAGGAGTTTGGTAGAGATTTCATATGTCAAACTATGTTGAACTTTGACCCCTTCCAGCAAAACTTCTGGCCGAAACTCAATTAGAAATATTTTCGCTAATCTCAATACTCCTTATGTCAAAGGTCAAGTCTGTAGACACAAAATTTACAGAATTGGTGGGGAAATGTTCACAGACAGACCGACATACATAACATTTTCACTTTTATAGATATCTAGATTAAAACTTTTTTTCGTTGTCTTTCATTTGATTGGTCGAAAGAAAGTTTCCTTACTTTTTTTGCGTGTATCATTTGTTTTGATGCGTCACTGAAAGAATGGCAGAGAGAAAGATAAAGAAAGGAAGGGATGTTACTATCTGGAAGAACCAGAAAAATATTTCATCATCATTGCTAGCAAGCCGCTTGGCATTGCCCGGTCATAAAATACTTTTAATTATGATTGTTTGATTAAGACAGATTTCATATTTATTTTTATACTAGCGGGGTTACCCGGCGTTGCTCGGGACCGTATACACAATGAGAAAATTGAAGGTGAGTTTGAATATAATACTTATTATTTTTTTGTTATCAAAGTGTAGTACCTGTTCCGGCAGATGCTGCAATCAAAGACCATATTAGGGGGCAACTCCACATATCAGACCACTTCTCTTGAACAATCCGTTTTAGTCAATTTATGGGGAAATCCTTCATACCAATTGTTACTATCCAGTTCCCCCAAGAGGGAACTGGTCCTACTCCCCTTACTCTTCACATTAAAAAACGGCCTTGTCCCTAATTTGCTCAGTGGGGAAGGAAATAAATGACTAAATAAACAGAAAAACAGGTTTTTCATAGGAATATCAATACACCCCCACAATTTATAAGATAATAGATTCTCATTGAATTAGTAGTAGTAATAGTGATAGTTGTAGTATTAATAGTATTAACGGTGTTATTGTTTATTATATACGCCACGCATTCGTATGGGGAAAGAGAGAAATGCCAACAGATGAGTAGCTTGATATTTGCTCTAGCAACACATTATAACATTGTGCACCCCGGAAACTATTCCCTTCCTATAATCTCGCTCCCTCCGAAACAAATGACATATCTCCTTGTAGAACTCAGCTACATGCGCAAATTACATTTCGGGTTACATTAACTCACAATAAGTCTTACACAAACAGTTTTATTCAAGCATAGTCTCCTTATTTGACAAAGATTATTTAAATATTAGAAATAGTCCATAACTAAGTAAATCTTTGAATTCCTACTTAAGGGTGCAAATTACGGAGAAGACACTACACAGTGAGGAGATATGAACTAACTATTGTCGTTTGATATCTACAGAAAGAAATGTAACAGAGCAGGACGCGTATGTAGCGGCGTTATGAAAATTCCGAGCCGTGTGCAAAGTGACGCCACGGCAACAAACAAAAGGAACTTATATAAAATAAGAAAGTGTATGGAGAACTATGATAACGTCTGATTCGAGAAAGTACCAAAAAATTAATGCCGTTGTTTCAACAGAAAAATGTGAGCTAAGTTATCCTTGTCTTGGTCACCTTTGCGACAGGGTCCACAACGTGTTCGGTCCTAAATGTAACATGACAGAAGTGGAATGCTTTAAAAGAAGACAATCATTAATGAATATTTTAGATGTTATAAACATTCCATACATTTTTTGCATATTTGTCATTAGTTATGGAACAAATATTATCGGAAGGTTTTTGTTTAATATTGGCAATAAGTAAACTTATGAAAAACTTCGAATTTGCATCTAGGTTTTATAGGATCTCGTTTTATTCGAGAAAGTACCAAAAATACATGTTGTTTCAACAGAAAAATTTGAGCCGAGTATTTTTCTTCTGTGTCTCATGTGCAACGGACTATACAACGTTTTGGGTCCCGTGTGTTAAAGAAATGGAATGCTTAAAAAAATAATAAGGCTTTATGTATATTTGAGATTTTTTGTACCCTTTCAAAAATCCTTGCTAACTATTAATTTGTTAAACTTTATAGCAGCCAGAAAGTATAACCCCCGTTTTATTTCCCCTCTACTTATTTGTCGGGTTTATTTTAGATTATACCATAAACAAATAACTTATACAACAGATTTGAGAATGCCTAATGAAGTTATTTAACCGCCAACCAAAATTAGTAGACAATACTGTATTAGATACTATTTATTTAAACGTATTTTTTTAACTAAAAAATATAATTATAATGTATGTAATTGTAGGGTATTTATATTGATTATTATACTAAAGTTATTTTTGTATTAATAATTTAAAAATGTTATCAACAAACGCTGGCAGAACTTATTACACACAATCTTCCGCTGATTTCTTTTGAATGGACACTTATATTGTTTTACTCGTTTACCCAAACTAGGCAACTAGTCACTGAAACATAAGTGCTACTGTGAACGAGGGACCATGCCTACAGGAAGAATATAATCAGAGTTGCGATATCTATGTAAATGACACCTAAGCATATATGTAAGTACAACTTGGAAGAAGGATACAGTGAGATATTCACAATGCTTCCGGTTCAAGAAAAGAATGATCTCCGACATATTGATGGCGTCAAATTTTACTGCTTTTTGAACTACTCGGCGTTATTTTCGTCGGGAGACCACAAGTGTTATAGGTTTCTCGGAGTATATTTCATTAAAGGATTTGTAAAACGATGCTCGGAATGCAACATTGAGACGATTGGACAGATAAAGGTTGGCTGACAGTACAGTACCTAGCAATAACTAAAGTTCTTAATCTTATATATAAATGACAATATATCTGTTCGTCTGTCTGCCGGTCTGTCTATTTGTCTGTCTGTCTCCATATTTTAAACATCTATTTTCTTCGAAACTAAAAGTCGCAGAGCGGCGCTAGGGGCGTCAAATGATTCGAGTTTTATTACTGACCGTTTTTATGGGTGTTTAACCGGTTAAAAAAAATTAAGTTTAAAATTGGTAAAAAGTTAAAGAAAAAAACATTACACATTTTGTACATTCATCTTAGTTTATTATTAATTTCTTTTATGTAATGTTGGTAAAGTTATAATTTCGCCAATTTTGAATGCTACCGTATTGGTTTCGATTCTTGCTTGTAGCACCAATATATATATATATATATATATATATATATATATATATATATATATATATATATATATATATATGTATAAGGAATGAAAAAATATACCAGCGGTGGTTGACGTTATGTTTAAAGAAAAAATAGAAAAAAACGAATGAAATTATTAAAAAATCAACGTTTCGTCCTTGTTTCCGAGGACATCTTCAGGATAATTGAAATAAAAATGTGATAAAAGAAAAAGTCATAGCACACATATTCGTCCTTTCCCGACATGGGTTGGATTTTAAAAAACTGTCTTTTTTCGCACGATCTATGACTTTTTCTTTTATCACATTTTTATTTCAATTATCCTGAAGATGTCCTCGGAAACAAGGACGAAACGTTGATTTTTTAATAATTTCATTCGGTTTTTTCTATTTTTTCTTTAAACATATATATATATATATATATAAATTTCGAAATCACGACGCTATAATAAGATAGACGGAATCTGGAAAAATTAAATATCATATCAAAGTGTATTTTAAGCCTGCCCAAAGCCCCCCCAGTAGTAAATATACACAAAAATGGCCTAATCTGCACGATTACATACAGATTTTATATGCGATGTTTTTTTTTTAATTGTAATCGATATTAAGACCTAATTACTCATATTTTGTGATAATTTACTTTGAATAGATTCTATCATTTTTTTTTCTCTCATAAAACGCAACATGCTCTCCGTTAAGTGTGTGTAAGAATTAGTTATGGGGTATTAGAGAAATGTTTTATTTTCTCATTTGTCAATTAATTAACTTAGGAAAGCAAAATGCAAATTTCCGCTGCAGTAGATTATGGAAAACAAAGAATATTTATAAAAATCACAAAACAGATTATTATTTCCAAAATTATCTGTAAGAAAAACAAAAAAAAATAAATAGAAAATTAATACAGTGAATTAATTTGCCTTAGCACAGATCGGAAAGTCTAACAAATTAAATCGATAAAATATGGCAACTTTTTGAGGAGATAATGTTGCAGCCTTTAATTTTTTAAGATGTTCCGTATACGAGTTTCAGTGCGGTAATAATTTTACTATTTTGTTTTATTTTAAAATGGATAATATTAATTAGTTATTCTTTTTTTTTCAGTTTTTGTGCTTGTGTTACATGATTGAGATGGTTTTGATCTTTTGTTTAGTGACTATGCATTCCTCATCGTTTTTTGTTCTCATGGAGTCAATCAATTCATATTATATTAAGAGATTGATCACTGTAAGAGAAAGAAAAGAGATGCAGAGAGGCGCGGAAGGTGGCGAAATTAATTACCATTTGATGTTTGGAGTATTATTCACTGGAGCCACTATAATTGTGAGAGGACAAAATGCTTTGTAACAATAACGATGAGTTAACCGCAGATCCTATTCGTAAATGACCAAACCAGCGTTTGATGTGACGTCACAGCAAGCATAAATAGAACACATGTGTTCAAAGAAATATCGTTCGGAGGAGCGGTGCTCGTGACTTGTGTTCACAGAAGGATGTATTCGATACGTAGAAGGTTTAAGACGTGTTCAAGACACGAGAGCAATGAAAAAGACGTGTTTGAGAAAGTAGAAAGAGAGAGGGTAAGGTAATGTCCGAGATACCAGAGAGAGATCGAGAGAGAGAGAGAGAGAGAGGAGAAAAATATGTTCGGGAGAGAACAGAGAAGAAAAGTCACACGCGGCGGAAAAATAGAAATGAACTCTTGAAATATTTAGACAAATAAGTTGCTGTAAATATCAGATACAAATGCATTTGTTTAAAAAAGAAACTGAAACGAGTTTTTTTTTATTACTTTCTTCTGTTTCTTTGTGACAAAACGTGTTGGGGCCGTTAAAATGTGTTGGGTCCGTTAAAATGTAACGCCACAGGTACCAAAGACTTTTATAACGTTACAAACTGAGTTTATATCTCAACACTACTAATTTAAAGACTATCTTACAACATAATTCTAAGCTAAAAACTGAAACCGAAAATGTCTAAATTGACTACTCTCCCGCCAGACAAAAAGCTGCAAAGTCAACATCGATTGGCACTATAGACCGAGGATGAAAACCACTAACCAGACTTCCATTGGATGAATCCGAATAGGACTGAGACGTTGGGGAAACTAATTTTCACCCAGATTCAAGTGATCATTAATGTTCATTGCCGTCGAGCAGTAAATCGCAAGCAACGCTTCCGAAAACGCAAGTTTATATGCAAATTAGTTGTAGCTTGCTGGAAATCTGCGGAAACTTGTTTTCACCTAGACGCCGGGAAACACAAGCGGTTGCTATCAATGAACACTTGCTGATAATGACCTCTGTGAGAAAATACCTCTACTACTACTACTACTACTACTACTACTACTACTACTACTACTAACAACAACAACAATAATAATAATACTATTAGTCGTAGTAGTAAAAATATAGGTGATTGTATTATAGTAAATCTAAAATTAACTGTTACAAAATTTTAACAATTTTTTTATTCTAAATCGTAATGAAATATTATTTTGTTAAACATGATAAGTAGTCAGCTCAGTATCTAATGACGGGTTTCTCTTTATTTATCTCATAAATTCTCATGAATTTGTAATTGTACCACATAAAAGAAAGAATGCAAACATAATTACTGCTCTATGGCGTCAAATTTCTCTCATGATTTTCTTTACGACATATCATAATACCCATTGTATAAGTTTCTCCTAGTGAGCTCATCTGAGAATCATCATTAAGGAAATTGAATACCAAAAAAAAAAATGTATTTATATCTTTTTCGTAGTCATTCTCTATGCTGATCTTAAACCTGGTATAGTAATGTGTGACAAAAAGAAAGAACCTTTTATATAGGTGCGTATCTTTAATGATGCTGGTTTGAACAAAGCGGTGAGAGAAGATATAAAAAAAAGCTTTTTTTTTATTTATGACATTAAAAGAAACTGTAATTTATGAAGGTTTTCATAATTACAGTAATTGTGGGAGCAACTGAGCCTCTGAAAAGAATTTTAAATTATCTAGCAAATATGGCCGGTGTGTAATAGATCATATACCAGCGCGCAGACAATGTCAGGAAGAGCTTGCGATAGTATCATCAGATGTGGCCGAAAACAAGCACATATGCAAATTTGGACGTGTGTACGAGAGCATGCGACAAGGAAAAAAAAAAGAACAGTACGTGGTCGGGAGAAGAAAAGGTGCAGTTGAAACTGATAGATGCGTTAAGTGGAAGACGAGAAATTGCTGTCTACGGTCGGCATGTATTAGAACCGAAAGAAAACGCTATCAGGTAAGATTGACATGTGGCTCCGCAGTGGCAGCGAGATGCTTTAACGCTGGTGTCTAGACAGGGAGAGATTAAAAAAAACGGTAATAATCGAGTTGTGTCAAAAAAGAAAACCGAGTCACATTCATTTTACTTTGTCTTTTTTTTTTTTTGAAAGTGCCGGGCGGCAAGTGAGCGTATTTATCGAATACGACTCGAGCGTAACACTTACGTTACAGGTGAATCAAGTTAAATAAAAAGTTCATATAACTAAACATAAATGAATAGTTAACAGTTTCAGAAAAATTTGAAGAAGGTTTGAATGAATAAGCTAGCGAGTAAACGTCTGCAATCAATTAGGATGTCATACGTTCAAGTATAAGTGAATGATAAGAACAGTAATATAAAAATCTGAAATGTACAAGGAATCTTTACTGGTCTCCAATTTTTTTCTTTCAAGATTTTATAGAAGATTATATTCAATTCTGATTCTACACCACTATAGCAAGCCTAGCTATTCTATAAAACAAACACATTTGTAGATCTTTTACAAGCAAAAGTGTCCTGGATATGACCTTAAACTATATCCGATGATGAGCCCCCAGCTTGCGGGCTTTAGGGAGTGTGGAGCATCCATTTAATTGCCATTGCTCCCAGACCGACTGTCCAGGAGTGGCAGTTTCTCTTATGGCCCCCACTATGGCTTAAATTGAAAAAAAAAATATATATGAATTTACTTGATTCCTCCGGCGTTGGCAGACGTGTTTTAAATATTCTCTCCAGTGCTTTTTCTGTGCACATTTGAACTTTTCATTTAATGATTTGGAACTGAAATTCTGCCTTTTGGATCATTTTGGACCATTTGGAACTTACCTGTTGGATTGGAAATTTTTAATTCAACCGTGTTTGGATTTTACCATTCTTGGATTATTTACCCTTCACCGGACTATCCATTCATGTGAAATCGTTTTATCATTTTTCATTTACCTCCTATTCCCCTTACCTCACCCTTTTTTTTAACCAAGTACGATCAGTGACTTACTTGTAGTCTCATTAAATACGTTTACATGCACAATCCAATCCCGCATTTTGCTAATTCCTGTCCTGATTAAGGACTGTCCACTTATCTTGTGCTTCCTTTTTAAAATAAAATATGTTTTTAACTCTTTTTCAAGATGTCTTTTTACATGTTTTATTAATCATTTGTTCATATATATATATATATATATATATATATATATATATATATATATATATATATATATATAGATGGATAGATATACATTCTATAAAAACTTTTTCTTCAAAATCACTGGATTCGGATTAAATAACCTGAAAAGGGTTGATATTCTGTAAAAAAAAAAAAACAACCAACCAACAAGCAAAGAAGATTTATAAACTGGAGAATAAACCACATTATATATGTACGTGGTTTTCTCAATACGGTTCCAGACGCAGCAGTAAAGAGGTCACGAATGTTTTCACTTTCTTTTCCGCCTTCCCGGTATGGGTTCGAGCCTGCCTGCCTACCACGACATTTTTCTTAATCCAATATCCACCCCCAAACACCTGGGCAACGCCGGGCAACCAGGCTAATAACAGATAAAGTACTAAGTAAAATTTAGTTATAAGTGACACTCTTCTGGAGGTTGGTGGTTCACTCCGCAGTGTCGGTAATACTAAAAATGCAATTGTAAATTGCTCAAGCAGCTTATTCAGGTGAAAAGTAAATCAATTGCAATCAGCTGAGCGCAGTCGCTTTCTCTTGTCAAGACAACAAGTTATTAACTAAGAATTAATGACATTCGGTGATTTTATAAAACAATTATTGGATCGTACTTATCAATTATGGTTGTAAAAAGGATCATTGTAACTTTGTTGGTGATATCCCTTGTATACTATTGCCATCGTTTTAAGTTGGTTCCTTTGCCGTTTCAGTTGCTCTTGGATGCGGGTGTAAATGTCGAATATCCGTTACCGGCAATCAGCCCGCCTATGACGGTCCAGTAACACGCAGCATTACCTGTCAAACTGTGGTAGCCGCCTGAATAAAACCTAGAATGTCCACCACTCCAGACCCGTCTTTCATGTGTAGTAAGTAATTACTTACCGGCTGAGGTGCTCTTACCGGTGAATTCCGGACACATTTTATAAAGTCAAAACGATCTTATGTAAGGGGCGCTGCACTGACACCTCGCACTTTCCGACCTTTTGTCAGATCTTGCTGGGGTACAAAGCAAATTATCCTTTTAGTATGTTAAAAATATTGTAAACACTTAACATCAACTCATATGTCGAGTTTCGTGTACAGATATGCAATTATCCATATACAGCCATCTATCTTATTTTGACGATAAATGCCATTTGATTAATATCTGAAAACAACACTTGTAGAATGAATATTGTATCATCGTATTATATACATTCATATATTATTATTAGAAGTATCAGAGTGATTTTTTCTTTAACGTTGGGGTTTTATTATTTGGTGATGGACACAAAATTAAAGCTGAAAGATATTGTAATCAGGCGAAAGTGCGAAGTAAAAATGTCTCCCACTCCTTGTGTCCATCCAATTAATAGGTGCGTTCGCGTTCCAATTATATGATTGGCTGTCTCTTAAATTTCCTATGTTAGATGTTATAATTTTTAGTCGATTTCTGTCGTTATGCACTGACTATATCTTAATGAAACATGTTAAAAGTTTGTTTGCGATTTCATTATACCCATTTTTGTGTTTTAGATGTTTTCAAAATTGTATCACTAAGCATAGTTAATAAAAACCACATGTTTTTAAATGTTAATGTTTTCTAACTTGTACATCCTTGAACGCGATAATAATCAGTTTAAGATATGGACACATTTGCCATACTTGTGAGTTCGTCTAGCTACTTTTCTTTCAGCATGTGTGAGCTCCTATAAATATACTCATCAATATTTACGTCAAGATTGATGTTCTTAATATATTAAAGCAGTTTATCGAAATATATTTATTTGCTAGTTTTCTAGGATGAAATTTATATAATACATTAGGTACTACTGCCTATAAATAGAACAGTAAAATGTGTTGATCATAAAATATAAAGAAACTACTGCTTACTGCATAATTATTTGAAAACAAGAGCAGATTCTTTTACATTTATCAAGTTCTATCTACGACTTGTAAAGCTGCTCTTAGAACTTCCTGTAAAATTCGATAACATTCTATTTGTTCAGTGATATATGAATTACAGAAAAATATGCCTTGCAATACTAATCCGTGTGTTACCTTGTGGGGTAACCAGGAGAGAGGATGCTATAAGCGTATAAATTGAGTCATGTTGTATAGTATAGCTATTGGGATATATTGCATTTCGTATTTACATATTTTATACGAAGAAGATTATATATGCTTCGTAGCTTTTCTTTCTTCACGAGGTCTTATGTCTTCATTGCTGGGCTATGTGATGAAACCTGCAACGACCAACATTTTAAACGACTGAGGCACCTATTTTTTTTTCTTTTATGCAACCACAGAACGACACTTTTTGTATTTTAAATATAAATTAATTTAAGCTGTCCTAGTGGTCTTCACAAGGAGCCTGCTTACATGGCTACATGCTTGTTCCTTCCAGCCTGGCTCGGAAGCGTGTCTCTTCATTTTCGTGACCAAACTCTTCAATTTAATCTGCTGACTCCTTGACCTGTCAGTTCTGTTGCGTCATCATCAAAACGCATGCCTCCTAACCTGTTTTATTTTTCACGTACGCAAATTTTGAAGATCCTTTTGTTTAATTTTAACTTAGGTAATTTATGTAAACATTTTCAGTTAAATCCAATTGTTACATTCAATACCAATTATATTCTCTAAAAATAAATAATAGATAGACAGACAGACAGATGGATGGATAGATAGATAATAATAATAATTACACTTTTAACCATGCTATTATTTAACAAATACAATTATTTCAAAAAGTGCAATTCAACTCTCTATAGAAACTACTTTACTCCTTACTGCACTATGTAATTTTAATTTTGTTTTCTAAAATATAATGTATTCACTGTCTGAAAGAGTGGAACGATAAATTTGTCGTCGTAAAGAAAAAAAATTACAGCTTTATTTAAAAAAAACATCATTGAAATATGATTCAGGTAACTAGATCGTATAGTACAGCTTACATCTATTCAATCTAGCCGTCTTCAGCCTAAATCATCGCCTCGATACAGGTCAGGATCTGTGACCATGTCTTTGCCACAAGAGCCGGCAGGGGCTAGGCGAATACTCGACAGATGGCCGGGAGTAGGCTTGCTTTGGTGTTGTGAGAGATCATGTTAAAAATGTTCTCTACGTATGACATAACAAAGTAATCCGCCGAGTTCAGCACGAGGAAGTAGGGGACCAGTGAGAGAACAGTACCAACTCGTAGCACTCCTTCGTAAGCAAAGCCTGCTTCTTTTTGGACTTGTGTGCCAACGTTGAGTCTTATTGTCACACCCAGGTAACGTTTTCATAACGTGTAAGTTAATATCTTAATTTGTATGATACTCTCATCCGATAAGAATCTCCTAGTACATACATTGTTTTGTATACAGAATTCGCCATTTCAGCTTGCTGACGTCAGATCACGTTACATGACTAAGTGGTTTTATATTACGTATCAATATCATCAGAGTATTACTTTATTAGTACACTACGAAGTAACCCCCCAATTCGGTTAATTCCAGGTTTTTGTAACATACGAAGTAGAGAAAACGCAAACCGGTGTTCCTTCATAACTGTTCCTTGTAAACGATCCCATCACCATAATCTTTACCACATTCACGTACATTTAAGTGTTGACTTTCAAACTGACTTCGAAGAGGCTTAGTGGCATGATGTGGTCCTCACTTGAAGCCACACGAAAGACAATAACTGTGGCCGGAAACTTTGTTGGGGTGTGCCCTAAAGCGTTTCAATGTACGGTGCTGATTTTGAGGATGTTGGTAATGGTCCTGTTGTAATAAATTGGGTCGGTAGAGAGCATGAGTTATACAGCAGCGCATATCTGATCTCACTCGTTTAACATTGTGCACCTTTAAGACATGAGAAAAGGCCCCTATAGCTCTCGGGATTTATATCAACCGGAACTGGAATCATGCCGTTTTTTCTAGGGCGACAATATTTATGTTCAACACTGTATGTTAGGAGAGTCAATATTGCAAACAATGACACCACTAGCATCATCGGATTAACTATCCAAAATCTTCGTATTACCATCCGATTTAGTTTAGCTATATAAAAAGTAGCAATAATCATAAATGTCGACTAGAGAATAGAATAAAGTGTGAACGTAGATCTAAGTAAAAATGGAGCTTTGCTATGTTTCATTTGGTCGATAAAAGACCACAGATGTTTCTGTCATTTCAATAAGGTTCCTTTTCTGCCTCCCGCCCGGACAGTCAACATTGCATTCTCGCAAGATTCGTGAAACCATCACAAAATGCCATCTTACACCGACAGTCCCGCCTCGTGCCATTTTTTCCCGCCCCCGGATAGACCGCCGAAAATTGATTATACATTACGTCGGACACAATAGTGTTTATCTCGCTCCTATAATTAGGTGTCTATGTTTATGTACACAATCACGGACCGGCAGTTTGGAAACACGACGTTATTAGCTTTAAGTAGTTGAGGCAGCGTCAACCTTTTCATGTGTGGATTATATCAACAAGCCGTCTATACGTCAAGTTAGCGATAATTTTGCATCTCCTCGCTATCTCACAACAGGCAAAGCTTTAATCTGCCATCATGTCTCGCTCTATCCCTCCCTTTGACTTACCACGCCGCTGAACATATTTTGGCTCTTTCCATCCTCCCCCTCCTTTTTCTCCATTTTTCTCTATCTCTCCCTTTGTATATATATATATATATATATATATATATATATATATATATATATATATATATATATATATATATATATATATATATACTAATTTATAAAATATGTATGGGGATTAAGCTACACTGAATATTCGGCGTTTCATCCACTATAGGATTCGTCAGGCGTATGCATAAGCCTGACGAATCCTATAGTAGATGAAACGCCGAATATTCAGTGTAGCTTAATCCCCATATATATTTTATTAATTACTAACTAGCTTTACCTACGTATTGAGCACTTTTGAAGTGAATACTTAAAGTTTACGCATAAATCTATACTTTCGTATATTAATTTTATGTGAGTAAATCAAGTAGTTATATATATATATATATATATATATCCTTGTATAATTATAATTAAATAATGATTATAATTTCATACATACACAAACTAGTGTTTCATACATACGCAAAATCAGTGTAGAATGACAATCACTGCCGGTCCTGAGATCCGAACACAGACTCGAAGCCAACTGTTACCCTATTTCCATAAGTCTTTACCTCCGAGCTACAAGAATGAAAGCAATCAATCTATTATAAAAATTCCAACTGCCGATTGGTGTGTGTTTGTTTGTTTGTTCATATATCCGCTAAAAACTTTCGTTATCAGCATCGGAAGGAGTCGAAACATGGAATGTCTGAAAGACCGATACCTCGGACGCATAATATATGAAAATTAAAAAAAAAAAGAGAAACTCTGTGGTGGTCAACTGCGCCATTTCTTTCAATGAGATGTTACTTTTTGCCTCGATACTTTTTCAAGTCGTGCATGCCTAGAAGAGAGAACGTTTGATTAATAAACGCTATTTTAAATGGTTAGCAGTCATAAGTCGTCGTGTCCGTGACAGCTACCGCGTTAGCTTTTCGCTTTACATCTTTAGCGTTTCAGGTTTGAGCGTCCCTCATTTTTTTGTGCGGGCACGTGCTGCTATTTTGATTGAACATCAATTTTTTTTTATTTGTATTCATTTTATTTATAATGTATTTAAAAAAATCAACTACCGTGGAATTTCAATGGCTTCTGCGATTGAATATGGTTGTATAATAGTTGTTTAAAAGTAAACTGCCTTATTTTTATCCCGGTTGAAGAGCTACAAAAATGATAGTGGTGCCATTAATACGAGCGACCTTTTGTTCTTCGTTTTTTTTTTTAAATTTCTAAATAGTGGTTAGGATTCTCAATGCTACTTTGCCATAGTAAAACCATGACTATGCATCGGCGTTTGGACACGCTTAGTTATACAAGGGTTGTCCGAAAAGTAAACACCTCCTATTTATGTTTACTCCAAAAGTTAAAGATCTACAAAAACGATTGTATTATTATTTATGATAATATATATGGGTATGGGTAGAATTACCGACTATCAACGCGATAGCTGTAGGTTCAATCCCCGGCTAGGGAAAAGTGCAACTCTTGCCGCACTGATGCGTTGCGATAGAACGAAATAGTACTATATGTAAACGATTATATACTAAAGCCACCCCTCGTTAAATAAACACTATCGTAAATATATCTCAATCGCTATTAAAATTGCTATGAAACAAGACTCGCTGTTTGTTCAGGTAGATCATGGTTAAAGAGGTGGGTAGGTGTTCATTTAAATGGCTTTTGTTGATGTCATTTTCGAGCAACAATGTCATGCGCCGTTGTGTAGAAATTCCTACTGTCAACGCGATGGTTTTAGGTTAATTCCCCGTCAAGAGAAAGGTGCTGGTCTACCTGCACTGATGTGTTGTGATACAGCGAAACAGTACTGTTTGTGAATGACTATATATATATATATATATATATATATATATATATATATATATATGAGCACTTTTGAAGTAAATACTTAAAGTTTACGTATAAATCTATACTTTCGTATATTAATTTTATGTGAGTAAATGAAGTAGTTATATATATATATATATATATATATATATATATATATATATTTATATATATATGGGGGTGCGTGCGTGTGTTGTTTTGGTAAAATACTTTTTTCCAATTATATTTCAATAGTTGAATATGCCATACATTTCTGTTCAGTAGCTCAATGTATGTTAAATGTAAATTACAAAGCATATAAAAAAGAATAACTGCAAAGTTGCATGCGAAAATCCAAATACTTATTATTCAAGCAAAAAAGCTTCGCCAGCAATTTACAGCTTAAGTACATTTTTACAAATCCGTTTCGTTAAGCAAAGTTATTATTATGTCAATACCCTCTATTTTCGTGCATATACTCTTCAAAAAATTTGTTTATTCACTTAAATAAAAGAAAATGCATGACAATGTCATATTGCAAGAATAAAAAAAAATCAGAGAAGACATGCCATCGTGCTTGCACCGTCAGCGATTTTATTCATATATATATATATATATATATATATATATATATATATATATATATATATATATATTATATATATATATATATTGTTCAGAAAGTGTGAGAGAATATATATATATAATGATTTTCCACAGCCGAACCAATGCCACAGCCCAAAAGCGCCAAGAAAGTTTGTTCGCTTTCCTCGCTCTTGTGGGCTGCGATATTGGTTTGGCTGTGGAAAATCATTATATATATATATATATATATATATATATATATATATATATATATATATATATATATTTCTGTACAAATATATTTTCTTAAAATATATATATATCGATCCTTAATTAATTGATGGCAAAGAATATATGGGAATATGAATTATAGGTCGTTTAGCATTAAATCCTGGGCAACGTCGTGTCTCATGGCATGTATATATATATATATATATATATATATATATATATATATATATATATATATATATATATAACAGGTATTTCATACGAGGTTGCAGAATAAATATGTGTGATAGCAATATGTTTGAACATTGCTCACAGGCATACTCCACATAAGACAGAGTATTAAATGTCTTTTTCTGTATTCATAAAAGGAAGTAGCCTTCTCATCAGAAGATGAGGGAAAACACTAATGAACTCATTCGCAACTTCATTTAACATTCAGTCAAGCAGAAAACGAGTTGATGAAAGCAGTATTTATCATATGCATTTTAGTGAAAGAACTTTATACATGTGCTTGTGTATATTTGTGTTCGTGTGTTTGTTCATTATTAAAAATGCCGCACATAATAAAAAATGATGCCAATATTAACGAGGACCATTGCATTTTCCAATCAATTTCTCTGCATATACTAGTATATTATTATAATAACATCAATGTCATGCAAGTTTCTGTTAATTATAAACCTCCGCTTAGTAACTTGATACTAACCCATAATCACGATGCCATTAAATATATTTTGTTAAATAGTTTTTAATTGATTATGTAGAACATTTCGCATTACAAAATCTGATATCGATTTTTATGGCGGTCGGTTTGAACTCTTCAGTTGACCATTGATAAAGCGGAACATAAACAATCACGTTCAGAATAGTATCTTAATTTGATTTTCGTATATGTTCCCATGGAGAAAGCTTATCGATTTCAATAAATATTTATTGTGTGGAAAGGATCAACTGATATCACGACTGATTAAATAGCGTGATAATCGAATCCGTTTTTCAAATAAAAAAAAGTTACGAGACTATATATATACACACACTAATAGGCTGCCTAACATTCCCCAAATCGTAAAATACGCTTAAATATATTATTTTCATGATTGCAGATTTGTATTTATTATTGTTGTATATTCGACCCAATATATAGTACATTGAAAAAGTTTTTTTTTAATGACTCATGCGCCACCAATGAGAATCGAAATCAGAGAGGTTTAGCTTGCGATTTTCTCTTTCCTTTGACGTTTACGCATGAGCTATAAGAGACGTACAACGCTAAAAATTAAAATATGAACCAATAGAGATTACGTTACGCATGCATATTCCTTTTACTTTGACACTTTTGCACTGATTTCCCACCCAAATATAAATTTTTGCATGGGTTCGAATAACCTATATACTAATATCATGCCTATAGACTAAAACTGTAAGAGGAGTTTGTTAGGCAATTTTTAAACAAATATATATATATATATATTATTTTTACTATAATCATTTGTCGTAAATATTACGCAAGTATAAATCATGTAGAGTATCTGCATGAAAATAATGAAACGTAATATTAGAGGACTGATCAAAAGAGAGAGAGAGAGAGAGAGAGAGAGAGAGAGAGAGAGAGAGAAAGAAAGAAAGAGAAGAAGGTGTGTAAATTAAAGTTAAACACGTTGACCGGAAGTCAGGATTAGTTAACTAAAGATGATCATCACATAAGAAAACTGAAAAAAAAACTTATCGGGAATTAATTAAAGTGATTGTTTAAAATGATATTCCAAGTAGCTTGATCTTTTCCTAATTAATGCGATTCTTTCGAGCCATATATAACAAAGTTACATTTTCTATTTAATCAAAGAGAAAAAAAAGGGTTTGTAATACGAATATCAATATGTAATAAAAATAAATCATACTAGTATATCCATATATCTATAAAAGGGAACATGGTGTGTGTGTGTGTGTGTGTGTGTGTGTGTGTGTGTGTGTGTGTGTGTGTGTGTGTGTGTGTGTGTACGTTTCCCTACCAAATAACTCTGTCAATTTCCGTTGAGTTGAGTTTTGACCTAAGGAGTATTGAGATTTTCGAAAATCTTTATAATCGGTTTTAACCCAGAAAGTTGGCTGTCAAAACGTCAAAGTAAAACGATTTGTCCTTTGAAAACTCTACCTTACTTCTCCGTCAATTTTGAGTCTAAACATTTGAAATTTTAAACGTAGGCTACTTGGACATAGATCAAAATTTATAATTTGATTTGAGTCCAAAAAAAAATTATGGTATCAAAACTAAGGTTAAAGTACAAAACACTTTGTCTCTGCGATCAAGCAACTACTTTTGCCAGGATTAGAACTCGACCGCCTATTTAACAGTCGGCGTGTTTAACCGTTACACTATTTGGCTGCTACTGAGATGCATATGAAAAATTACAATCATCAAACAATGTCTTAGCTCTTTTTGTTTACACAAAGGGCATTGTATTATAATGGTATGGGGTCATAATAGGGGTTACATTTTAAAAATATTGACCGTTGCGGTCTCTACCAAATTACTCTGCCAATTTCTGGTCTAAACTTTTAACATTTTTCATAAAGGGTATTCAGAAATAGGGAAAGCTTTTTATTTAGTTTGGGTGGAAAATTTGAGCTATCAAGGGGGCAAAGTTCAAAGAAGTTTATCTTTGCAGTGCCAGGAAAACTACTACCAATTTTGGGTCTGAACATTTGAAATTTATACATAACGGATATTCAGACATGCGGCAAGTATTTTAATCTGTTTTGGTACGAAAAATATGCTGACAATATGTCAAATTTGAAAGCGGTGACCTTTGCAGATTGTACCAATACCAAGTTTTGTATCGGAATGTTTTCGATACGTATCAGTAATCAATAATGAAAATAATACGTTGAAAGAAGGAATGTTCGATTTTAACCAAATTAACATCTTACACAGCCTTACATCACAAGTGCATTGGAGGAGTTTTATTACTGCATGCCGAAATGCAGAACATATAAATTCAACGGTAGTTTTTGGAACATGACCGTCCGTTAGGTTCTTTGACATGACAAGGGGGTGTGCCAGTTGGATGTTTCTGTTTCAGACAAAGTGCAGCGGCATATTTTTTTTTATCTTAAACTTAAATACAAGCTATGCTCACTAAACAACAGTCAAGTAAGGCATATACAACTAATAGTAGGTTCTTTGATATGATAGCGGCGCGTTCGAAATTAATGTTCATGTTTAGAGCACAATTGTCGCACAATACTTGAAATTGTCATTTTAAACTTCAATTCAAGACATTCTATACAAAATAAATTTTATAACATTATCAGTAGGTTATCTACATTGCAATGTAGACTACGAGGTATTGTTAAATAAATTACTGTAAAAGGTATGTGTAGCTTTTTCCAGGCGCACTGCGGTTGTTCCGCTATTACAGCAGGGAATCAATCGAAATATTGAAACGTAAAACATTCATTGATACTAATTCAGTTCCGGGCAACATCGGGTCTCCCTATTAAGACATGAAACATTATGCGTGATTAAGAATACTTCGTATGGAATCTAACGCTTATATAGTTAATTTATGCTGGGCGAAAGCTAGCCCATATAGTTGCACATTATTTTTGTTGTACAAACACTTATATAAAAAATAAAGATATTTGTGAACGACGTGCTGTTAGCGGGGGAGAACTACAGGATCTAATAAAATAGAAATTTGAGTTTAAGAAAATTTGGTTACATGAGCACCAATATGATCCTCGATTTGGGGGTCGCCACTGAAGAGGTCCATTACTCAAGTGGTTTCTCCCGATGATAATGGTACTGCCTCCAACTGCGGATCTGTATGCTGTTGAGCGTTGTGAATAGCGCTTACAAATTACAAAGTTTTCCATTTATTTACATATGTGCAGTTTGATTGCTGCTTTATAACGTTCAGAAAAAAAATCTTATTGGATTCACATTACTATACTGCAATAATTATCACTTCCTACTTAAGTGGGAATGGTACTTCGAAACTTTGTTTGTGAATTTAAAAAAATATTATTAATATTTATAAAAAATATTTCTTATTATAAGTCCACGTAACAAATAGAACGAACGCTATTTAGGAAAGTAAATACACGCCGTCATCCTTAATATAATGAAATTTTCCGGCGTCTGTCGTTGAACTCTATCAGGCTTTTTTACTGCCTAATAAGTAGATGGTAGCCCACTTAAAAGAAGCCTAGAAAATGTAGTAGAGAGGTAGAGCATTCTTTCATTGTTTAAATTTCCTGTAGTTTTATAAAAATGCTAGAAGTGCTACCCGTTGACATCTATGCATTTCTGATCACGTTTAACAACGTTTGCAGATACTGTCTGGAGATCTTTTCTGGTGATTTACCTCATAGCTTTATTGACGTTCTGCTTTAGTTGCCGTAGATTGTAAGGATTTATGAAAAAAAAGTGTTAGTAGGCAGGCAGGCTTGAATCCCTGTTGCAATGGCAGAAAAAGAAGTGAAAGAAAACCTGCCTACTTACCGTTACGCTATGACGCGACAGGAATTAAAACCTTTCAAATTTAGCGATGAAATAAAAAAGTTGACTTGCAGAAATGAATATTTAAGTGAATGAGTTCACGCAGACGGAGAAATGAACGTCTGGCTTAACTTAAGAATCACGACTTTAAATCGAGGTCTCTCCGTAGGCCAGTTTCAGCCGTATCTGTTCCCAACGATGTTGGGAAAACGAGTTCCTCTCCTAAAAGGGGAGCTATGGCAGCGTTAACATGTATAAGTATTGTCTGATATGAAGAGTTTCCTCCATTATGATCCAAATTAATTGTGTTGTATAGCCGGGTGTTCATATTTAGATGACAATGGGTACATTTTTAAGAGACACAGGGGCATATAATACAATTGGACGAGGGGAGATATATAGAAGTGAGAGAGAGAGAGAGGCATTTATACACTTCTGTGAATGTTTTTTTTTCTTTCTTCTTAACAGAAGTTTTAGAGAGGAGGGTTATCCGTTCTTTTATCACATATATTAGAGAGAGTAGGGGACCAGGTAATACACAGTTCTCATAACACAAAAGCGGATACACATTTCTGAAGATTGAGAGACACATACGTTCATTAATAACGATGAGTGGACACAATGTTCATATAAAGATCTGTTTCACATTACCTTTAGTTGTTGAAGAATGACCAACACAAGACGCAGTTACAAAATTATGATGATTATTTTATTACTTCGGCCGGTTGCAATGATTTCACATCCAGGAATTCAAAAGTCACTACATGATTACAACTTCTAACCCTTCGCTTCTAAAGGAGGACCCGATCCGGACTCGACTCTCCTGTTTCCCATCTGCCCAACTCTCTCCATATCTCACTGACACTAGCCAACTATATTGACAATTCATCCCCCAACCATGACGTCATGCACATGTCCAAGAATGTGCTCCTCTCACGTTGTCCTGAACTCACGTGGCTAAAACAGGCTCTGTTCACACATGTCTGCAGACGAAAATTCTCTAACCTATTTTCGGCCTTACGTTACCTATTTTTTATTATGTTTAAATTTGCTATTGTTCGTTTTTCTAACTGACCTTGTTTCAATTCAGTTCTCATAAAAAAGAACTCAACGATCAAAATTCCTTTTTACAATAACATCTCTAAACAATCGAATTCCTTCTGAATCTCTTTCCTGGAACTAATTCCGAACCTAGCTTACCCAGTTCAATTCTCGGTCTATCCTATCTCATTTTTACTTATTTAATGTTTTTCTTAGTTGCAAGAATAGGGGATATGTCCTTGTAACAATTGCCTTCTGGACGACCCTGGCAAGAAAGCCAGACGTTGCTGTTTGCTTCGATCAATTTTACTTTCATACGAAAAATGCAAACAAACATTGGAAAGAACGAGAGGGAAGGAGTTTTTTTAAAAGTCGATCAAAATAAAGATAGAGACGACGCCCGTTTGCAAATCGAAGATATTATAATCTAGGAAGTATAATGAAACTTATCCATAATAGTAACCTCGTCGAGAAGCCCGACGAAAAAAGTATTTCGTGAGCATTTTGCCTTTGGTATAATAGATGACGTTTTGTTTAGTTGGGTGTATAATAGATAAGAAATGTGTTTAGATGCAGTCAAAATAGATAAAATATTTGTTTAGATGGTTGTATAATAGATAAGATATTTGTTTAGATGGATGTATAATAGATAAGATATTTGTTTAGATGGATGTATAATCGATAAGATATTTATTTAGATGAATCTATAATAGATAAGATATTTGTTTAGATGGATGTATAATAAATAAGATATTTGTTTAGATGGATGTATAATAGATAAGATATTTGTTCGATGGATGTATAATAGACAAGAAATTAGTTAACATGGATGTATAATAGATAAGATATTTGTTTAGATGGATGTATAATAGATAAGATATTTGTTTAGATGGATGTATAATAGATAAGATATTTGTTTAGATGGATGTATAATCGATAAGATATTTATTTAGATGGATGTATAATAGATAAGATATTTGTTTAGATGGATGTATAATAAATAAGATATTTGTTTAGATGGATGTATAATAGATAAGATATTTGTTTCGATGGATGTATAATAGACGAGAAATTAGTTAAGATGGATGTATAATAGATAAGATATTTGTTTAGATGGATGTATAATAGATAAGATATTTGTTTAGATGGGTGTATAATCGATAAGATATTTATTTAGATGGATCTATAATAGATAAGATATTTGTTTAGATGGATGTATAATAAATAAGATATTTGTTTAGATGGATGTATAATAGATAAGATATTTGTTTCGATGGATGTATAATAGACGAGAAATTAGTTAAGATGGATGTATAATAGATAAAATATTTGTTTAGATGGATGTATAATAGATAAGATATTTGTTTCGATGGATGTATAATAGACGAGAAATTAGTTTAGATTGATGTATAATAGATAAAATATTTGTTTAGATGGATGTATAATAGATAAGATATTTGTTTAGATGGGTGTATGATCGATAAGATATTTATTTAGATGGATCTATAATAGATAAGATATTTGTTTAGATTGATGTATAATAAATAAGATATTTGTTTAGATGGATGTATAATAGATAAGATATTTGTTTCGATGGATGTATAATAGACGAGAAATTAGTTTAGATTGATGTATAATAGATAAGATATTTTTTTAGATGGATGTATAATAGATAAGATATTTGTTTAGATGGGTGTATGATCGATAAGATATTTATTTAGATGGGTCTATAATAGATAAGATATTTGTTTAGATGGATGTATAATAAATAAGATATTTGTTTAGATGGGTGTATAATAGATAAGATATTTGTTAAGATGGATGTATAATAGACGAGAAATTAGTTAAGATGGATGTATAATAAATAAGATATTTGTTCAGATGGATGTATAATAGATAAGATATTTGTTTCGATGGATGTATAATAGACGAGAAATTAGTTAAGATGGATGTATAATAGATAAGATATTTGTTTAGATGGATGTATAATAGATAAGATATTTATTTAGATGGATCTATAATAGATAAGATATTTGTTTAGATGGATTTATAATAAATAAGATATTTGTTTAGATGGATGTATAATAGATATTTGTTTAGATGGATGTATAATAGACAAGATATTTGTTTAGATGGGTGTATTATATATAGAATATTTGTTTAGATGGATGTATAATAGATAAGATATTTGTTTAGATGGATGTATTATATATAGGATATTTGTTTAGTAGGATGTATTGCGCGTACAAACAAATTGAAATCCAAACCGTTCATTTAAACGTGTCCACGTATTTAACTTTTTCTGTGTATGCCCTACTTTAATTCAATAGTTCAGGTCATCTAATATTACATACTTTATTACTCGATATTTAATGGAGTGCCAAATGATTCATGCTATCTATTTGGATTCTACCGGATGACACTCAAGCCTTTATTTATTTATTTTAAATCAATGTTGTACATTAAGCACTGTAGAAAAATAATTCGAGAATTAGCTCTATAATAATAAATACGAAATCTGCATGAGGTTCTGGATAGGACCTTAAACTATATCATATAATGAGGTCCCAGTTTACGGGCTTTGGGGAGTGTTGAGCCACCCTTTAATTTCCATTGCTCCCAGGTCCACTGTGACCCGGGTAGGTAGAACCTGCTAGGGTCTAAACTATGGGTTGGATAGTAACTGACTTAAAAAAAACAAAAAGAAATATACTATATTAAAACATTTTTCTTCAAAATCACTGGATTCTGCATTAAATAACCTGAAAAGGGTTGGTATGCCGTAAAACAAAAACAACCAACCGAAATCTGCATGAATCAAAATATATTTAAGCATATATTACGACAGGCAAGCCTGGGCACCCCTCACTAGTAAATTATTTCGTGACGTCATGTATTTACACATCTGTTTAAACACTTTGACTGTAGTGCTTACGTGAACAAATACGTAAAATAACTCGATTAGAAACTCATCAGAGGTTTGTAAATATAGACATATAGAATTACACCTGGCTGGGATTATTTCAACGTGTGAATAGCGTTAAATTCATAAGCGACTTTCATCTTCTGATGGATGAATTTCGTGCTTCTTTTCATTTAAGACACCTATATAACGTTTCGCCTCAGCTACGCTGATGATAGAAACAAAAAAGATGCGAAGATTTATAATCACGTTACATTACCTGTTCAAGGTTGAACGAACCTGTTCTAAGAATGGTTCCTAAGGCAATGCATTGCTGGTGCCAATTCTGTTTTAGCAACTCCGTCAGGGTGAGGATTTATTTAATTTACAAAATAATATTTGCCTTTAGAAACATTACGGTTTCTGATTTTTTAAAGATAAGTATTGATTGTTTGTATTATTTCGAGTCAGCGGACAACTGTTGCCATTTTGAGTGTCACTTTTACAATGTTTCCATCTGTCTTCAGCTGTATCTTGTCGTAATGTATCCATCGACCTCTCAGTGTGGACGACCGAAAATTTCAATTGCGATTAACTTAGAACTATAATCATGGTTTACGAAACAAGAGAATGCTACTCCGAAGAATTAAATAAAGGATTCCGTTGGAGATTCCGATTGACTTCTCGAATTCGACAAGCATTCATGAGTTTAACAAAATACAACTGAAGAATATCTGAGGTTACATAGACCGAAAGGTTGTGCAAATGTCATTAAAGATTCAAACAGCAGTCCAATGAATCCAAATATTACTTGAGAAACATTTTGTATAAAATTGGTTTCGCATGCACATATATCTGAAAAAAAATTACAGTTCCTTAAATGTTTTGTAGAGCGGTTACTTTCGTAAATAGCGTAATGTAAAAAAAAAAAAATGCAATATTGATGCTAATATATTGATCCTTACTCTTAAATAATAAAATATGGCGATTAGCATTCGCATCTTTTTATTAAGAAACTAGCCTGGGTGCTCGGCGTTGCCCGGGTGTTTGAAGGTTTATGTTGAGCCAAAAAGAAAAAAAGAAGTGGTAGTAGGAAAGCAGGCTCGGACCTGACCGTAAAGAAGGAAAATAACGTGAAAAAAAAGTGACGTTTTTACCGTTTTATCCATCGCCAAACCGGGAGTGGTGAAGGTTTAAACTAAGGCTAGTCGATCGAAAAGAGGGGATGACTTTCGAAAATATCGACGAAAAAGCGGCCCATCCTATTAGAGAAGTGCCGAGTTTAGGGTGCGGAAATTAATGTTTTGGGCCATTTTTTCGATATTTGTCGTCCGAAGGGTCGTGCCTCAAAAAACGATACCACTCTCGTGAGAATCCGTCCCCTCTGTCGAAAGGTTTAGGCATACATACATACATACATGCATATATACATACATACATGCATACATACATGCACACATACATACATGCATACATACATACATGCGTGCATACACACATACATACATATATACATGCATGCATGCATACATACATACATGAATGCACACATACATACATACATGCATACATACATACATGCATGCATACATTCATACATACATACATGCATGCATACATATATGCATGCATACATGCATATATGCATACATAAATACATACATACATGCATACATACATACATGCATACATAAATACATACATACACACATGCATACATACATGCATACATACATACATTCATACATACATACATGCATGCACACATACATACGATGATTGCAACGTCTTGTCAGATGAGTGCCACACCCTCAGACATTTAAAATCCATGAGCCTAAATGCCTGAGCGAGTATCTATAAAAATATGATGTTACAGAGTCTTAGCTTTGTACGACAGCCAAGTCGGTTACAAAATGTTGAGATCCAGCAACAAGCAAGATCAAGATAGCCAGCAACAAGTTAAACTGCAGACCAGCTTAATGCGGGTAATGGTCTTCCGCTTTGTGGTTTTTTTAATCAGAGATTTGCTTCTCCTAGAAAGGTTGCCTTCACCACGGATTACGGGAGCCCTCTCCACCCCAATACACACACACACACACCCACACACACACACACACACAAATATACACGGTGCTAGTTGGCCGTTGACCCAGAAAAAGAGTTCATTCGCCCTTTGGAAGGTCTTGTTTTTAATTCTTCAGGGAGACTAGCCGCCCTCCTCACCAAACAAGTCTGGTGGGGGAACCAGTTTAGTCGCCGGTGACTCGACAATGAGGAAGGTAGTACTGGGTTAGATGGTACCAGTAGCACATCACATGACCTGACATATAATGCATACATACATGCATAAATACATACATACATACATACATGCATAAATTTCAAATGAAAATGAGTAAAGAATGCCTTTTATTTTAAGACATGAAAGAAACCTCAAACATTATCAAATAAAACTAATTGATTTGCCTTCTTCTGGATAAACGCATCGTTAATTATGCAAAACGCATACGTCTGCATTGCTGGGCACAAATGTCTGACCAAAATTTTCGAAAATTTATAGTTTTCATTCATACGCATTATACTCCTCATCAGCAACAGCTGCTAATGAGGTAATAGTATCGTCACGTTTTATAACGACCACCTTTAAAACCATCATCATCACCCTAAAGAACTGTCTTCCGTTTCCCTGTTTACCACCTGACTACAACTCAGATTTCTTCGAGTCCAACATAAACAAATTCCTGACAAACCGCTCTCTTAAGTAAGACGCCTTATCAAATATCGAATACTAATGATTACTACGATACTATCTCATTGATTACTGTACACGCAATAACCCTTACCCCCGAGTGGCTTCCGGGCCTTGATAAGTGGTGACCTCTAAGTAAAAGTAGAAATCAGTATCGTTTTGAAGCGCGACCCTTCAGGCGACAAACACTGAAAAATTGGTTAAAAACAGTTATTTCTTCACCTCAAGTGGGCACTTTTCTACAGGGAGGGGTCGCTTTTTCGCCAACATTGTTTAAAGTCATCCCTTCTTTTCGATTCTCTAGTCTTAATTTAAACCTACGTCACTTCGGGTTTCGCGGTGGTCGTAACAGCAAATACGTCGCGTGTTTCCCATTCTTTTCCTCCTTCGATGTACGGGTTCGAGTCTGCCTTCCTCCTTACACTTTTTTATTTGCTCAACCTACACCTCTAAACACGTGGGCAACGCCGAGCTGATCTGCTAACATCTATAAAAGTGAAAGTGCCTGTATGTTTGTGTATGTGTCTGACGGTGTACATTTCCTGACACAATAACTCTGTCAATTTTCAGTTTATCGGCTCGAGATTTGATATACAGGGTATGGAGATTTGGGAAAATCTTTGAAACTCGTTTTCGGCCAGAAATTTGGCTAAGTTTTCAAAGTTGTACGATTTGACTTATGAGAATTCTACCAAACTCCTCTGCCAATTTTGGGTGTAAAACCCTTGTAATTTTTGATATAGGAGGTCTTGGACATATATCTAACTTAATAACTTGAATGTAGCCCAAAAAAATAAATGTTAAGGGGGTCACAATAGGAGTCCAAGTTTAAAAAGATGACCTCTTTGGTCTCTACCAAATTACTCAGACAATTTCTGGTCTAAATATTTGAAATGTTTCATAAAGGGTATTCAGAGCTAGGGAAAACTTTTTGATCGGTTTTGGTCGGAAATTTGAGCTACCAATATATAAACATATGTATGTTTGCATGTCTGCCTAAAACTCTCGACAGAGGCGATGGATTTTCACAAGATCAGTATCGTTTTGAAGTTCGACCGTTCAGGTTACAAATATCGAGAATTGGCTAAAAACATGAATTACTTCACCTGCAACCGGGCACTTTTCTACAGGGGGACGCTTTTTCCGCCGATATTGTCGAATGGCATCCTCTCTTTTCGATTGTCTAGCCTTAATTAAAACCTTCGTCACTTCTGGTTTGACAGTGGCCGTAACAGCAAAAACTTCAGCGTTTTTCCCCGGTTATTTTCCTCCTTTGCGATACGGGTTGCAGCCTGCCTTCCTACTACCACTTTTTTTTTTTTTGCTCAACACAAATCTCCAAATACGCAGGCTACGCCGGTCTCCCATGCTAGTTAGTTTACAAAAGAAATAAGTACAAGCAATGAATAGAGAATCTTATTTATATATATATATATATTTTCAATTAAGTAAAAAAATTGTGTTTGTTTTTCAATGATTATGCCCATTTTCATATTTTCGATTCTTAAGAAATTGCTATTGGTTATAAATTACCGAAGGTTTTCCGTTTGATGTAACTCCAAAAGTAACTTTGTTTCCACTCATTTTGGGCTTTTTACTTCTTCATTTTAGAAATGCTCATGAAAATCATACTGCTTGTAGATACAACATTTTGGAACGGCTTTTAGCACCAGCAACAACACTCCTTTTCTAAACAATTAGGTAAAGTAATTAATTGTCTACGTGATTTTCTGTGGGTGTGCTGGCATGTCCAAACACGGGAGATAACTAGCACTTAATACAAAGCAGTTATAATAGTGATCTTGAATAGCATACGAAGGCTGTTAATGAATTTTAAAATGTTTGTTTTTATTTTGTTAACATTATTTTTTCAAGTTTCTTTTCTAAACTTCGGCTCCTGCGTTTTTTTAAATAAAATAATTATTAAAAAAGTTTATTTTATAATATTCTGCATTTTTTTTAAAGTTCGGTATTATTTGTTAACATAAAGTAAAAAAATAAAAGAAAATGAAATTTCTTGAAGTCTCTTTACATTTTTATTGAAAAATAAATTAATTTAAAAAGTGGTATGTTTATTGTTTATGTGTTTAAAAGTAAAAATAAGTGTCTGATATTTACTTTAAACGTGCAGATAACCTCTCCCCTCACCCTTGCATGATTGGCGGGGAAGGCAGTTTTACCCTATGGATTTTAGTCTCTCGTAAAAATAACCCCACAATTGTCAAAAATGGTTAAACGTAACCAAACGTAATCTCATAAATAGCATAATTTTATACATTTTTTTTCTTGGGAGGTGATTACTTGTCTCGGTGCCGAGTGATTAAGTGTCCACGAGATTAACAACATGCGATTAAATGTCTAGTTATTACATTTCTGTGACAAACATTCGGGTGATTAAATGGCAGGTGATGAAAAACTGGCACACGATCTATCAAATTGCCTCTTTACATTTAAAGAAACAGCTCCAGACAAGCCATGAAACAACTTGATGTAAGTATCTAAAAATACAACTTCAAGGTAAAACTCAAACTAATAGGTGGAATAAATTCTGAATCTGCATGAATTGATATATCATATTTAAGCTATTTTACGACCGGGCTAGGCCAGGCATATCTGCTAGCTTAGGTAAATACTTTTGCAGTTTTAGAAAAAGAGCTGCAATAATATTTGGTTGGGGCAAAGATAATACCGCTTTTTTGTTGTTTATTTTTTAAGTTGAACGTCAAGAAACAAAATTATTTTTGGACCAACCTAATAGCAGGGCGTCTCCATTTACGCTGAACCTCTACAAAATTCCAAGTACATCAAATCTGTTGCCAAGGCCGCTGGAAAAATGGTGGGATCTTTCTATCGATCCGGTAGATATCTCACTGCTGATGCTATTCTCTATCTATATAAGAGCCAGGTACGTCCAAGGATGGAATACTGTTGCCACATCTGGACAGGAGCTGCTAGAAAGGACTTGGCCTGCCTTGATAGAGTTCAAAATAGACTTCGTAGCCTCGTAGGAGATGTCCTTTTCTCTTCCTTGCAACCTCTATCTCACAGAAGAGATGTTGCGAGTTTGTCTCTGATGTATCGTTATTTTCATGGAAAGTGTTCGACTGAGCTTCAATCTATGGTCCTCCCTCGCCAAACTTTCACAAGAAACACTCGTCTAGCTGTAAACACTATCAATAATTCCCCCCACTCTTTATCTGTACCTAAACATAAACGTAGATTCCATGAACAAAGCTTCTTTCTTAGAACTGCACGCCTGTGGAATTGTCTTCCGTTTTCCTGCTTTCCGACTGACTACAATATGGTTGTGTTCAAGTCTAACGTAAATAAGTTCTTGATGAGCCGTTCCATATAAGTTATCAAATTTACCAAATTTTCATTACTAATGATTACTATATTGTCCAATTTCTACTGTACACTCTTTAACATTTATCCTTGAGTGGCCTCTTGGCCTTGATAATGTGGTGATGCCTATGTAAAAAAAAAAAAAGTTTAATATATTACATATGAAAGAGTCAGCTGTAGTAATTCCAGAGGGCCAGCTAGTCTATTGTCATTAAAATTAAATCATTTATCGTATGGAAAACGTGTTAATTCTTTCCGCTTTTTTTTCGTTTTACCAGCAACAAGTTGAGTAAGACTTAATTATTCATTCTATCATCACATTTGGTGCAGATCTATTACAGAAATGTCTCTTTCTATTTAAAATATATGTTTATGTCTGTCTCATTGAACTTGTAAATAAAAATGGATACATCTTACAAAAGAGCAAAATTCAGGTGAAAAAGATTGCTATGTTTGAGGCTCGAGATAATAAGATTAGTAACGTTTATATGTTTAATTTGGAACTAAATGATGTATTGATTAGGCGTTTTGTTATTGCGTAACCTGAATTGAATTATTTGACTTCAGTTTGGCAACTCACTGACGTTTTTCGCCAATAGAATTATAAATGCCTATGATCGATTGCGTTTATGAAGTATCTACTAAAATGGAATAGATAATTCTGTGTGGCTGGGATTTAGATTCTGAAACGGGTTTATACTTTGTCCTTTCGTATCTTATTTGTCATCAACAAATTTAATGTATTTTGTATGGGTCGATTTTTTTTTGTTTTGTTTTGTTATTTTTTCACATTCAATGTTCACAGAAAAAAAAGATCCTTAACGGACTAGATGAAAGCATAACGTACAATATAGTTACAAATAATTGATGTCAAATTTAACATAAATCTTATTATATTATTTTAATTGTAATTCATTATTGAGATGAGTATTATTTATATCAATTTTATTTATTGCGGACTATTATTCTCATCTTTATTAGTTGTTGTTTCACGACGTTTCAGCCAACTATACTTCTGGCCTTCTCCAGGTGGTTCCTATCCGTCGCGGTTACCACCTGGCAAAGGCCAGAGTAATTGTTGGCTGAAACGTCGTGAAACAACAACAAATAAATATGAGAATAATAGTTCAGAATAAATAAAATTAATAAGAAATCTTATTCTTTGGATTCATCAGAATACTGCTCTTATTTTGAGTGTCATTTGCACAACGTTTCGGTCGGTGTAACCTCCGGTCTTCTTCAGATGTATATAGAGAAATGTATCTACGATAGTAATATGTAATAATTATTATTAGTAATAAAATAGTGATATTTACAACTACACATAAAAGTAGGTGTAAGGATAACCCTAAACATAACCCTAACCCAAATTCCTACTAGATTTGCCCGCCACGATCTGAGGCACAGGGGTTTAAGTACTTGAAAAAATCAATTGGGAAAGTGATATTTCTCTGAAGATTGAAGGTTCAATTCTCAGTGTAAGCGACCGAAACATACAATTGCGAATTACTTAGGACTTCTACGCAGTCATAGCTGACGGAACAAGAACATGCTACCCGCATGGAGTAAATTAAAGAGTTTCCTCCAAATTCCGGTGTTTGAATGGAATATTAAATTAAATCCCTGCATGCATTCCAAACCGAATAGGGCAATGCCATTCTTTAATACTTAAACACTTTATTTGTTCGTCTTTCCCAATAATGGGAAATAATAATAAGTATGCTAAAAATGTACCTTCAATGTAAACGATCTTTGCGGTTTTGCGTGTTCTTCGCATTGTGGGTCTATTCAATTTCTTCCATGTATTTAAATTTATTATCAAAAGGTTTGAACCTGAATAGAGTTGCGTTTATATTTCTTTTATTATGTAATGTTATAGTCATATTATTTCGTAACCCTTCTTCGTTATTTTCAGTCTCTTCCAAACACAAACACAAACGAGTTTTGCATTTAATGTATATATATATATATATATATATATATATATGCATATATATATATATATATATATATATATAGCTACTTCATTTACTCACATAAAATGAATACACGAATGTATAAATTTATGCGTAAACTGTAAGTCTTTACTTCAAAAGTGATCAATACGTAGGTAGAGCTAGTTAGTAATTTATAAATATATATATGGCGATTAAGCTACACTGAATATTCCGCGTTTAATCCACTCTAGGATTCTTCAGGCTTATGCGCCATATATAAGCCTGGGAATCCTAGAGTGGATTAAACGCGGAATAGTCAGCGTAGCTTAATTGTCATATATATTTTATAAATTACTATATATATATATATATATATATATATATATATATATATATATATATATATATACATATAGTAATTTATAAAATATATATGGCAATTAAGCTACACTGACTATTCCTATTAAACGCGGAATAGTCAGTGTAGCTATATTGTCATATATATTTTATAAATTACTATATATATATATATATATATATATATATATATATATATATAGTAATTTATAAAATATATATGGCAATTAAGCTACACTGACTATTCCGCGTTTCATATGTATATATATATATATATATATATATATATATATATATATATATATATATATATATATATATGAAACATTTTCTGATAAATATGAGCAATCCTTCACCCATTGTAAATGGCAACATCGATTACACGAAGACGGGATGTTTCTTTATTCCAATTCTTTTTGGCTATAGGTCGATATGTGTATTTTCCCCTAGCTTCTGTTTTTCTTTTTATGTGTTTTTTAATTGTCACTTTGGTTTTTTATCTGCACGAGAGCAACTTTAGTATCTATCGAATTTTTTTAATAATTTCTATTTTCTGATAGTCTTCCGTTAACTTTTGTAGGGTAAGCTTGTGCTCATTTTCTAATCTTGTTAAGACACGCCTCCTAATTTCTGCATCTCATCCAGAATCAGTCCTTGCTCAAATAATGTACATTTAAAATTGTCTGCACTGAAGTATGCACGTTTGAATTCCTCGCAGTGTTTATTTGCCATCGCTGCTTGTATTGCGAAATTATCTTCGTCTCTTTTTCTCCAAATTACGACACTACGAATGCTTATGGGATATGTATTTCTTGCTAAATAGTTCTGTAAAACGTTTTACACAAAAAATAACATCCACACACGTGTTATGCACAGCCGCCTCTAGTTTCCTTAATAGTAGAAGCACCTTTCCTGGTTCGACCACGGTTTGAAGTTGATACTAAACACATCTTCATACTGATGAAAACAAGTTTACAATGTTTACCTTGTTCCCGTCCGTACCAGATATTGTAAGTCGCATTCTATATTGAATCTTATGATTATATTATCGGGGGACGTGTTATTTTTATGACTTCAGTAAGTAGCTCTTTCATATGCTGGTGATTTTCATATTGCTGTGAACTCTAGACTCGTTAGCTGTTCTTGTCTTTCATGTGAATGCATCTGCTGTTTAAATAAATATTGTTGTCATTCGTCTGAACATTTTTGGTGCAAAAATAATTGTTGTTGATGCTGCTGTCTTTCCACTGCGCGTTGTTATTTTTCCACTGCTCGTAGTTGTTGGTCAATTTGCAGATTTTATCATTGTCTTATCGTAATTTGGAAGGGTTCAATTTTTGTATGACGAGTAGAATACCGATTTTACGGAAATTAAATAAAACCGTGTTCAGATTAACCAGTTTTTAGTATTTTAATAAAGCTGGGTGAAAAGAGAACAGTATTCTGTTCTATTTTATAGCTTTCCAAACGACCGTTGATCATACACTTTAAAATTCCTAAAACGGGAAAATATGTATGTGCCAACAGAAATATTCAAAAA
The DNA here is from genome assembly GCF_053919585.1 of Euprymna scolopes. Taxonomy (NCBI): domain Eukaryota; kingdom Metazoa; phylum Mollusca; class Cephalopoda; order Sepiida; family Sepiolidae; genus Euprymna; species Euprymna scolopes. The sequence goes on along the minus strand of NC_136492.1, from coordinate 11,130,572 downwards.
TTTTGCAAACCATTTTTTTTCACTCAACAGAAAAAATGGTGAACCCGAATCTACATTGTTTGATAAGTAAGAAAATGTTGCCGAAACACTTATTTAATGAGGCTAGAAAAACAAGACCAGTTCGAATTTTATTTCTATTGCATTTACGAGAGCGCCAAGATATCGGGAAAGTCCTTAGCGAAGAGAACAAAAATGAGACAATATTGTTACTTTCCATGAGTTTGCAAATAAAATTTTTATGTCCACGCGCTTATTTGGTTTTTGCAAATTACTCTCTTTCTCCTTTCCTCATTGTTTTCTGAACATTTGCTTTGTGTAATTCAACTTTTCCACGTGTGTTCGTTTGCATACTTGAGGTATTTTAAATATGAGTGTCCTCTGTGATGTCGAAATTCGGCTTTTACAGGGGTACAAAAAGAGACTGAACACCAAAATAAGGTAAAAACGTCTATTGTAAGCCATACAATAAGTAGGGTGTTTGTCGTAGCCGACGAACGACTTGATAAGTCCTCACGACTTAGTATTTCGACTTTATTGAGATTGGAATAGCATATTAGTAGTTAATACGAGTGTATTCCGCCACAACGTACGTGCATTTTAATATTTTGTAACTTTGTTGGCATTGAAGTTGGTAACAATTCAACCTTCAAATCGAATCCTCGTGTCATTTATTTATTTTGTTGATTATTAGCGTGGTTGGTTTCGATTATGTTTAAATGTATATAAATTTATTTATCATGCCAAAATTTTAATTTTAATCTTACATATTTATCAATGAGTTTTTAATGCACGTTTGTATGTTTTTGCGATTAGGTTAATTGTTTCTTGTTGATATAACTACTGTTTTATTCATTTATTTCAAGCTGAACCTGCATGCCTTCTATTATATAAAGGGTAATCGTCTTTATGTTGGTGTGTATGTTTGTAAGTCTGTTAAATACCGTTTACAGCCGCATGTTGGTCGAAACCGGTACCAGCTTTAAGAGAAATCCTTCGGATAAATTATATGTGAAAATTAAAAAATAAAAATAACTTCTGGAGCAGTTTACGGGACGATCTTTTTGAAAATAGGATACTTTTTTGTGTCGGTGTTTTCGCAAGTTAAGCAAGCGTATAAAATGAAAACTATATTAAATAAGCTTATTTCACACGTCTTCACGTTATAAAAACTTATGTTCGTGTAAGGCAAAAGCGTTTGCCCTTAAAGTGTTCCCTTCTATCGCTTTTCATGTTCGGGCCCGGCAGTTGCGGCTCATTTTTTTCGGTCGAACGGGCACTCACTGCTATTTTGAGTGAAACCAAAAGTGTTTTATTTCATTACTTCTGGCCGGGAGAAAGAAACTGCGCAATGTCCGACGAATAGCTTTTTTCGTATCCCTTCTGTCGAGAATATCTGGTCGGGCGGTTGTACTTCATTTTTGGTCGATTCCGTCCTTTTATTTTGGAAATTAATGTGGAAGTGCCGATGAAAGTGCTCAATATCTTTATCTAACCGTGCCACGCCGGGTATCCATGTTCTTATTTTATAAAATCAAACATTTTTTGTTATAAAAGGTAAGGTAATCTTTAAACAAATAAAGAACTCCTTAAGGGCAATAGAAAGTAAAACTATGAAGACATATATACTGTTTTTTTTTATTGTTTTTGAATGAGAATAGGAATGTGTTTTTTATGTGTTTTTCGCATGTGAGTAATTCCTGACTCTTGATATATTTTAAGGCCTGGATTGATATGGCATTTCTGTCATTGATAATTATTCTAATATTAAGTTTTATTATCCTGTCAAGTTTCTTCGTATATATTCTGCGTCTTTTCTGTAAACTATTTCTGGCACGAATATATTAAGCATTTCTGAGAGTTCAGAATGTTTCAAATTATAACAGTGTATACTCACGTTAAGTAGTTGTCATTGTTATCCTCTTGTTAAATTCTGACATTTCTATCTTTTGTGGAAAAGGAAAGCGTTGCACTCAAACAGATTCAACAAAAGTCATGTTGCAAGTTTTCCGGGGTAGCATAAAATCCACGTTTTTGGTATGTATTGTAGTCCATTATTTCCGAATTCATACGTGACGCTTTTAAGAGTCTGCCCATTTTTTACAATCTATTTTTTTTTAATTAATCTTCATACTTTCTGAAATATAAGCCCAGCGTCCTATACTCGCACAAGAAATAAGCGAAATTAAAGTTTTCGCTCCAAATAACATTTTGTGAAAACATTATCATTCATAGTATTTTTTTTTTTTTACACAGTGATCACCACTTATCAAGGCCCGGAAGCCACTCAGGGATAAGGGTTATTGCAAGTACACCACGTTAGTGAGGAGATTTTATGAAGTGTTTAATTAGGGGGGCGGTTCATTAGGAATTTGTTAAAATTAGACTTGAAGACATCCAAGTTGTAGTCCAGAGGGAAGCAGGCAGACTGAACAGAGTTCCACAGGCGTGCAGTTCTAAGAAAGAAGCTTTGCTCATGAAATCCGCGTTTTGATTTAGGCACAGATATAGAGTGGGGGAAATTTTTCACAGTGGATTCAGCTAGACGGGTGTTTTTCGTGAAAGTTTGGCGAGGGGGGACCAGGGATTGGAGTTCAGACGAGCACCTGCCATGAAAATAACGATAAAACAAGGATAGGCTCGCAACGTCTCTTCTGTGGGAGAGGGGTTGCAGGGTAGAGAAAAGGGTATCCCCCACTAAACCACGAAGTCTATTTTGTACTCTGTCAAGGTATGATAGGCTGTTTTTGGCAGCTCCTGCCCAGATATGGCAACAGTATTCCATCCTTGGCCGTACTTGGCTTTTATATAGATAGAGAATTGCATCAGTAGTGAGATATCTTCTGGAGCGGTAGAAGGATCCCACCATCTTTCCTGCGACCTTGGCAACAGACTTGATGTACGTGTTCCATTTCAGATCAGGAGTAAAGATCGAACCCAGAAGCTTGTCAAAACACGGGGCCTCACCCAGACGAGAGCCATCCATCACAATTGATGCCAGCTGGGGATCAGAGAGTTGATGATGTAAGGATAGGAGTTTGGTTTTGTTAAGCATATCCGTTGGTGTTTTAATAATAATTCCTTCGCGCATATCTTGGTTATTTTTTGGGTTTTGTAGGTTTTCTTCATATCATATTCGATTTGTAATTTTTTTCTTTATTTACAAACTGTCTATTTTCACTGCTCTAGTGCGGATTCATTTAGTATTTGACCGATTCAAACGTATCACATCATAAATCTTTTGTCTTAACGTAAGATATCATGAAAATATTCAAGCCAAATTCACGATTTTAGGTTTCGATCGTGATACATTTTCTTTCTAAAACGGAAAACCTGTGTTTTTATCTTGTTAAAAATTAGCACAGTGCTGACATTAAATGAGAACATAATATATTCTTTGGGAGTACAAAGGAATTAACTTTTAAATCGAATTTACAGTTTTTTTTTTTTTAAACACGTTTTTTTTTACCCTGAATTTGATAGTTGCTGTTTCACTATTATTACTCGATATTCGTTTTTATAAATAGATGATTTAAAAGTGTTATTGCTCGTTGTGTGTGGTCCTATCAAAGATTATTTAGTAAATATTTATTAAAGAATTTTCGGCGCCTGTGTTTTAAGCTTCAACAATATTTCGTTGCTATAGTGTTGTAGTCCTGTAAATGTCCAGAGAAATACTATACTCTGTATTTGTTGAAAACCAAATGTATGAGAAAGAGTTTTTTTTTACATTAAAGTCATCACTTCTCAAGGCCCGGAGGCCATTCGGGGATAAGGGTTAATGCGTGTACAGTAATCAATGAGACAATATCGTAGTAATCATTAGTAATGGAGATCTGATAAAGTGTCTTACTTAAGAGGGTGGTTCATCAGTAACTTGTTTATATTGGACTTGAAGAATTAACAGAAATATATAGTGTATGTATAGGTCCATCATACTGCTATATGTCCACGATCCTTTTAATGAATGGAAAATACATTGTTATTTGTAAATACCACAATGATATTTAGGTACAATCTAAACACTCACCATGATGGTATGTAATACATCTCTTAACATTACAAAACCTTCAAAAAGAGCACCTATCGGAAAAATTTCTTCGAATTCTAGCACAATATTTACTGATCACTTCTGGAAAAATAATGATTCAATCTTAAGCGATATTTATGTTTTATGCAGCCACAATAATATGGCTCAGTGGGGAGATCGCACAAAACTTACGTCAAGCAACCAAAAATAAACTGAGTGATGATATTAAGACTTACGCCCAGTGTTAGATGGTAGAGTGATTTGTGAGAAACTAGGTGCGAAAATATCACGTGTAAAATTTGTGCATGTAATTTTTGACATCAGTATTTTCACTATTTTTTATTCAATTCTCTCCGCAAACAAGGCACAGTGCCACTTTGAAGTAGGGGGCTACTATCGGGAACATGAATTGCCGGGGTATTTTGAGGGGAGAAAAGTAGCAAGATTACACTTGAAATTCTGCATGTCAGTACAGTTGTGAAAGCAGAATCACAAAAGAGAGTTCCAAAGTCTAGCAGTTTTGGGGAACAAACTATTGCAGTAGAAGACTTATTTCATCTAGGGATCTCTACTATGAAGGGTGGGATTTAGCTGCTTGTCGGGCTTGTCGAGGGTATTCACGTCGAGTGGCCACACGTGCCTGTAGTTCGTCAAAACATTCACCGTTTAAATACATGACGAACAAGCAAAGCGATGCTACATTTCGTCGATGGGACAGAGGTTGAAGCCTAGATTACAGTTCACGGCCTAGCAGGTTGGTGACTCTCTTTTGAACCTTGTCCAAGACCGAGAGACAAGTAGCAGATGCACCAGCCCAAATGTGACAACAGTACTCCGTACATGGGCGAGTGGAGGCCTTATAGAGGTACAGGATTTTTTCAGATGTAAGTAGTTTTCTAGCACGGTAGAGAGAGACCACCGTCTTTGCATCAGATTTGACAATGCTCTAAATGTATCTATTCCAATTCATGTTCCTTGTAAACGTTAGGCAGATGAGTTTAAAGGAAGTACTTTCAGGTAATGTGCCATTGGCCATTGCTATTGGTGGCAGAGGAGGTTGCTTGTAATTATTGAAGGAACCAAGCTTAGTCTTGGCAGCATTGAATGTGACCATCCATTATTGGCCCCATTCCATTACAGACTTGAGCCCATCCTCTATTGTTTCTGTCATTTCCTTATATATGTGTTCATTTGTTTCCCCTCGTGCATGTTATAGAGAGAGGTGTCATCAGCAAATATACCCATCTCCGAAACAATTTTATCAGCGAGGTCATTTATGGATATCAGGAATAATAAAGGTCCAAGAGTAGACCCCTGAGGTACTACCGCATTTATTGCATATTGTGTAGATGTACGAGCGTTGGGGACCACCTGGATTTTTCTCTTACTTAAGAAGGATTTAATTGCATTATGTATTCTTCCAGTGATACCATATATATATATGATTATCGTGTCATACCCTGTCAAAAACCTTAGATATATCGAGAGCTACTGCTCTTCCCTCCTCTGTTTTGTCTAGTTAACAGTATATTCATTCAGAGATTACAGTTTGGATATCTTCTGTGAAATGGGCTTGCCTATATTCATATTGTTTGTCGGTCAGGAGTTTAGGAGCTATAAGGTGATGGACTTGAGCTTGATTATTTAAGGACTGAAATATTTTGGCGAAAAGCGGGAGAAGGCTAATGGGGCGATAATTTAAGTGGTCAGTTCTTTCGCCAAAGTTTTTGTAAACATGGACCACAGAAACGGCTTTTCAGCAGTCAGGAAAGCAAGATTCGTTAAGGTATTTGTTGAAAAGTTTGGAGAGAACTGGAGCAACCTCAACGTAATAGTACAGCCGGGATGAGATCGGTCAACATGCTTTTAAGTTTTCTAGTTTTTTTATGATAGCATGCACCTGAGAAGGGGTGACTTTCAAATCATTCAGTGTGGTGTTTGTCCGGAAGGATAAGCCGGGTCGCATGTGGAGTTTGAGGCAAACCGACTGGAAAATAGATTAGCCTTCTCAATTGCCGTACAAGTAACCTCATCATCGTTTGACAGTGGGGGAATCGTTGATTGACCATTATTTACTACACTGTTGTTGATTTTCCAAAAATCACAGGTTCCTAATTTCTGCGCTTCGATGCGTTTTCTGGGTGTTTAAGTGTATTCGGTATTAGCTGTCGGTATTTCTCTCTTACAATTATTTCTTACTTCTATATACTTCTGTTTGTTTTAACTGGACTTATGTCGGTTACATGTGTGGTACGCATGATGCATTTGAGCCATGGCAGCTGCACGAGTAGAAGTGGGGTTTGCTATATAATTTCCCTGCGGGAACATGTACTTCAATTACTGTTTTGCATCATTAAGTGGTCTCATCTGTTCAGCTGGAAGAGAAAAGATACTTCCTCATTGAGCATCTCTGATCAGATCCCTGATGTCTTCCTAGTCAGCCTTTTTGTAATACCTCATTGTTTTGAGTAGTACATCCTTTTTGTAACACCTCGTTGTTTTGAGTTTTCCCTATCTAATGTTTTCACTTATAATATTCGATAGCCGCCATTGTTTATCGTCACGTATGACATAGCATAAAGAATGCGCATGAACAGAAGTTTTCCATCAAAACCGGAAGTACTAAAAAAGCGAAAGAATCAAAATAAATCCACTGAGAAGCGTTAGACCTACGCTGAGGTAGCTTTGTATTCTCGGGTGACACCAGATAACCCAAGTATTTAAGATAGAGAAGATAAATATACATATTTTATTTCATTTCAAAATAGATATTGTTTGAAAATTAGAGAAATGTATTTTTACGGCTAAAAGTTGGCGACCGGAAATTTCACTTAGAACCTTGTCTGGCCTTACCTGAACCCATGGTCGGAGGTCAGAATTGACATCTGTCCTTGAAAATCATAGTTAGATTTCAGTGTTGGAATTGTACCCACACAAAATCCTGGGGCTTATGATTTCGTGGAGATTCGTGGCGAAATCTTATTGGCTAGGGAGAAGTACCACCCCATCCACTTACCTTACTATAAATACGACTGTCGTGTGAAAATTAATGAGGAGAGCGAGAAGAGTTGAGTCGAACAGAGTTCTGATCAGAGTAGAGAAGAGACGTGACCCCTCCCCACCTCATCCATCCGTTGGTCGCTATCGGTGAAGAGAGTTGAGACTTTGAAAAGAACTTACAAAATCTGAATGAGAATTCTAAAAACATTTGTACATATTTTTATGAGAATTAAGCTTTTGTAGATTGACTACAATCGTTGTCTTTATTCCTGCCTGCCGCTTCGATATTCGCTTTCAGCATACCAGATAAAGTAACAACCTCCGAGGAGCCTAGACGACCACGTGTCAAGAATCTAGAGTCCTAACCACCTCCTCGAACGAGGCGTTACATCTGGCGGGAACCGGTGTGTAAACGTGATTGTGCCGTATATATCCGTACTAAGTATTGACACATATATATTGCACAGATTCAATCTCTGTTAAATATCGTGCAACAAACGCCACGAATTCTGTGTGTGAACACTTGAGTCTTGTCTGAGTGATTAACGCTCTGATGCGTATAGTAATATTTGAGATTGTTGTAGGCTTTATTGCAATCACTGTAAATTATGGATCCGGACAGAATACATTTGTGTATTAACGGAAGTAGCGCCCTCTTGTTTCTTTTGTAGTATGGGCCCACTAATGCCATAACTAAGATACGGTTAGAAGACGCGTTCGATAAAGAACCAAATACCGATGAGGATTCTTGGGCGATTATATTTTCAGCGGACAAGCAGCGTTTTAACAATCTCCTCGGCAATTTCATCACCTCCTATTGGTTCTCGTATTTGAAGCCAGTTTTCACATATCTCCAAGTGTTGTGTTTTTATCTAGTTTAATTTCTTAATTAAATAGGCGTATACATGTTTGTTGTATTTGTGGTATAACGGACTGTTGTCCTCGTACCAAAATCTCTATCTTACCGGCCTGTTACTCATCTTGTAGCGTTGGTGCGCACTTGCGAGTGTACAGTTAGACAGAATTAATCAACCGCGAACGACATCACTCTAAATGAAAACATATAAGATGTCAATAGATATTTACCTGAGAATCATAACAAAAAAAGATTATACTGTTTTCATAGCCCTAATGATGACATACCTTTTTTGCTTCTGGTCGCTTTGGGAGGATTCGTCAATCCTCTTTGGAGAAGCTGAAACCTGTTTAAAGGAAACGTTTCAAGCCAGGGGCTTAAGACAAATGAATATTTGTATACACATTTTATCACTTCTCAGGCATCTTGTCACAGCAGAACTAGAATGAATCTTGGCTTACAATCGTTTCGACCCTAGTGTGTCTTCTTCTATAAGCGTTAACTTCAAAATCAATAAAAACGCAAATTCGCACAATTTTCTCAAATCAATTAAACCTTGCCGAAAAGTTGCTGAAACAGTTACGATGTAGTAAAAGCGTTGTACCCAGGAACCACTACTGAACGCACACCACAATTGCAATTTTTTGAAATTTCGGGGCGGTGACGAAAGTCTGGGAGATTATGAGCTTAGAAGGTTACAACGATCAATTATGAGCCCTACTCGAAGTTGAATCACGCGCAACTGTTCGAGAACTTACTTTTTAATTAGACGTAACATAAACGACAGTTTTCTAACCACTTCAGAGAGATTGGAAAGACATACAACCGGCGCCGTTAATCACAGTGGCTAGACACTGAAGAAACTCTACGACACGTCTCGAAGCCAGAGCTTTACTAAAAGAAGGTCATGCTGACTTATTGATTGCCTGCGACCCGTTTTCTTTGTTACAGTTTTTTGGATGCAGGCGAAACCATTATCGTTGCTTCGACAACAGCACATACCACGAGTCAATTCAAAAAGCCCAACCTTCTTTTCACGTCAATGCACGTTTAGCACGTTTCTAAACTGACTGTGTAGAAGTTAGAACGAATTGGACTAGGAAACTGCCTCATCCGCGATGCTATCCAAACCACTAACTACCGATTACCACTTTTTCAAGCATCGTGAAAGAATTCTACGTCAGAGATGTCTAAACTATTTAAGCGATATCACAAACGTCTACAGCAACTTTATCGTCATCAGAACGCGCGATTTTTTTATGTTACTGGTATAACTACACGTGTTTAGCTTTGTCAAATGTGTGTTCTGCTGATGGTGCCTATTTCGACCAATGATTTTTTTGTTTGACCGTGATATGGTGATCTGAATTTAAAAATTTAAACCGCAAGAAAAATCTTGTTCATCTGATCCAAACAATTGAAATAGTCCAAGAAATGTTTGAATGCGTAAACCAAGATACAAAGTCAACAGAAACATCTAAAGGGAATTCAAGGTAAGAGAAATTAAAAATCAAATAAACACAAGGGACAAACAGGATGACAAGAGCAAACAAGAACATACACGAGACTTCCATTTAACTGTTATGCTGGTGATGATAATTGGGACTATAGTGATGAAGATAGTGATTATGATGATAATCATGGTCATATTAATCATGATTATGACGACGATGAAGATGATGATTAGTATGACAATGATGATGATGATAATGATGATGGCGATGATGCTGCTGCTGCTGACGATGATGATGATGATGATAATGATGATAGTGGTGGTGGTCGTGGTGGTGGTTGTTGTGGTGGTGGTGGTTAAAGAGAAACAACAAAAACAAAAATATCTGCAAAAATAAGTTCGGGAACAAAGAGAAGATGGAATCGGAGACTACATGCAAAAAGTTCACGTAAAAATAAAAAGGAACGATGATTAAATACAAAAATAGAACCCTAAAAATAAGATTTCCAGTGAAATTGAAAAATAAGAAAATAACGAAACAGTTGAAAAAGACAATGAAGCAGAAGTAGACGATTAATAATAATAATAGGAAGAAGAATAATAATAAGAAGAAGACGAAGAAAAGGAGAAAAAGAATAAGAAGAAGAAAAGAAGGAGAAAAAGAAGAAGACGAAGAAACAGGAGAAAAAGAAGAAGATGAAGAAGAAGAGACATAAGAAAAAGAAGAAGAAGAAGATGAAGAAGAAGAAGAAAAAGAAAGAGACATAGAAGAAGAAAGGGAAAAGAAAAAGAAAAAGGAGAAGAAGAAGGAATAGAAGAAGAAAAAGGAGGAAAAGAAGAAGACGAAAAAGAAGGATAAAAAGAAGAAGAACAAAGGAGAATGAGAAGAAAAAGAAGAAGAAAAAGGAGAAAAAGAAGAAGTAGAAGAAGTAGAAGAAAAAGGAGAAGAAGCAAAGGAAAAAGAAGAAAAAGACGAAGAAGAAAAAGGAGAATAATAAGAAGAAGAAGTAAAAGGAGGAGGAGGAGAAGAAGAAGAAGAAGAAGAAGGAGAAGAAGAAGTAGACGAAGAAGAAGAAGATGAAAAAGAAGAAGAAGGAGAAAAAGAAAAAGAAGAAGAAGAAGAAGAAGAAGAAAAAAGTATGAATATATAAAAAAGGGCAACCAGGAGAACATGAATGTTAACAATAACAGTGACAATAGCAAGAGCAACAAAAAAATAACGGACAGCAGGCAAAAGCAAACATAATAGAAAAAGGAAGACACGGAAGTTAACCCCCCCCCCCAAAAAAAAAACAAGTTTAAAAGTCATAAGTAAACCAACGACTGATGCTACAGATAAAGTGTGCGATCTAGACAAATAACACGATGAATCTGGGAAGGGAAAAAGATTGGAGTAATTGTGATGAGGAAAACATGGTTATTTCGAAACGATTATAAAAATGATTGAATTGAAATCATACACCCCCCCCCAACAAAAAAAAAAGAACAAACAGACGAATCTAATAACGCTTTTCAGTAAAATTGCTGCTTTAGTAGATTAAAAGGAAAAAGAAGCAAAACTAAATAAATGCATGAATAAAGGTGTTAATTAATGCATATTACAAGACGCACAGTATGCTACATTTAGTCTGATGTGTTCATTTAATTAAATCGTCTTTACATCCGAACGTGTTTTGAAGCCGTTTCGAAAACTGATTAGAATCGCGGGTGTTGTTGGGTGCATCCGGATACAAATCGGAAACGAGGAGAAAGCAACACGGATAATGGTTACAAAATGGCGGAAGGAGGAAGGGGTTCCAAATTCGCGTTATTGTCGATCGTAATTTACTCCAAAATACGCTAAATATAATCGAAAATGAGATCATTTTCCAAAGACTCCCTTTAAAATTGCATTTCTATTTAATGCCGATATTTTGTATATTCCTTTTTTTGAAAACGTGGTTTATTCATAGCTCCAAACTGCGCATAATAAAATAATTATCTCTATTTTGAGTTTTTTCTACGGACACGAACTCGAATGGAATAAACTTTTGCCTATTAAATATAAGGTTGGTGCAAAAAAAAATGTCGTTTATATATATATTGTTATTCCCATCTTCATAGAAGTTGTAATTTTAACACGGTTAGGCCAACTAATCCTCTGACCTTCTTCAACGACAGGATGGACGTGCGGAGTCTTGTTATTATATCCCAGTAATTACTATCTTCCATAGTTGGTGTAATCTCACCACGTTTGGACCAACTAACACTATAACCGCTTTAGGTTGGATTGAAACCGATGTGTTCTGAAATTTGGGAAAATCTTCGTAAGCTTCGTAACATAGGGACCGAGCAAAGCCGAGCGGAACCACTAGTATATCTATAAAAGTGAACGTGTCTGTGTGTATATGTGGGTATATTTCCCTACGCAATACGCATGTCAATTTTCAGTCTACAGACTCGAAATTTAATGTACAGAGTACTGAGATTTGGGAAAATATTTGTAATCTGTTTTCGACCAGAAATTTAGCTATTAAGGGGTCAAAATTCAACGATTTGACCTTTAAGGACTCTACCAAACTCCTCCGACAATTTTTGGTCTACACACTTTAAATTTAGATCCTTGGACATGGATCTGACTCAATAACTTGATTTGAGCCCGAAACAATAAATGTTCAGGAGTCATAATAGAAGTCTAAATTAAAAACATTGACTTTCTTTTCTTTTTTTTTGTTTAACATACACCCCCAAACACTCGGGCAACGCCGGGCTTAAATGCTAGTATCAATAAAAGTGTCAGATTTATGAATTCCTAATTAGTTTTTTTTGGGGGGGAGGGGGTATCATGAAATGATCATCTTTAGTTTGAGATTACGCGTAATTATATTAATGCAGATATTCTAAATGGTTTATACTTGTGTAATATTTGCGTAGAAAGGTTATAGTAAGCAGGAACCTCTTTATATATATATATATATATATATATATATATATATATATATATATATATATATATATATAAATTCCCGCTCACATACACCTTTCAGAATAAAGCTAGAACCCAGAACTAGATAGAATCGAGCAATTGCATCGACAACGGACAACGCCAGACCCAAAGTGGGTTTCGATGTACTGCATCTCATCAGTGACGTGCTCCGACATAGGCGCGAACCCAGGTCGTCGCCCTCATGAAGTGTGCAATACTGACGCCCTAACGAAATGTGCCAAGGCGCAATCTATTGACTATGCCTCGATTTTTTTAAAATTCTTATATTTTCATCCAGTTCTACATTCTACGATGTGACGAGCAACGCGTCATATTGAACTAAGATAGTTACTGCTGGTATGCAGGCGGTAGATATCACATCTTACAAACTTAACTGAAATTAGCCGACTCCCCAGACACGATTACGGAACAACCTTATTTGTTGAGGGACAATGGACAACGCCATATGATGCAATTCCTCGATTCTATCTAGTTCTGGGTTCTAGCTTTATTCTGAAAGGTGTATGTAAGCGGGAATTTATATATCTATCTATAATCTCCTCTTAATGTCTAATTTATATATATATATATATATATATATATATATATATATATATAAATATATATATATATATATATATAGATATATATATATGTTAAAAAAATGCCTACCGAACTCCTGTGTCAGTTTTCGGTCTACAGACATGGGACTTTATATATAAGGTAGTCAAAACATAATATTTGGGATTTAGCCGGGTAATCGGTGCAAAATTGTGAAAATTAAAAATATAGTATTTCCTAGGTGAAGGTCGAACGACGCCATAACGAATATGCATGCGTAGCGTAATAGCTATTGGCTGGGGTTTTTTTTACTACTTTTCCTTGCTGCAAACATATCTTCATGGCACGGGCATTTACATCAAAGGAAACAGTCAATCATAGGGTAAGCATTTTGGGTTCAATTCTCAGTGGTGGCACACGAATCATTCTTTAAACTTTTTTAAGTCTAATTTACATAATTATAAAACCTTAATGATCTTGTAACGAGTGATGTAACCCACTTTCCGGTGTACGAAATGCGGTTGCGTATGCGTGCTTAAACATTCACCCATTACAACGTAAACAAATAAACACAAATAGCTTCTTTTCCAGATGTTGACCTGCGCACTGAAATATTAACATTATTATTTCGAAATTATTATTTAACATGGGAAGAGTGGGGGTGTTTTGTAACTATTCTTTATTACAACTATACTGTCGCTATTTTCTTACAACTAAGCAACTTTAACCCGTTGACAAACATAAGAACAATTGTAGTAAAGCCAAGACTACTACTACTACTCTCTATCCGTCCCTTTTCCTTCCTTCCTTTCTTTTTTTTATTTTTTGTTTACATTTCTAGATACAAAATAGTTGTGTGAGAACGGTGAATTTGTTGACACATATACTAATCTGTTTCAATATGAGTTGTATTTTATTTTATTTATTTAGGTTTTATTTTTTGCTTCAGGTTTTATTAATTTTTTTTTTTTAATTTTAAGTTTCTATAATTTGGTTGGATGATTCCAATATAGGTGTTTCATTCTTACATTTCTCATCGGTACGTTCATGTGCGTTTTTGCTGCTAAATTACTTTCGTCGGCGTTCGATTCGTAGGAAAAGCATGTTTAATTTCGAGTTTTGAGCGATTATTCGGAAAATAGATAACTTTACACGAATAGGGAGGTGTTTTTTTTTTTGAGTGATCCGTCCGTGATTTTTCATTGTAATATACTTTCATAGAAATGTGTCTGTTATGTCAAAAAAAAAAATTCTTTACTTCACAAGTGTCACGCTCATACATGAATTCCATAGCTAATATAAAATACTGACCCAACGGGTCACGGGTAGTCTAGTATGATATAATAATAAATACGAAATCTGCATTAATAAAAATATCTTATTAAAACGGACTTTACGACTGAGAAATTTGCAGCAGTTAGCTAGTATGTGTATATATATATATATATATATATATGTATATATATATATTTAAATAAGGCAGTAGTCACCAACAATGTGTATTTTTTAACATTATTTATTATTCCGTGGCTTGGTTTTTCATTGATAATTATGTTTGGATCATTGTAATAATGTTTTTTAAGTCATTGAAATCGTTTTTACGCGCGTTTCAGACGTTCTGTGATGCGTCCTCGTCAGAAATTATTTTCAAATGTGTTTAAGATATAAAAATGGCGATTTTCCTAGTTAATTTGAAGTTTTTCCTAGGCGTGGAGGCTTGTAAGTGTTTATTATTCATTGGCATGATCAATTTTTATTGCTCTTTTATTGGGCTTGTGAGGGAGACCTTTGACCTGGCTGTGGACGCTATCTCTTTCTTATAATGTTTTTTTTCTTTTCCTTTAGGGTGGGGTAGGGTGTGTGTGTGTTTGTGTGTGTGCGCGCGCGTGTGTGTAGGTGTGTGTGTTTGCTTTTATTGGTTTGGGAATGTGTATATTGTTTTATAGTATTTTGGGGTTATTTGCTTCCTAAGGAAGGCGGCTGTGATCCGAGGTCGTTACTAATGTGTATGTCTGCGGAGGGGGGACTAGTTCTTCTGAAATAAGGGTAGGGGTGCTTTCATTCTATTTTGATATTTATTTTTTTGGATTCTTGGATTTTAGTATTGTGATTTTTCGTTTTAGTCTTTTCGGGTATTCCTTATATTGTGTTTGTTTAGAAAGAGGGGCGTATTTAAAATAGGGGATTTTTTAATGTTTCTATTCATTTGTCTCCCCATGTGGGTATGGCCCGACCCAGGATCGGTTCCTAGTGTGGGGAAGATTTTGTTCCCGAGAGGGGGGGGGGCATTGGAGGGCCTATAGGTATGGGAGGGGGATGATAGAAGGGATGATAGTTGTTTCAGTCATGAGGGATTCTCCTCCACTGACTGAGGAGGGAGCGAGGTGTTGGAAGAGATATTATACCATGGATCTAGGTGTTTCCTAGTGTTGTTAGTTTCGAGGTTAATAGGGTTGGTGTTCAGTGTGTTGTATTAGAGATAGGAGTGTTATGTCTGTGTGTGGTTGTATGCGCGCACGTGTGTGTGTTTTAAGGTGTTGATTCTGATTTATCTGTGGGTGTGTATATGTGCATGTGTATAGGTGTGCATGCGAATGTACCTTGCATTTCATGTTTTTGTGTGATGGTATTAGGTTCTGGTCAGTTCAGGAGTGATTCTGGTGATGAAGTTTTTTTCCTGTGTAAGTAAATAAAAATAATTGTCTGTTTGGAAGATTGGCATTATTTTGAAGCTGTTTCCACTGCATGTGTGCACGTGATTTTAAACATAGAAGTGTCTGTTATCTGCAATTTTGATGTTGCTCTTATGTAAGGCCACTCTATTGCTGAAATTTTTGGTGGCGCCTATGAAGGGTTTGTTGCATGTTGTTCATCTTAGTGCATATACTACATTTCTGGAGGTGCAATTTAGATCCTTTTTTATTTTGAATGTTTGTGTTGGGTTTTTGAATGTGTATGTGTTACCTTCTATTATTATGTCACATACTCCACATCGTTGTTTGTTGCATTTTGTAACTCCTTTTGTAGTATGTGGGACGAGTTTTGAGGAAGTTAGGATGTGTTTTAAGTTTTTGGGTTGGCGTGTGCTTTTTATTATTTTGGTTGTTTTTAGTATGTTGTTTAGTTTGTCGTTCTGATTGAGGAGGATAAGGTTTTTTGTTATCTGTGTGAATATATATATATATATATATATATATATATATATATAAATGGATTGATAGATAGATAATTTAATAGATTGAAACAGTTATGACTTTGCACTCTATGTTTTTCTTATATATTATTCGTCGACAACTACAATGACATATATATATATATATATATATATATATGTAATGAAAGTCGACGTTACGTTCTGTAATGATAGCATAAGAGAGTACGTTTGCTTAACTACTGTTTGTTGACGAAACATATAGCACACTCATTTCAAACTTTAGTTTAAAAAAAAAATATTGTAGTTAATATAAATATTTTCATGTTTTAACTTGTTTGCCAATACTTATGCTAGAAAGGACTCTGCTGAAATAATCCCTTTATTTTGTATAAACACATTCTTACTCTCAAGAAACGGAGAGCTTTATTTATATTTAGTCTGTACATTTAAACTCGAGTTTGATAAAAAAACATCAATACAACAGAACTTTAATATGAAAGTACTATAAAAATAGCACGGTATCTTCTCCCCATAGGAAGGAACTTGTCATCGCTTGAGGTTGGCTTAAGTATTTGCTGGTTTTACAACACTGAATACTATAATACAAGACACATCGTGTATTTATAATCTAAGTATTTTTAATATACGCGTGATATTTAATAGAATAGTAAACTTTCATAAAGTATATTTCAAACCTATTCGGATAAACCAAAATTA
Organism: Euprymna scolopes; assembly: GCF_053919585.1. NCBI lineage: Eukaryota > Metazoa > Mollusca > Cephalopoda > Sepiida > Sepiolidae > Euprymna > Euprymna scolopes. The sequence continues at coordinate 11,113,839 of NC_136492.1, read as the reverse complement.
TTACAATTTGTTACTACTAGTTATGACTAGGTATGTGGAAGTAGCACATTCTTTTTATTCTTTTGACTCTCGAGTATATATCCGACGTAGTAAGACACAGTTAATCAACCGAGAACCACATCATTCTATATAAAAACATAAAATATATTAACGGAGACAAAACAATGAAAATAATATTCAGTTGCCACAACACTACTTATAACATATGTATTCATTAATTATTTGTTTATCAGTGTTTTTTTTTTTTTGTAAACATTCTACTAATAGAAATGATAGATGTAAGAAAACACTGTCTAGCTAAAATTCAGGCTCGAGGCACATAATAATTTAAGCATATTTAAGCAGTCATCCATTCAAGAGTGCATTCATACTTGTGTTATTGCTATTGTTTTTAATTCTCGAATAATAAACACCTGTCTTCTTGGAGGGGTTTACTTAAATATTTCTATATTATAATATAATATGTTAATGTAATTCGCTTGAGGCAATATCCAGTGTGTATATAAACGTAATTAATGGACAGCAATACAAAGTAAACGTTCAGCTGATGGACAAACACTGATTCCATTAATATATATTACAATCGGAATAATTTTGTAGACATCTGTTATCTTATTAACATACTTGCGCGCGTAGATATATACAAACGTAGACTCACACACATACGCACACATATATACATAAAGTATACATAATATATATCTCTATTATGTATATATATTTTGTATATATATATATATAAATTATGTATATATATATGTGTGTGTGTGTGTGTGTGTGGGTGTGTGTGTGTGTGTGTGTGTGTGTGTAAAAGTTAGATGGATGGGTATGTGATGACAACTATATTCTCAACCAATTTCGGATCTTACACCAAGTCTTACAATATATAACATGCTTCCATCCGAGATTAAATAAATAAATTAAACAGACAACTTGATCCCTACATTAATTCTAAGTCTCCCCCCTTACTCAAAACATTGAAATCGATATATATATATATATATATATATATATATATATATATATATATATATATATATATATATATATATTATACAGGGTTGCCCACAAGTAGGTTTACAGTTATTAAACTACCTTTTCTATGGTTGAAGTTACTTGCTAATTAAAATGTACAAGCAATATAAAATACTCCAGAGAGTATAGATTTAATTTACATAAACAGCTTGGTCCCATTTTTTAATGGGCCTGTAAATGGGGAGAACTACCTGGAAATGCTTCGTGAGGTAGTAGTACCAGAACTCAGAACTAAACCTGACTTTGATGAACATTTCTTTCAGCAGAGTGAAGCACCACCGCACTATGCGTCTAGAGTAAGACACTGCCTTAACCAAGTTTTTCCACAGCGTTGGTTCGGAAGAAGGGGCAGCATCGAATGGCCACCAGGTGCACCTGATCTAACTCCAATGGGTATCTTTTGAGGAGTTTTGTTAAGAACAATATTGATGAGAAACCCAAAACAACAAATGATTTAAATGATTACATTGATGTCGCATTCACAGAAATTGATGAAGATCCGAATTTGTAGCGCAATGTGTGTCAGAGTGTCTTGGAGAGATTTGAAGAATGTTGCAATGTTGAAGGAAAGACATTTTGAGCATCTGAGATGAAATTATTTGTTTTTATGTTAACAGGTATAATGACTTTCCCGCTGTTCTGGTGTCGAATTTCAAATAAATATTTAAATTATTTGAAGTTTTTCAAATAACCTAGTTAAAGAATTTAAGATATGAAATAATTGTAAACCTACTTTTGGGCCACTCTGTATATATATATATATATATATATATATATATATATATATATATATATATATATATATATAACGGACAAAGGTGCTGGTGTCGTTATCTTCAATCGTATTCAGAAAATGTTAGTTATTTTGAATGATGTACAAATGTTTGTTTGCATTGGCTCTGCTGGAACATGCAACAACAATAATTGATTTAAGATAAACATGCACTTTTTTATACATTTAAAAGAAAGGATACTTTTTCAAAGAGAACTTCGGCAGAATAAAACCCTCTATTTCATTACAGCCTTGACATTATGGACTTCTGCAAATACATTAAAAAAATGTCAAACACTCCCTAGTTAAGTGGCTATTTACTATTACGTAACCAGTCCATGCTCTATACAGTAAATATTGCATTAGCAATTCATGCTAACAACGTCATGTGTTCATTTCACGTCTCCAACTTATATACCAATGCCCCGCTAGAGGAAACTATTGATATTTGTGTCGACCCACTTAACTATCGCAATCTAACTCCCTACTCGTTCCCTAAGAATATATTTGTTGAACTCGTGTTGTTCTGAACTATCTCATTGGAATTCAACTTTGATAGCGTCATATACAGTCACACTTATAGGTTTCAAATAAGAAACTCGTTGGGTCTTTGTTGTGGGAGAACCACTCTCTGAATGGGTTCAACAACTTTCCATATATACCGGAACTCTTAACGATCCCAAGTAGGGCTCTAGTTCTGGAGCTTACCTTGCATTGCTCGGTGGAACGCAACAACTCATTTATTTCTGTAACTTTTTGTTGGTCTTGTATTAATAATCGTCCTGACCTATACCGTTGTTCTGTTTTATTGTTGTTAATTCAGAGACATAACTGTCCTGCATTATAAGATATTTTTGTAGGATTCTATGAGTTAACTTTGTTTATGAATATATGTAAACACCCAATAAATTTTAGATGTATAGATGACACATTTGCAGCTTTTGCTTCTTAAAGTGAAGCAACACTTTTCTTTGATAATCGCAATTCTCCCCACAGAGCATTATCATTTACGATGAAGAAATATAATATAGGTTGCTTCTCTTTCAAAGCTGTTTAGATTGAATGCAATAAGAATTCTATTTATCACAGATCTACTTTTACTGGTCTTTATCTGGATTGGCGCTCATTTGTGCCTTCTAGAAAAATAAGGCTCATTAAATAAATTAATAAATAGAGTCATTAGAATGTGCTATTCCAGCAAACTCGAACACGGATCGAATTCTGTCTACGGCATTTCAATTCGTAATGGTTATCCGGAAAAGTTGATTAATTATATTATTACTAATCAATTGTTAAAATGAAATTCCGCTATAGCCCTTGTTCCGTTTAAGTGTCCTGTTTATTTAAAATACCTTAGATTCGAGTTGATGGTCAGCGTTTGTATCAGACGCATTATTAAATCTGTAGCAAATTGTTTCCCGTCTGTCATATTATGGGTGAAAGATCTGCATTTTTATTCGTCATAAATGACGGTTTGCACTACATCATGCAAAGTAATGATACTTATGAATTTAATAGTCGCTGCGCTGCTGGCTATGTGAGTCGAACGTCCTTGAATTTGCAGACATAATTCAACCAAGATATACCGGCAGGTATTAGACTAGGCAAACCACGTGGCTTTCGCCCTTCTTCTGCTTAGGAATCTGTTATTAGCAAACATCAAATTAAAAACCAAGCTTTTACCAATGCCTATAAGATGGATTATTTTAGAATATTACCCCAGGCGGACTCTCCAAATAACTGAAAATTTTAGACTCAGTCTCAATTCTTCAATGAAAACCGCCGCTTTAGCGACAAAGGGAAATTGTGAAATCACAAGAAACGCTTGGAGAGATATCTAAATCGTTCACATATTCCCTCCATCTCAATTGTACGAATGCTTTATATTATTGTGTATATATATATATATATATATATATATATATATATATATATATATATATATATATATATATATATATATAATTATGACACGATTTACCCTTTGGCTTCTCTTCCTAACTTGTTTTATATATTTCCATATATTTGCTATTACGTGACAATTAAATCCGTATGTTTGCATCTGTATACATTCAACGATAAATTTCTGATAGGTTGTTGGCGAAAGAGGCCCCTACCTTTTGTTCGTATGTACTTTTTCAAAGTGCTATATATATATATATATATATATATATATATATATATATATATATATATATATATATATATATAATGTCTGTGTGTCTACATTTCCCTACGCAACAACTCTGCCAGTTTAAAGTCTACAGACACGAAATTTCATATACCCGGTACTGAAATTTGGGAAAATCATTGGAATCTATTCACGGCCAGAAATTTTGCTATTAAGGGGTCAAAGTTCAACGATTTGACCTTTTAGAACTCTACCAAACTCCTCCGACAATTTTTCGTCTATATAGTTGGAATTTTAGATATAGCTTCCTTGGACATGGATCTTACTTAATAACTTGATTTGAGCCCAAAACAATAATTGTAAATGGGGCATAATATGGGTCAAATTTAAAAAGGCTTTGACCTTTGCGGTCTCTACCAAATTACTCACACAATTTCTGGTCTAAACATTTGAAATTTTATATAAAGGCACATATATAACAAGCTTTTAAATCGTGTTGGGTCGAAAATATTTAGTAACCAATATGTAAATGTATGTATGTATGTATGTTTACATGAATGCCTAAAACTTTCGACAGAGGCGACGGATTTTTACAAGATCAGAATTGTTTTAGATTTTGACCATTCAGACGACAAATATCGAAGAATAGGGTAAAATCATTAATAGCTTAACCTTACACTGGCCACTTTTCTATAGGTGGGGTCGCTTTTTGCCCCGATATTTTCGAAAGTCCTCCTCTCCTTTCGATATTTCCCCGATGTTTTCGAAAGTCTCCCTCTCCTTTCGATTATCTAGCCTTGATTTAAACATATGTCACTTCCGTTTGGCGCTGGTCGTACCAGCAAAGATGTCAGGTTTTTCTCGTTTTTTGATTCCTTTACGGTACGGGTTCGACCCTGGCTTTCTACTACCACTTTTTTTGCTCAACATGCACCTCCAAACACCCGAGCAACGCCGGGTAGAAGTGCTAGTCAATATATATATATATATATATATATATATATATATATATATATATATATATATATAAAGTGTTTCGCTCTGGCTGTGTATGTCTTTTAATATTACCCTACAATTAAATTTGTCAATTTCCAGTCTACAACCCCGAAATTTGATATGCAGGGTATAGGGGTTGGGTAAAATCTTTGTAATTCATTTTCGGCCAGAAATTTGCGGTTATGGAACAAAGTTCAACGAGTTTATGTTTAAGAACTCTACCAAACACCTCCGCCGATTTTGAGTATAAAAATTTGAAATTTTAGATATAGGTTCCTTGGACATTGGCCTAACTTACTAACTTGATTTGAGTCCAAAACACTCAATGTTAAGGGGGGGCATAATAGAGGTCAAAAATAAAAAAAAGAAAATTGACCACTTCGGTTTCTACCAAATTACTCAGATAATTTCTGGTCTGAACATTTCAAATTTTACATAAAGGGTATTCAGAGATAGGGAAAGCTTTTCACTCGATTTTGGTCGGAAATGTTTTCTTCCAATATATACATGTATGCATGTATGTATGTGTGCATGTATGTATGTGTGCATGGCTGCCTAAAACTTTCGGCAGGCGACGAATTCTTACAAGATCAGTATCGTTTTGAAGTTACACCGTTCAGGTGAAAATATCGAAAAATTGGCTAAAACATGAATTACTTCACCTTCAACCAGGCACTTTTCTACAGGGGAGTCGCTTTTTTCGCCGATATTTTTCAACCCCATCCTCTCTTTTCGATTGTCTAGCCCTAATTAAAATCTACGTCGCTCCTGGTTTGGCGGTGGTCGTAACAGCAAAAACTTCAAGTGTTTTTCCCTGTTCTATTCCTCCTTTGCGATATGGGATCGAGCCTGCCTTCCTACTAACACTTTTTGTTCTAAACATACGCCTTCAAACACCCAGGCAACGACGGGCTGAAATACGCATATATATATATATATATATATATATATATATATATATATATATATATTATTATTATTATTATTTAAAAAGAGTGTGTCTATTGTTTATAGTGTTTTACACCGGGGAACTTGGTTGCTGTACCAATGAAGCTACAAGCTCTCTAGATAAAACACCCAACAACTGAAAATATGTAAATTTAATGAAGAAAAACGTTTGCTTTCCCAGGACTTACTTCAACTGAAATTTTCAGTTGAAGTTTAATTTTAATGTTTCTTGTCTGTGCTCTCTCTCTAGTCTGTTGAAGAACTAAAATACTCGTGCTTCCATCTCGTCTTTTTCATAGCAGTTTCTGTACTCCTATGCAATTAAAGCCATATATGTATTACTGAGCATTTTCTTTTTATTTTTTTCGTTTATATCATTTCGTCACCAGAAAGGATAGAGAGAGGCACCTTCTTTCATTACTTTCATTACGTTATATATTTCCCTAATGATGTTTAATTCAGCTACAACGACACATCCACGGTAAGTAACTGTATATATTTTCTTGAATCATAGACACCAACTTAAACCCACTCAAATGCTCTATAGCACTTCTTATGTGTTTCACTATTGCTTTAGGTTAATACAACTTAATATCCGTTCAAAGTAATTTAGCTGTCGATGTCTTCACCTATTATTTTGTTAGCTGTAATTACTGTTTCAAAACGGCTCTGCGTGATAGACTAATATTTATTGACCGACGTGGGAACAAAAATTCTGTCTTTCACACAAAAAATAAAAAAATAATACAATAAACTTGAATTATATGTTGTTTACAAACAATAGTTTATTCGAACCGCTTTACTAAACTGTTATCTTTTTTCCTGCTAGATTTGCATTGCTGTTTGCGAAATTATATATCCAGTGTTCCTTAACAGTAGATTTATGAGGTGAAGATTATATATTTGCTACGCAGTTTTCAACCTAATGTCCAAGCACTACTTATATTTTGAATTACACCTTGTAAGTTTTAGCTAAATTTAGTAGGGTCACGTTTCTAGTTAAAATTCGAGAAAAAAAATGGAATCATATCATTATGATTCTTCGAATAAATATTCTCATCTTCTATGTTATTTTCACAACGTTATGGTCGGCGTACTCTCCGACCTACTCCAAGTGTATATTGTCGGTCTCGTTGTTGTCCTTATAGACGCACACAAATATATATATATGTGTGTGTGTGTGTATGTGTGTGTGTGTGTGTGTGTGGGCGCGCGTGTGTGTGTGTGTGAGGCAAGGTCATAAGGGAGGAAACTAAGTAAAAAAAAGAATAAGGTCTGTCAGGGAATAATATATATATATATATATATATATATATATATATATATATATATATATATATATATATATATATATATACATAAATGAAGAAAAATTTAAGCATATTTTGTTTGGTTTAAAAATTATCCGGTCTTTATTAGCAATTGTCTTAACATTTTAATCAGAGAATAGTACTATAATCTTCAGAATTGCAGATTTAGATTAAGTTTAGGCAAATAGAACCAAAGATATAAGCCTTTTGATATTCGATTTAGGTACCAGTATATATATATATATATATATATATATATATATATATATATATATATATATATATATATATATATATATATATATATACCTACCGGCAACGGGAAATGAGAGTTCATATAGAAACGTTGTTTTTTTTTAATAAAATAAAATACGAATCAAGTGCGCTTGAACGCCAAATACAACGTAATATTTAAAAAAGAGACAAATATTTTACTTGTTTGAAATTTATAACATGGCAAGGAAGAAGAAACGAAAAAGAAACAAATACACACTGAAGATGGAGTATACATCTGAAATATATTTGTGATAAATTTCAAACAAGTAAAATATTTGTCTATTTTCCCAATATTACGTTGTATTTGCCTTTCACGCGAACTTGATGCGTATATAAACAATCAAAATGGCAACGACTTTGAAATGGAGAAGCCGTTTTCAATTTGAAGGAGGGACACATGAGCATTCTGTGTTAACAATTTAAGAGAGTTCCATCAACGTAAGGAATATTTATATAATATTTTAATGTTTTCCGTTATTTTGTGTTTGAGGAATATTCGATTATGGCATGTGTAGTTTATATAAAAATTCGTTTAAGTAGTTATCGCCTCAAATTTCGTTTTAATTTCGGTTCGTTGAAAATATTTCAAGTAAAGAGCATTAAAACTATTTAAAACAAAAAAAAAACATGCACTGAACTTTTATGTACTAGGGTAACATTTACTTCTTGTATATTCATTTTTCGGATAGTCATTTGTTGGCTGTTCTGATTACTAAATAATATCGACGAAATGTCGAAAAGCAAATAAACAAATATATATTAACAGTCAAATTTCTGGCCGAAAACCGATCGCATAAATTCTCACAACTCTCAGTACACTGTATATGAAATTTCGAGTCTGTAGACTAAAAATTGACAGAGTTATTGCGTAGGGAAATTCACACAGACACACAGACAGAACGACACGTGCACTTTTATAGATATACTAGCATTTCGGCCCGGCGTTGCCCGGGTGTTTCAATGTGTCTGTTGAACAAAAAAAAGTAAAAATAAAAATTGGTAGTAAGAAGGAAGGTACAAACACGTACCGCGAAGGAGGAAAAGAACGGAGTAAAAACTTGACGTCTCTGCATTTACGAGCACCAACTAGCCGGGACCGACGTTTTTTAAAGTTAATGCTACACAATCTAAAGGAGAGGATAACTTTAAAAAATATCGACGAAAATTGCCCCTCCCACTGTAGAAAAGTGCCTAGTTGAAGGTGAAGATGTTAATCTTTTTAGCTAATTTTTCGATATTTGTCTTGTGAAAGGAAAACCTTTAAAACAAACCTGAATTTGGTAAAATCTGTCGCCTGTGTCGAAAGTTTAAGACAGATATGCAAACAGACATACATACTTTCATTTATATATTGGTAACTAAAAATGTTCGACCCAAACCGATTAAAAGCTTGCCCTATGTCTTAATACTGTTTAATTTGAAATGTTTAGACCAGAAATTGTCCGGGTAATTTTGAAGATACTGCAGAGGTCAATGTTTTTTAAACCTTGACCCATTTTTTGGCCTCTTAACATTTATTGTTTCGAGTTCAAATCGAGTTATTAAGTTAGATTCATGTCAAAGGAACCTACATCTAAAATGTCAAGTGTTTATACTAAAAATTGTCGGAGGAGTTTGGTAGAGTTCTCAAATGTTAAATCGTTGAACTTTGACTCCTTAATTTCCGAATTTCTGGCCCAAAACTGATCACATTGATTTCCCAAAATCTCAGTACCCAGTATATAAAATTTTGAGTCTGTAGACTTAAAATTAACAGAGTTATAGCGTAGGAAAATGCACACACACAGATACACATAGAGACATACAGAAATTTTCACTTATATATATATATATATATATATATATATATATATATATATATATATATATATATATATAGGTAATTAGTAAATAGCGCTGATAAATAATATTAGCTTGCAATTAATGTTATTACAATTTTTTATGCACAAAAAAACCAGTGTCTCATTCTAGGAGGATATTTGAGAAGCGGCTTATTAGTAACTTGAATTCTAGAAAAAATATTATATTGTGGTTAAGTACAATATATATATAAAAAAAAAGTTAAGTACAATATATATATAAAAAAAAAATTAAAAAAACCTTGCTTGAATAGTCATCTCCCTTGATTCACAAACGCAACAAGTATTTCAAACATCAACTGATTTATTTTAACGTTCTCCTAACGTCATTTTTTGTTCTATATTTCGCGGTATCACGTGGCAAACTGTGCGGCTACTTTTCCAATTTTGAACACTCTTCCGTTGTCTTCTCTTGAAAATGGACTAATAAGTCTGAAATATATTGAGATTTACAACACCATTGAATACAACAGAAAAAAAAATTACTGTTGTTTAGAGTTAAAATTTGTGTGAAAAAGAAAAAACAAACAACAAAAAAAAAAGAAATTTATTTCTTTTGTTTGCATTTAATTTTACTCTATATATAAAAAAAAATCTCGCATTGTTCTTGGCTCTTAATTTTATCTTATAATTTTCTTCAACAATGCTTCAAGCAAACTACAACCTACTTATATATATATATACATATATATATACATATGTGTATATATATATATGTATATATATACATACATATATGTATATATATACATATATATACATATATATATATATATATATATATATATATATATATATATATATATATATATATATATATATACTATGTTGGCTAAAAAATAATGCCGTGGGGCTATTTACAGGTAACAGATGTGGTACATATAAGGTAATAGAAAGCAAAGTAAACATTTAAGCTAAAAATTATTTGTTTGTTTTTTTTTCTATTTTATTTTATTGATATTTCTATCACGCGAAACTTAATTCCTAAAAAAATATTTCTTGTATTCTATATGACAAATTATTTCTTGTAAATTGCGTTGACATTATTATTCTATTATTTCAAGTATTGTAATACATTGCACTTTGTTTTCATTATACGCAACTCAATTCCTAACAATCTTTGTTGAATTAAATTTTCTATGATAGAAATATTATTTGTAAATTTTATTGGTAATACGAGAATTTTCAAAATTATTATATTTATAAATGTTTTACAAGTATAGTAATATATTTTGTATAAGAGTTGCCATCAATATGATTTCAGATTTCTTTGTACAGCAATTTAAAATTGGAGTATAAAAAATCACGTATATCATTGCTATATATCTTAGGACCAATTTTATGACTTCAGGTTAAAATGAACATCTATAGAGGAAATTTGAATACACCCTATTAAATCCTGCTTGTCACAGCTGGAGAATTTCAAAAACGCAATCCGGACGTAAGGGCAGGTTAAAAGAATTATATGGAATAAAATTATCTTTTAAATTATAAAAATGCCATAAAAACATGAGATTGGATTTGGATAACGTTGCATTAATCGAGCATCGTTTTTTTGAGTGGCATAAATGATTTTAGGAAGGCAGAGTGTTGTGATGGATTACGAGATCTGTCGGAGAAGTAAGAAAGTCAGAACACCAGAGTTGATTATCCAAATAAAGAAATTTATAGATAAAGACTCTGTGCCCATAAAGAATACAAGTGCACAGTTTGATATCACTGTGGGTACTGTATACAAAATCATTCGCGAGGAACTGATAACGCTCGCGACTTACGATAATGCCTCAGTCTATAACTTTGTAATAGACTATTTGACAAGGATGGGCATCAAGGCAGTTCGTCCCTGCCCCTATAGTTCAAAATTTACTCTTTGTAACGTTTGTTTGTTTTTTTTTTACCAATCTCAAGGACATTTTTTGAGGCTATACTTATGAGAAAATTGAGAAAGTAAAAAAAAACCGTGACGAGAACGGTACAACGTGTGTATTACAGCTAGAGGAACTTACTTCGAAGTGGACTAAAATGCCATGTATATATATATATATATATATATATATATATATATATATATATATGTATATATATATATGTATATATACACACACATATATATATATATATACATGTATATACATATATATACATGCATCTATATACATATATATATACATATATGTCTATATATACACATATATATATACATATATACACATATATAATATATATATGTATATATATGAATATATATATATATATATATATATATATATATATATATATATATATATATATATATATACAGGGTGTCCACAAAGTTTGGTTACATTATGTAGCCAGACTTTGTTGAAGCATCCTGTAGATTATGTAGCCAGATTTTGTGGGCCCCCTTTATATATATATATATATTATATATATAAATATATATATATATTTATATATATATATATATATATATATATATATATATATCACCACACGAGAGTGACTACAGCCGAGATCAGCGCCCCCATCCGACAAGCCCAATAAAAGTGTAATAAAAATTGAACATGCGAATGAATAATAGACACTTTCACGCCTCCAACCCTTGAAAACACTTCAAAATTACTACGAAAATGCATTTTCTACATCTACAACACATTTGAAAAACGTCTGAAACGCGTAAAAACGATTTCAATGATTTAAAAACATTGTGACAATGATCCAATCATAATTCTCAATGAAAAACCAAGACACGGAATAATAAAATAATGTTAAAAAATATACATTGTTGGTGACTACCCCCTTATTTAAATATATAATTATATATATATATATATATATATATATATATATATATATATATATATATATATATATATATATATATATATATATATATATATATATATATATATATATATATATATATATATATATATATATATACAGTGTGGCCACAAAGTCTGGCTACATAATCTAGAGAATGCTTCCACAAAGTCTGGCTGCATAATGTAGCCAGACTTTGTGGACACCCTATATATATATATATATATATATATATATATATATATATATATATATATATATATATATATATATACATTAATAATAATAAAGGTGACCATACGACTAATGTCTGAAAACTCATTGAATGATCTTTGTATGCATGGCTGAAATAAACGGTGGACGCTTTTTTGTCCTATACCAACAATGAACCAATTTCATAATACAAGTACATGTATATATGTAACATATAATTTAATGTAAGCATCACATTTTTAAGCCTATATCACACAAAATAATGATGATTGATCGAAATATTTTTCGTTGAGGATCATTTTTTTTTCAATCAGTGTCCTGGTAAACACAGGAAAAGACCGTTAATTATTCGAAAGTAAAAGTTAACACGCGTAATTTTTTCACTCTCGCTTTCAACTTTTTTGGTCCTTTGTAACAGCTAGTCAACTTTCAGCACGCATGAGGTCGAGCTGACATCTAAGTCCACTAAAATGACCCGATGAAATCTATTATCTTCAACTAAATTACTTATGCTCGTTTTTGTTTGACATTCCTCATTAGAAAGAGATACAGAGAGAGATGGAGACAGAAGAAGGGAGTGGGAGATAGGAACAGAGAGAGAGAGAGAGAGTGTGTGTGTGTGAGAGAGAGAGAGAGAAAGAAAATAACATAAGTAGCGATAAAAGTTGATTGATGTGCAAGCCTTTAAAGAGCCAAAATGTAAGGCAGTGAAATACAAAACACAAAGTTTAAACCATATTGGCAAATACCAAACGGACGAAAGAGAAAGTAATAGCGCTTTAGGCATAATAGATAAGAATATAATTTCTGTTCAACTGAGCAACCGAAAAGCACGGATCAGGAAATGAAAACGAAACCATAGCAATGAAGATTACTTAACGGATAAGAACTCAGAACGCTTCATGGATTGATGACTCAATGGAATAACTAATCCAATTTATTACCAGTCATTCTGTTTGATTCGCTTTGAATACTTGTCAATGTTTTCTACTTGTTTTCCTTTCGTTTTTGTCTCTGTGTGATGTTTTGTCTTTTAGATGCAATTGTCTCTAGTTTATCGAGCTGCTGTATCTAATTAAATCACCTTCACCTGATCGATCCCTTTATTTCTTATAATCCTATCAATCGGACTGTTCGAACATTAAACCAAATCCTGTTTGCTTGTCCGATATATGCAGAGGCACCCGAGATATAGTTCGGTTATTACGTTCAGCGTCATCGTCTACATCGCCGTTATCCTGGGGTTCGTAGAACATATCTGCGCATTCTTCATTATTTCTCTTTCTTCTGATTGTTCTTCTACTCTACGGTGTTATCGTGTTTGTTTCATGTGTAACCAGAACTCAGAGAAGTATCAGATAACGCGTATTTCGAATAGCGATTCTGACATAACTCATTTAAGTCTTTTTACCAATGCTATATCTTCGATTTTGTTATTCTTTCCTGTCGGATTATTAAATAATACTAGATGATATCTTCATTGTCGATGCCTTTGCTAAGTCGCAAGAGACAATGTGTACCCCTATAAGGATAGCTAGGTGTGTAATTGCGAGGCAATGTTTACGCAATTCCAAACCTCTCCTGAACCGGCATTACTTAAATCCAGTGGACAGAAGAGGCCAAAAACTGACTGGAAGCAATGTCGGAATAAACATAGAGAACATACAACACTAGGAATCCAAATATGGGCATTTTTACATTTACAAAGTTCAACGTTGCTTAACCGGTGATCTGATGGGAACCGACCTGTAAACGTAATTCGGCCGTATATATGTTTAGCGTAATCATTAAGATATTATGAAGGTTTATCCGTACAGATTGTATGGACAGTCGCAAGGAAACAAAAAAGAAAAGAACTCGAATTATATTTTGTCAGTTGAAATAACAGATATTTATTTACAGGTACTTCCAAACTAAAGGCTTGTCTCTTGTTCAAATGTCTCCTAGTACTCAAATGTGCTTAGCAAATTTCGGCTGTGGCGAACGCGTCGTCCTCTGTCTTTTTCCGCCTTTTCTTTTATGCTTTTGGGATCACATTTTCCTTTACTTGTAATATTTTTCATTCTTCCTAGTCGTCACGTCACCTCGCAAAGCACTCGGTCATTTGCGTACGTTGGATGTTACTGTTACTGTTATACGCTTGTCCGCGCGATGCTACATCATTCTTGTTACCGTAATAACAACTAAGTATAGATAAATAAAGTTGACAGTATTTTACATTTAATGGCTTATTCGATTTGTGAATAATTAGTTTTTACACGTGTAAAATTAAGAACTTTAACCTCCCATTAATATAAGCCATATAAAGTAGTAAAACGTATTTTCGTCGAACATATACTATCCAATTTTTAATGGGTGTTTAAGTACTCTGCGACATTTTAATTAAATATATTTAACATTGGTCTGACTTTTCTGAAATTTTTAGATGAGCATTGATTATTTGTATTATTTGGATGCGTCGGATTATTGTTGTAATCTTAATAATTCGAGAGAAGCATTCCCGAGTTCGAAAATATACAGCTAAAGAAGGCAGGCTGCAGGTTACATCTCCCAAACGGTTGTGAATATTACACTCAAGAGTTGAATATTAGTCCGATGAATCCAGATATGCAGATCACTCTGATTGTTCAGCGATATCGTTTAAGGTACATTGAAACATGAGAAATCTCATCATATAATATTTAAACGCATCTTTTAATGTGTAACATATATTCTTGTGACGTCAGTATTCTCTAGATAGTTTACGGTTTTAAAATAACCGTGTTACATATTGGCCGAGAATTTTTTAAAATTGCCGATCCCATCAAGCCAGTTAGGTGTAGCTGGGTGTAAGCTAAATCTGTTGTGTGTTAAAAGCGGATATGACGTCAAACGACCAAGCAAAAAGGATTGACGGTAATTAAGTTTTCAGTTCGCATGGAAAACAACATGAGTATGGGAGGCTTTAGAGATGTTGGGATGGTAAGCTTACCAAGTCGTTGTTGAGCTACCTCAGTCCCTTGCACTATTGCTTAGTGGCTTGAAACAAAAATAAATCGACTTAACCACTGTTTGGCTTAAAACGTTTGTGTATCTTCGTATTTATGTTTGGCGTATTCATCACTTTGTTTATACTTGGCAACCCCGATCGTGCAGGTTTTCAATAAAGAAATAAACGTTAAGCAAGTCATATCATGACTCCTCGTTTACGTTATTGATTATGACTTGTGAGTCATATGAACTTCGCACTAAGAGAAAACGTGTAAGGGGGGGTAAGTGTAAGTGTTTTTGTGATATTGGAACATTTTCGCGATATGTAGAAATGCTAAGACGGATTATTAATATATTTATATGTTTGTTGTAAGACATCGACATGGGTCCTTACTTTTTCTATTACTATAACATCTCTTGAGCAGTAGTTATATTACACAGTCGGACTGCGCACCGCTTTGCTTAATCTGGGTAAACAAATATCACCTCTCTAGCAACTAGCGTGGCGGCTAAGGTGCAGGGTACTTGTTTCGCAGTGCAAGTAAATCGGGTTTCAAATCGCAAGTTTGCATATGTTCGATTGACGCGTCCAAATAAAGCTTAAGCTTTTGTCTAAGACTTTCGCTCTGCGGGGGTTTTAGGGTATGTGTAATTTCTTTATAGTTGCAAATTTTCTCTGTAATGGGTTGATTGATAAAATGGTTGATTTAGAAAAAAATAAATAAAAATAAACATGATTACACTTTCGTTTGATGAAAACAGTTTTTATTATTTTTTTTTCAGACCATTTACAAGTTGGAAAGTCGTGTATTCCAAGATCGATAGGAGCCATCCATGATGTCTGAAAGTTACACAATATTAAACCGACCAGATCGGAAATTCGCTGCTGTACTACTTAAGCTCTCTACCCATCCAATTCATGAAAACAGGGCCATGGCCAGTATCCTCAAAATGCATCACTGGATTTCCATGAATTACAGTGACGCGCCAAGGGTGATGAAAACAAAGTTTCTGGACACGGTTATGAACTTTGATGTTTTTTCAAGCTAGGAATACATTATACCTCACCACATCAATGAAGTCGGCTTGAAAGTCAACACCAAAATGTACCTGGATATGCTGAAGAGTGTTGTGCAATCAGGAAGCCAATGGCAGACCCATGGTGTTGCAGCAGGACACGGCGTCGGGACACACGTTCAAAAAGACCAAGGATTAACTTTAAAAGAATTATACGACTTTATACCTTTCTTTAACTGATCCTCTCATCCACCGACTTAAATCCGCTTGACTAAGCCGTGTGGTTATACATTGAGAACATCACAAACATGACCTCCCACAACACTAAAGTCAGTCGGATCGCTGTCATCCGCCAAGTAATCGCCGAGCTCACGCCGGCGCTTGTGGAAAAGACATGCTCCCAGTTCCGGACCCGTATCAAGGTAGTGGTTTAAGCTAAAGGCAGCTACATTGAATAGATGTCTACTGTACTATACAATCAAGTTACTTGAATAGACTTGTTTTATAGAAAAAAATATGTAGTGTAGTTTTATTTCGTAAACACTATTGCTCCACCATGCATATATGGATATAAATTGACGAAGTCTAATACAATGCAATTACAAGTAAATGCGTGTGATGTATATGCAGAATGAGTAAACATATTTAATGATATTTTTAGTGCAATGCAGCTTGCGTAACATAGATAAGACCACGATTAAAATGCGTATATGTATGTTTTAAAATAAACATTTAATAATCTCTATGTAAATGTAATAAATACACACGCTCAAAAACCCAAACTAGCTATACATACACACACACACATACACACACACATATATATATATATATATATATATATATATATATATATATATATATACGTGGGTGTGTGTGTCTGTGTGTGTCAGTGTGCATATGTATATAGGCATATACTAGAATATTTTTAAAACGTTACAAGTTATGAAATTTATAGGTCATCCTCTCTAAAAATATTCAGTTGAAGACGTCTACAGCAAATGTCAACTGACACCCGTATGAATAAACAATAAGACTTTTATTCTATAGATAGGCTTTTATTCTATAGATAGGCACTCGACCAAGTCATCCGGAAGTAGAAATCTCCTGTCACTCTAGTAAGCCATATGGTAGCTAACAGTTGATAAAAAACCCGCTGGCGGAATCTCTAGTGCAAAAACGTTAAGTATTTTTATTTTTTATTT